>NC_136952.1:18026534-18169034 GCF_949987615.1 Pollachius pollachius | reverse complement strand
CACACACACAGTCACAAAATGAGGTCCTTCAAGTGTGAGGCTGGCTCAAAACATATTGATGAATGATGGATGGATGATGGATGATGGATGACGGATGATGGATGGATGGATGAGAGATGACCGATGGATTGATGATTGATGGATGGATGGATTTAGGCCCCCACGGCTGCTTGGTCACTCCATGTGGGTGGTGGTGGTAGGGGGTGAAGTGGGGGCGTGTGTTCATTAGTGATGAGTGGGGACAGAGTCTATGAGTACCACCTCGCCACCAGGAGGCAATAGAGGCAAAGAGCGAGTAGGTGTGGCGTCACACCTAACCCATCTACACCAGGGCTGCTGTGGGGGGGAAATGTGTCCGGACCACAAATTTACAAGACGAACAATTACAAAAACCCTGGTCCAGAATCCATCACCTGCTGTGTCCACTTGTTGCTGAGTACAAAGCCTGCGCAGCTCAGAGCCTTTTAGAGCTCCCCCAGTATTGATCGCTCTCAGCCTCACTCAAACATAAATCGCTTTGGATAAAAGCGCAGGCTAAGTAAATGCAAGTGTGTGTGCGTGTGTAGCGAATGTTTCAGTAATTACGTGTTTGTCTTTAAACTCCGACTGTCTCATTAACACAGATGACAGCTCTGCAGAGGTATGCTAACATTCTGCGCTCGCTGCACCACACTGGTTCCCACGCCGCGCCGGAGCGCCTGACTTTAATTACCGCGCCGCACGCTTTGATCTACAACCCAACACGCCACGCACACGCCAAGCTGGTACCGGCTCACACACACACACAGACACAGACACAGACACACACACACACAGACACACACAGACACACACACACACAAACACACACACACACAGACACACACAGACACACACACACACACACACACACACACACACACACACACACACACAGACATACGCACATACAAACACACACACATACACATGTGCACACACACACACACACAATATTTAAGAGGTGATATGAGATATATTTATATACATTATATATATACATAGAGTCCTCAGTTGTAAGAACATAAATAGAGTTTTACAAGTATTTAGTAAATGGATATTTCAAGCTTTAATGAATAAACAAATATGAGTAATTGAATAACAAATATTCAGCCTTATTTTCAGCCCTACACATATTCAGAACCTCACATATTCAGAACCTCACATATTCAGAACCTCTCATATACAGAACCTCTCATATACAGAACCTCTCATGTTCAGAACCTCTCATGTTCAGAACCTCACATGTTCAGAACCTCACATGTTCAGGACCTCACATATTCAGAACCTCACATATTCAGGACCTCACATATTCAGGACCTCACATATACAGAACCTCTCATGTTCAGGACCTCACATATTCAGGACCTCACATATTCAGAACCTCACATATTCAGAACCTCACATATTCAGGACCTCACATATTCAGAACCTCTCATGTTCAGAACCTTACATATTCAGAACCTCTCATGTTCAGAACCTCACATGATCAGAACCTTTCATGTTCAGACTTGAACGTGCACTATCCCTGGCTCGTTGCTGTTCAACGAGACGTCCATCTGGGGTCCAACTCTCTCTTCCTAGTAGCAAGCCCGCCACGGAGCCCACACACACACAAAGTGTGCTCCACATCTGTGTGTGGTTTCAGCGCACACTGTGGAATCCCACCCACAATACGGATGGCGTCGCTAGCTATGCAGACCGGGTCAGTGTGTGCGTGTGTGTGTCTGTGTGTGTGTGTGTCCATATGCACGTGCGTGTGTGTGACTATTTGCTTTTGTTTGTGTGGCTGTATATATGTGTGTGTGTGTGTGCTTGTGCGTGTGTGTCTATATTCTTGTTTTTGTGTGTGTTTGTGTGTGTGTATATATATGTGTGTGTGTGCGTGGGTGTGCATGTGTGTGTGTGTGTGCACAAGAGGTTGGGAGTGTCCACATACGCTTGCGCGGTGTGTGTATCCACAGACATGTGTCAACAGCGTGACTGTGTTAGTGGTGGTCGCCGTCCCCCACAACACACATACACACACACACACAAACACACACACACATCTTTATAAAACCACATCAGAGGGTGTGAATGACAAGGCATGGATCGAGACGTCGGCCTGAAACCACACACACTAATAAATACACACACACACACACTAATAAATACACACACACACACATGCACTAATAAATAAACACATACACCCACTGATAAATACACACACCCACACACACAAACCAACAGCCACACTAATAAATACACATACACAGCCGCACTCATAAATACACATACACAAACACACTCATAAAAACACACACACAACACACGCACACAGTAATAAATACACACACTTACACACACACACACATATATATACGCACAGACTAAAAAATACACACACACTCACACACAAACATTGATAAATAGACATACACACACTAATACATACACACAAACAGACACACACACACACTCTTATACATACAAACACACACACTAATAAATACAAACACACACACTAATACGTACACACAAACACACACACACACACACACACACACTTATACATACACTCATACACAGCCATTTAAAAACATACTTCTACCACCACACACCTAGCCTCACTCACTCTCTCTCTCTCTCTCTCTCTCTCTCTCTCTCTCTCTCTGTCTCTCTCGCTGTCTCTCTTCCAATGAAATTCAATTCATTAAGTCCTCATTGGCTTGGAAAAATTAACATGTAAGTTGCCAAAGTTCAAAAATGAAAAAAAGGAAAGATAATAATGTTGTTATAATATAAAATGCCCAAAAACTGAAATCATAAAAAAACAAAAAGAAAGTTGGATATAAAAAAAGTTACTAAAGTGAAATATAAAATATTAAATACCAAAAAATACATTAAAAACATTCAAAAGGATACATCTTCCATATGATCCTCCTCTCTCTACCTCCCTCCTCTCTCCCATGTCGATCTGAGAGGAAGGGGCCGCTCTCATTATTGAAGAGTGTCAGCGGAATGTCAATTAAAGTGGACGTTTTGAACCCCCAGCACCACACAAATAAACAGGCACACACACAAGCAAACGCACACACACACACACACACACACACACACACACACACACACACACACACACACACACACACACAGACAAACACACACAGACAAACACACACACACACACCTCCCCAATAATACACCACAGTCTGAGTCCTCTAGTCTGGGGAAAGGAGGGGAGAAGAGGAGGGGAGGATGGTAGAGGAGAAGGGAGGAGGAGGTGAGGAGTAGGAGGAGGAGAAGAGGAGAGGAAAGGAGGAGAAGGATGAGGGGAGGATGGTAGAGGAGAGGAGGAGGAGGGGAGAAGGAGAAGAGAGGAAGAGTAGGGGATCTTAGAGCAGCCGACTTCAGGGAGCGGGCTGAGCTCTTGATCTGTCATCTCTGTGCGATCTCTGTGACGGGATAGGTCAGATCCCATCACAGGCTTTATGTCCAGACTTGACACTCGGATGCAAACCGTACGGCCAGATTTGGATCTCTTATTCCTGCTACATTCCAACTGGACTTCACCAATAAAACGGTAATGAAAACCCACAGAAAAAAGAGGAGGAAGAGACGAAGGGAGGAAGAAAGGGGAGGAGAGGGCAAGAGAGGGGGAGAAGAGAGGGTAGAGGAGGAGAGGGCAGGAGAGGAGGAGAGGGCAGGAGAGGAGGATTGGGTAAGAGAGGGAGAGGGGAGGAGAGAAGAGGGTAAGAGAGGGGAGAGGAGAGGAGAGGGTAAGAGAGGGGAGAGGAGAGGGTAGAGGAGGAGAGGGCAGGAGAGGAGGAGAGGGCAGGAGAGGAGGATAGGGTAAGAGAGGGAGAGGGGAGGAGAGAATAGGGTAAGAGAGGGGAGAGGAGAGGAGAGGGTAAGAGAGGGGAGAGGAGAGGGTAGAGGAGGAGAGGGTAAGAGAGAGGGGAGAGGAGAGGAGAGGGGAAGAGAGGGGGGAGGAGAGGGGAAGAGAGGAGGAGAGGGGAGGAAAGGGGGAGGAGAGGGTAAAAGGGAGAGAGGAGGGGGGAGAGGAGGAGAGGGCAGGGAGGAGAATAGGGTAAGAGAGGGAGAGGGGAGGGGAGGAGAGGGCAAGAGAAGGGGGGAGGAGAGGAGAGGGTAAGAGAAGGGGGGAGGAGAGCGGAGAAGGGGAGAGGGCAGGAGAGGAATTCTGATTCCTCTAAGTTAATGAACGCTGTTTTAGTTGTTACCATCAGCAACCAAACTGAACAAAACATTCCCATGCCTTCTTATTCTTCTGTGTGCGCGCGCGCGTGTGTGTGTGTGTGTGTGTATGTGTGTGTGTGTGTGTATGTGTGTGTGTGTGTGTGTGTGTGTATGTGTGTGCGCGCGTGTATGTGTGTGTGTATTTCCATGACATGTGCAGAATATAACATGAAGAAGGTTCAATCAGTTCATTAAAGTGCTCAGATGTTTTATTGGGTATTGATGTAAATAATCTGAAACCAAGGTATACATTTACACCAAGACATCACAGATGGATTGGAAAAAATAGCTTAATCCCGCGTCTACTTCCATTGCGTGATGTGATGGTGCCACCAGCTGGCCACGGGCAGAACTACAGGCACAGAACGCAACACGTACCACGTGATGACAGCACACTTCAACACACACACACACACACACACACACACACACACACACACATAGACACACACACACACACACACACCAATTAAAATACTAATTATAACGTTTTGAACATTATTTAACTAGATAATTACACTGTAGGCATACGACTAACAAAATAACTTATTCAGATAGTACAATAGAAAGCCCTCTATTGTACTATCTGAGCCCATGGGAACCTCCTTCCTCCCCTTAAGAAGGTCGGAGACCCCTGAGCTGTGAAAGCGTTGGGTAAGGGAGGTCTCACTGCTCCAACATGGCAACCACAGAGACTTGAGGAAGAGCAAGGCACTAACACTAACACGGGTCAGGGGGCTGCTGCTGTGTGTGTGTGTGTGTGTGTGTGTGTGTGTGTGTGTGTGTGTGTGTGTGTGTGTGTGTGTGTGTGTGGGTGTCGGGTGTGTTTGATTATGCATGAACACTCTCCTCACTTGTTATGAGATCAAAGTGCCTTGGCTTCACCGCGGGACCAAGGCAGCATTAATTAGCCAATCAGAGCGCTGCACTCAATGAATATCAATAATGTGATTGGACAGCAGTGGGCCCAGTGGGCAGGTTGCTGCATACATACGCATGTGCCCTGTGGGTGTCGCTGTTTATGGGTCTTTTAAGTGAGTCAAAGTCCTTGTGTCTGTCTGTCTGGCTGTTATGTGCCTCGCTGCGAGTGTGTGTATGAGTGTGTGTGTGTGTGTGTGTGTGTGTGTGTGTGTGTGTGTGTGTGTGTGTGTGTGTGTGTGTGTGTGTGTGTGCGTGTGTGTGTGCGTGTGTGTGTGTGTGTGTCATGAAACAGGAACCGCTAATGATCTGCTCAAGTTGATGAATAAACCATGTGACGCCAGTCGCACCCACCATTAGAATACATACACTGTATATATATAAATATTTAACAAATACTAACATTGTAAAAGGTTCCCCATACTTTCGACCTGGACCATCATCGATCTCTTCTCTACCTTCTCACCTCTGATCCTGAAGTGATGGACCACAGAACCTATGTTATCTAGGGTTATCAAGCTATGCACTGAGCATCAGAAAGAAAATCCCACTAAATGGGTAGTGTATATTTACCTTCCTGGCTACGGGAGGGTTAAGGCTTAGTTATGATTGGACGTCGACACAACATAAGGGGGTTTACGGACCCCTTACGTCCTTGCGGACCCTCCTTGCGTCCACCGCAAGGGCCTGACGTGCGCCTTCCAAAAATTGTAACCTTCCTTCGAGGTCCTCTGACTAAAACCCGACACAGAACCAAAACAGGTTCCTGACTGCGTTGAAGCGACTGCATGGTCATTGCATTGCGTCGATGTCTCACCATAATTAAGCCTTTACAACAACCCTAACCCTAACCTGATGTCTTTAAACACCTCTCAGCTAATACCAGCTCATATATTACAGCCTGTTCAGCCTGCTTGAGTCCTGCATTACCATCTGGAGGTCCTTGTTCCTACACACTCATTTAACAAAATGCTGAACCAAAGCTATCCACACACTCCTGTCTTGCCTGAATAGGAGGTGGGGGCTGATTCTGTTTAAGACAAGGGAGAGTTATAAGGATTACATAGAACCTGCTCTGTTGTGTTTGTTAGTTCAGGAAACGAACCCCCAGCTGCTCCTTATGTCTCTGTGTTAACTTTCTAACCCCTACCTGCTCCTTAATGACCTGTCTCTGTGTTCACTGTCTAACCCCTACCTGCTCCTTAATGACCTGTCTCTGTGTTCACTGTCTAACCCCTACCTGCTCCTTAATGACCTGTCTCTGTGTTAACTGTCTAACCCCTACCTGCTCCTTAATGACCTGTCTGTGTTCACTGTCTAACCCCTACCTGCTCCTTAATGACCTGTCTCTGTGTTCACTGTCTAACCCCTACCTGCTCCTTAATGACCTGTCTCTGTGTTCACTGTCTAACGCTTGCCGGCTGCATAAAGGGGCAGTCCACCAATCATGCACTATGAGCCAACAGTTAGGGAAGTGGGGAAGTTTTCTCCTTGTACAATTTAGCTTCTTCCACTGGCGTTTTTCTCTACCTTTCATCAGCCTTCCACACCGTAAACCAACAAGTCCTCCTCTCAACCCTCCAAGAACCATGAACCTCTTCTGGCGCCCACTCTGCCTGATCCTTGTAATCAGACAAGTCAGGGCCCTCAGAGTTCAGCAGGAAATGGCTGGACCACCCACTCCTACAGATTCATGCTGTAAAACATCAGGAGGAAATGTCTGCTCCTCACCAGAAGGTCCCACAGGTTTTGGTCCATGCTCTTTTCATCTAGACTACTGTAGCCCCCTTTGGGCTGATCTGCCTGCTTGTTTGTCCTCTGCAGCTCACCCACAGTGCGGTGGCCCGCGGGTCCTCAACATGACCTGCTGCCTGCATACCATGCCGCTCCCGGGCTCTGGCCCATCCTTCACCCAGGACATAAAGCCATGCATCAGCCCGGCCAACCTGCTCTACTACCGCTGCCCTGCTCCTCTCTCACTAAGTGGAGCCCAGCTGGCTCCGTCCCGGCTCCACAGCGGGGGAATGAGCTCCCGTTTAGACCCAGGTGCCAGGTTCTGACGGTGTCCAGATGTAACTGAGCCATGCTTTTGGTTCAACTCAACCCTCTGGTGGTGTAGACGCTTTCCTAAACGGGGTAGTTGACCCTGTTATTCCATTCATGATCATCTCTCAATGCACTATGGCTAACTATTTCCAAACTGAAAAGGTTAATGGCAGATCGTACAGTTATATATAAAAAAACGTTTGAGATCACAGGCTTGAGCTAAGAATGTACGGTATGTCTTTCAAATAAAATGATATACTTGGTATATGATATACAAAATTTATATTAATAAAAGAATGAAAACCGAGAAAATACTGAAACATTGCACTTCCAAGGGAATTTCTCCTCTTTACGGTTAAGCTTTGTCACGAGAATGAATGAGAACTCAGAGTTGAGTCTCGCTAGTGGCTGTCATCAAAATAATCTCACTGCTCAATGCGTCATAAACTGCTCTTAAACACACCTGGTTGATGGTAACACAGTACAGCGGTTTTAACTATTTCAAGCTGTTTTAAAGGGGTCATATTATGCTTTTTTGGATTTCCCTTTCCTACAATGGGCCCTATCTGGCATCCAGTGCAATTTACATTCTACACCGACGCGTGTATCTTTGCTAGTTTGCAAGTTTGCTAGTTTCCCCCACAGCAAACCCGCGCCACTAAACTTGCGCCCTGAGAGGCATGTTCCGGAAAGCAGAGGCGTGTTCCGGTGCAAATGATACATGGTGCTATCTTACAGAATGATAAAGCAGTTGCGCAACTGACCGACAAATACCTGGTCTAAGTGCACTAGCAGATAGCACACACCAGTAGGCTATACACATTACATACATGCAAACGATTTTCCTAATTTAAATATTATGATGATGATGTGGATTGTGCAAACATTTTTTTTCCATAGGGGCTGCATGAATGAATACTGTAGTAGGATATGCCATGCATTAAAATAATGATAATAACAATAATAAACTCGAGCAAAGTAGGCTCAGCCCAGCCTTCCAAAACAAAATCTTGTTTTACGGTAAATGATAACGTTGGTTAAATTATTTGGGAAAGAACAGCTGATATAGCGGTAATAAGTTGTATTTAAATCAATGCATCTGCAAACACCACAGAGAAAACACATATTTTCTTGACACAGACATCGTGTACAAGCCCATAACTTTTAGGATTTATGAGTAGCCTATTTAATCGTGAGAAAACATTGTTTTACCGCGAGTGAGTGTTGCATTCATTCATCTGTTTAAACACACGCAAACTAAACAGGTAACGCATAATACAGTCCATGGCAATGTACATTTACGGGGGAAAACATGCATATTAGGAAAACAAGTCGATAACGATCATGTATACTATACTGGTAAGAAACGATGTGTGAAGAAACAATGCATCTGAAACAGCTGGGCGGTGTCCCATGGAGTTAGGTTCTGCTAGCTCAATGTCCAGAAGGTTCTGTTAGCTCCATATCACTCACTGGTGTCATCAGTTGGTTCGAGCATAGAAATAAAAAGAGTCTGAAAGCGTATGTATTAACTTTCTAACCCGTACCTGCTCCTTAATGAACTGTCTCTGTATTCAATGTCTAGCCCCTACCTGCTCCTTAATCAACCCGGTAAGCTCGTTTGGAGACAAGCATCTTAGCTTAGTTCACCTGTGCGTTTTCACAGTACATCACCGGTACAAGAACTTACCCCAAAGCAGTTCATCAGCTCCCGGTTTGTTCCCATGACGACCCCGTACGTCAGATGGTCCTACTTCCTGTGCGATACCAGAATAGGTTGTATCTTCACCACCGACTGCTGCAGACACCCAGCAGGGACGCTGTCCTCGAAAGCAACCTCACTATGTCTCCGTGACAACCAACAAAACCCGGAGGAAAAGCACAACTCCTCAACCAAGGCGAGAAAAGTACCCTGAATGTGGAAGATGTTAGATCTAGAGATAATGCCTATATAGCTATAGATCAATTGATTTAAGGATCATTAAGGATCTCTTTGAGAATGTTCAAAATTACCTCCAATTTGTCTCTGCAACGCCGGGGCTCTGAACCGATGTCACTGAGGAGAAAAATACCAGGACCCACTAACCCACGCTCGGACACACTCAGACTACTCTTCAACACACACACACACCGCGACACCACTCGAGAGCCTCCACACATGCACACCAAACACTCTATCTATGCAGGTGTCTGGTTGCACCTGAGAGCCACCTGAGAACCTATTACACGAAGCGGGCTGGTAATGAGGTCGTCGCGGTAACACTGATCCGGTCCAGAGACAGAGAGAAGGCCACAGGTCACTTCATTATTCATGTTGCAGTCACACACGCTTACAGCTGGTATACACACACACACGTACACGCACACACACACAGACACAGACACACACACAGACACACACACACACACACTGGGATACACACACTGAAGAAAACTGCAAGAAAGAAAGGAGAGCAAAAGAGGAAAGCAAGGAGAAGAAGAGAGAGTCACAGACAGAGAGAGAGAGAGATGTTTCTAAATGGCCATAAGTACAGACCACATGTAAATAATTCATATATGTTTACAAAAGAAAACTAATGAGAGGCAGGGAAAGACAGAGATCCAGGGACCAGATAATACATGATTCCCTTTTCATATAGCATTAACGTGAGTTTAGGATATATCTAAACTCAATATCCCCATCAGATATTAAGGGGATATCGCCACAACACATACACATCCTGGTGTAAAGGGTCCTCGAGACACATTTGTGATCGGATCGGTCAAAACACAGAGCAGGTGGACCAACTATATCCCTTCAAAGACTGCAATACATTCAAAACTCTGCAGCCAGCCCTCACCCATACCAAACGATCTGCACACATTCTGTCCCGGATCTAATAAAAAGTACTGCTGCTCACCTTCAAAGCTCTCCACAACCTTGTTCCCCCTATATCCGCAACCTCTTGACCCCTTACACTGATTCTTGCTCACTCAGATCCTCTGACCAAAATCTTTAATATATCAGCTTAAAGATTCTGCATCAGACTCTCCACCCTGGGTGGCTGGTCCTTCAGTGTTTTGGCCCCCAAACTCTGAAACTCCCTTCCCCAACCTCTTCGTGACCGTCCTTCTCTTCCTTTCTTCAAAGCACATCTCAAGGCCTCTCTGTTGAACGATCTCCTCCACACCAAACGCATAGCTCCATCTTTCCTCCTACTCTCCTTTTGTTTTTTTTTGTTTTTGTTTGTTTTTGTTGTATTTTCCTTTCCACTTTTTAAGCGACCTTGGGTTTGAGAAAGACGCGGTATAAACATACTATTATTATTATTATTAAGAACACATTCACCCCAGGGATTAGAGAGGTCAAGTTATGTTGCTGAAAGTATCAAACCCCAGTGCTTCACACTAGATTCATCAACATCACAGAAGTACAGTCAAGAATAGTACTTCAACAAAGTCTGATGTGACCACAGGTGCCAAAGTTACAGCCCTATTATATAGGGATGACAACCCTATAGTCACATTGTACTCTGGGTTTTGTTCCTTCATATCTTCTTGCAAAGCAGGAAGAAACGCAGGTCTTGCTCAGTAAAGAAACAGAGGAAATTAAAGCTTCAACAAACAACTAAAACAGAAGACGTGTGATGCTAAGGGGTCCTGGCTTTGGTCTCCCTAGTGTTGTGTACTAGTCCAAGCAAGTGGCTCCACTCCTCGACATTGCACCAAGGATTCAACAACAACAGTAACGGCTGCGATAGTGAATACAAGGAAACAGCAGGGCTGAGGAAGCTGCTTCACAGGCTAGGGTTAGGGTTAGTAAAAGAGTACAAGTAAGCTAGCGGCTATCACAGTGCTGGTTGTTATCACAGCATTATTGTTGTCATGAATTCTGTTGTGTGTCGTTTGCTTGCGCAAGTGGCTACACTGGAGTTGATTCCATAACATCTGACTGTAACGTCAGCTGGTGTCAAAAGCAAAGACAGGTCTAGTGGAGCGCTCCTGCCCCAACATCAACATGGATAATCACATGTCATATATACATTTTTGGGATTTTGCTGACACTTTTATCCAAAGTGACTTAAAACCATTCATTCCAACATTCACACAACAACGTCGGGGTCAACAACGCAGGGCGACAACCAGCTCGTCAGGGTTAGGCGTCTTGCTCAGGGACACCTTGAAACTCCAGGAAGCCGGGGATCAAACTAGCAATCCTCCGGTTACCAGTCAACCCGCTCTACCACCTAAACTACTGTCGCCCACAGGTTCAGAGGTTGTCTGCCCCCCCTGCTTGCCACAGACAGCCATGATCAATGTCCCCAGTGTTTGGGTGTGGAAGACTTGAGGCTGAAGGACTATGAAATATTCCTCCATGCCACTGAACTGACGTCTCCCGACTGGCTCAGGTTAAGGGCGCCCTGGATAGGGGAGGGGCTAGTTGTGGGCAGGCTTTCACCATCATTACTCACACGTCCACATTTTAGTTGAAACTATTGAATTATCTATAGCCACATAAGACAAGGCTTCAGACTTCATTTCTGCTTCATGGGGAACCAGGTGACGCAACGCTGCTTTAATGGAAGATGAATGAGAGTCATTCCCTAAATGATGATATCTCTAAATGAAGCGATGTGTTAAGAAGCCAAAGGATTGCATTCACATTGCCTACATGTCAACATAGTATCTGCAATGTGACGCAAATAGTCTCGCTGCTGTCTGTGGGCGTGACCCACGGTGTGAACAATCACTGTCAATCAAGGGAGGGTTCACGCCCACAACAAAATGCAGACAGTTGGGAATTCTGTTGTCCCTTACTCTTGAGAAAATATGACATAAGCCATAAACAGTTGCATACAGAAGAGTAAGAAGCTGCATGAAACCGTGCACAGTGCAGAGGATGTCGTTACCCTGCTGTCAAAATACACAATCAACAACGTTGATTGTGTATTTTGGGTGGTGTAATCAGCCAACGAACCAAGACCCCCGTTACGTTTACATTTACGAAATTTGGCAGTTGCTTTTATCCAAACCGACTTACAATAAGTACATTAGTCAGAAGCAGGAGAAACAACAACAAATCGCTGTCGGTAAAGGATGTTCACAGAACCAAGAGCCAAGCACCAATAATTGCTAGGTTAACCCATTCCCTGTATACAACAAAGATAGCTAGGATAAGATGCTATTCAACTAAGTACAATTTTTATGTGCCAGGATGTACGACATACAATAAGTGTGTACATTAAGTGCCAGACTAGGTTAACTCTGAACAAGTGAGTCTTGAGTCTTCTGCAGAAACTGTTGAGCTACTCTGAGATCCTTTACACCAAAAGTTATGCAGGCAGCATGTTTTCAGTCCAAGTAGAATCAACCCAAGATATCAGGTCAAAGGACCAGTGCTCTATCATACTAAGATAGGTCACAGATGGATTTCAGGAAACACTGATTGCTATGGTGGACTACGAACCATCCACTGGGCAGTAGTTTGCAGAGTGACTGAAATAAGTATTACTGAAGCACAATAGACATCGGGCACAAGTGTGGGCACCACAACAGATGGTGCAGCTCATAAGCATGGACAGAACCGGGGTTCTCTCCATCTCTCTCTGAGTAGGCTCCTACTGACGTTCATATAGGGTGTTACGTTGATCATCTGATGCTGTGCTGGCAGACACAACAGGCAGTATTGTGGAAGAACGTCCTTGTCGTCACTGCATGACACTTCATGACACAGCATGGTTCATAAGACAGAGAACATTAAGTGTTTTGGAAGGCCGTCCCTGTCATCACTGCTTCATGATATAGCAGGGATCATAAGAGACACAGGAGTGTACGCAGAAGTGGGAAGAGATGAGTCACGACAAGCATCACAGATGAAGGTGACCAATAGAGGAAACTAGGTGGTGGATAAGGATGGAGCTCTATGTAAAGTGCTTGCGAGCCTCGAGAATCCTCAGGAAGCCTTTGACGTGCTGATGACTTAGATTCCCTTGTAGAAGACGGTAGACTAAAGTCAACTGTGTTGGCCTCTGTAAGGCCAAGGCCAAGGGATTCATATAAGATCTTTTGAATAAGCTCTTCTGAGACACTGCTAAAATTCTGCATTGTATTTCAGAGCATACGTCTCCTCTTTTAAAATACTTACAGACAATTTCTATAAACATGGATAGCCCCATTTATGAAGGAATCTGTAAAAAGCTGGACAATTCTAGGCTTGGGTTTCACTGTTACTGTAAGAACCGGTATTGCCATAAAAAAACTCATTATGCATCCCTTGAGGGAGCCAGTGCTGACGGTGACCAGATGTGGTCCAGACCATTCTGATTTCAGAGTACCTTCTACCAGGTCACTATATGCGAGGCGATGGAGAATATTCTCTGACTGGTGAATTGTAGGATCCAGAGCAATATAAATGATTCCTTAATAAATTATGCAATTGGAACTTGCCTTTCAAACCACATTTGAAAGGTTTTGCCGCCCCCCTAGGAATCCTGCTCAGTGGTCCATCTCTGTCTATACAATTTGCATGTTAAACCTCTACTCCTATTTTCAGACAATGAATGGTGCTGTATTAGTGGAAGTGTGGCTCTGTAAAATAAGCAAATATGTAAAGCGATGGCCTAAAAGGGATTCATTCGTATATGTATGTACGTATGTTTGGTGCCAACATTACTGATCCGCCTGTAGTCCATGCTGGAAGGAAATAGGTCACCCCCCACCCTCAAGGTCTATACTACAGCTAGCCTGGAATCACCAGATGAACTGCAAACTGCAATCAGTCTGGAACCTCTCCGTTCATTTAAGATTTCCAAAGGGCGTCACCTACGACACCTACGGGTGACGCAGCACTGGGCCAGGAAAAAACCTCTTTCTTTTCAACAAAAGCTTTATGTACATTCGTTTGTTCTTCTTTTAGTGCAAATACAACGCTCGTTGTTTAATACTCTCTCGATAGGGTAAGCAACAGGCCGTTTTACAGCAGCGGCAGCAGTCATCGCATGTCATCGTATGCCGTCTGCTGAGACCGCTTTCCTTCTAGCTCTATCATCAGCGGTCATCCTTCTGGATGACCGCCAGAGTTTTGCGCCTGTCGGAACCAGAGCCAAGAGCCCCATTTGATTATATAGGGGTGTAACTGTCTGGGGCTGGTGCAGTGGAGAGACAGAGTGCTACGCTAACGTGATGCTAGGAGCTGGAAGGTGTCTGTTACAGTGGAGTGACAGAGTGCTACGCTAACGTGATGCTAGGAGCTGGAAGGTGTCTGTTACAGTGGAGTGACAGAGTGCTACTCTAACGTGATGCTAGGAGCTGGAAGGTGTCTGTTACAGTGGAGTGACAGAGTGCTACGCTAACGTGATGCTAGGAGCTGGAAGGTGTCTGTTACAGTGGAGAGACAGAGTGCTACGCTAACGTGATGCTAGGAGCTGGAAGGTGTCTGTTACAGTGGAGTGACAGAGTGCTACTCTAACGTGATGCTAGGAGCTGGCAGGTGTCTGTTACAGTGGAGTGACAGAGTGCTACGCTAACGTGATGCTAGGAGCTGGAAGGTGTCTGTTACAGTGGAGTGACAGAGTGCTACTCTAACGTGATGTTAGGAGCTGGCAGGTGCCAATGCAGCGGAGAGACAGAATGCTACGCTAACATGATTCTAGGAGCTGGACAGGTGCACCGGCTCATATTCAAACAAAATACAAACTTCAGGGACTGTAGCTCACCTGATGAGAGGCTAAATTATAATCCTCATTCCAAAAGACGTTTGGTATGCTGAAAACAAGTCAGTGGGTTGTCAGTGTTGTCGTCCAATGTTTAAATGGGGGGGGGGGGGGGGCAGAAAACACGTTAAAACCTCACTCCATTGGTCAAGATGAATCTTTTGAGACGTTGTACAATGGCCTCAGCTGCTCTGCAACTCATCAGTTCACACTTTCTCTGCAGCATGCTTAAAGTTCATTGTCAGGAAAAGAACAGGACCTGAGATCGGAGCGGAGTACAACGTGTTGGCGGCGACAGGTGTGTGACGTGTGTGAGACGGTATGAGTCAGTGTGTGTGTGACGTATGAGTCAGTGTGTCTGTGTGTGTGTGTGGGGGGGGTTTGCTTGTGGGAGAGGGAGAGCGACAGCATTGACATCATACTAGACAGACTTACTCTAAATAAAACTGAAGCAGGAAACTCTTTCACACATACACACACACTCACATACAAACTCTCACACACACACACACACACACACACACACACACACACACACACACACACACACACACACACACACACACACACACACACACACACACACACACAGGGGCGTAGGAATGAGTTTAACATTGGGGGGGACACATATCGGAAACCTGACAGATCCGTTAATGGTTTGAACAGAAATATGTCATAAATTAACTACACTGAAAAAATTCACAAATATATTTTATTCTACTAAAAAGATACATTTGTAAATGTAAAGGAAAACACATTTTGAATGGCAGTAATGAACTGATAAATATCAAATCAATTCTTTAATTGTACGCTCAATCATCCAGTTTTTTAGAATAAGAAGCGGTGACAAGACGCCGTGTTGCGCTTTCAAAATAAAATAAAATATTTTTCTCCCCCCGGTATAATTTTTAGGTGGGACAAATGTGCCTGTCTCCAATATTGGAGGGGACACGTCCCCTCCGTCCCCCCTGGTTCCTACGCCCTTGCATACACACACACACATACTCACACACACACAGCCACCAGATGAGTCACCACTCATTCACACTATCAAGGCCATATTCATCAGTCGCGCGGGTCATCAAAACATTGATGCACACACGGCTACTTCAGTTCAGAAACGACAAAGAACACAGGAAGCAGCACAGAAAAAACTTGGTCTTTGCGTCGAGGGCTCTTAGACATCACACAGGAATGACAGCAGAAACAGGAAGTTAAAAGTCCTCTGATAGCTTTGCACCAGCCCCTCACATTGTGTTCACCATCATCCCCCCGGTGAACACATGGGCAGTCCTGTGTTGCTGAGGTGGATTGATCCCCAGCCCAGAGGTTCTGGGTTCAAGCCCAGGGTTTGCAGCATCTACCTATGGGCCTCTCTAAGGCCTGTCTCTCTGAGGCCTGTCTCTCTAAAGCCTGTCTCTCTGAGGCCTGTCTCTCTGAGGCCTGTCTCTCTTAATGCTCATCCAACCCCCACCAGCAACTTCATGACGATAGCAGTTTGTCATTGTCCAGCGGATGAGGACGAACTTAGGGTCTCGCAAGGGCGTCCTTGGACATCGATCTATTCTTGACACGGCCACTCCCTCCAGGCAGGAGTCTAACAGCGTCCTCTGCTCTGCACCATTCATATCCATTCATATTATATATTATACATATATTTAATAAAGACATGAGGCAATACAATTTGTAATATCCACATTAAAGCTGATGAGGACAACCCCCGCTCCACTCAGCTCCCTCCACATCTCTCCACCAATGAGAAGTGGCGTGTTTCATGCAACTGTTTTTATGGCAGGCAGAATGGGTTTCACAAACCAATCAGGGGAGAGAGTTCCTGATTGGTCAGAATTGAGCCAGCTCTTAAAACCTAACTACAGTGCCTTTAAATCATATCAATATATAGAATAATTAAATGACAAAAATAACATTGGCTCAAGGGACGGTTGACACAACTTCAGAAGAGCCTGGTTGTTACTCCCAGGTAAAGGTTGTGGGTTCAAACCCGTGTGTTTTCAGTGTCAATCAGTTTGGGGCAGATGTCCAAACATGTATCACCTCACTTAGAATAAAGCACCTGCTAATGACCAAACAGGAAGTAAACAGGAAGCTGCACACTTACAAACTTCCTCTTCAGCTTGCCCTTGGCCGCGCGAGGCTGCCTCTGGGTGCCGGGCTCCGAGGCCACGCCCAGGTGGTCGTCCACCGACAGGCTCTTCCTCAGGTAGGCCGCCCGCGCCCGCAGCTGGGAGAAGGGCGACTGCGAGCGGGGGCGGGGCTCCGGGCAGGCTCCGCCCCCACGACCTGGCCCCGCTCCCTCCATCATGGCTGCCACCTCCCCGTCGTCCTCCAGCCTCCAGAGCTCGCCTGAGAAGGCAGACAACCAAACGTTGATGATTATTAATGAATATTGATTATACAGATTAAGTGAATTCAGATACTCAAAAACATCATCAAGAAGCCTTTAGGAATCTGCCATCATTCTCAGGTCTACAGGTTCACAGGTCTCCAGGTAAATGGACTCCATTTATATGACACTTTTCCAACCAGTGGCCACCCAAAGTGCTTTACAAGATTGCCTAACATTCACACATTCATGCACACATTCACCCATTCACACACCATCGGCGGAATCAGCCATGCAGGGCCACAGCAAGCTCATCGGGAGCAGTCAGGGTGAGTCTTGTTCTGGAACACCTCGACAAGCTAGAAGGAGCCGGGGATTGAACTGGCAACCTTCCAGTTAACAGCTAACCCGCTCTACCTCCTGAGCCACATGCCGCCCCAAGGTCTACAGGTCTACTGGTCCACAGGTCTACAGATCTACAGGTCTACAGGGCTACTGGTCTACAGGTCTAATGGTTTAATGGTCTACAGGGTATAGGTCCACATGCCTACCTGTCCACATGCCTACATGTCCACAGGTTTACAGGTCTACTGGTCTACAGGTCTGCAGGCCTATAGGTCTACAGGTCTGCAGGTCTGTAGGGTACAGGTCTACAGATCTACAGATCTAGAGGTCTACAGGTCTGCAGGCCTATAGGTCGACAGGTCTGCAGGTCTGTAGGGTACAGGTCTACAGATCTACAGATCTACAGATCTAGTGGTCTACAGGTCTACAGGCCTATAGGTCTACAGGTCTGCAGGCCTATAGGTCTACAGGTCTGCAGGTCTGTAGGGTACAGGTCTACAGATCTACAGATCTAGAGGTCTACATGTCTACAGGCCTATAGTTCTACAGGTCTACAGATCCCAGGCCTATAGTTCTACAGGTCTACAGGTCTACAGATCCACAGAGGGCATTGGGAGATCAGCTCCTCTCTCCTGCCTCTCTCTGTCAATGACTTTCAAATGAAGTCGTAGTGAACAAAAGCTGTCTTTCCTCACTGTTTAGGGTTTCTAACCAGTTGCTATTAATCCACGTGTTTTGGCTGACCCTCACCAACAGCTACTAACCATCAAGTCAATCCATACCTTCACAAAAATGGAGCTGAGTGTCTGCCAGTAGAAGACTGTGGTTGCACTGGCCGGCTCCCAGTGTCCACCAGTAGAAGACTTTGGTTGAACTGGCCAGCTCCCAGTGTCCACCAGTAGAAGACTTTGGTTGAACTGGCCAGCTCCCAGTGTCCATCAGTAGAAGACTGTGGTTGTACTGGCCAGCTCCCAGTGTCAACCAGTAGAAGACTTTGGTTGTACTGGTCAGCTCCCAGTTTCAACCAGTAGAAGACTGTGGTTGTTCTGGCCAGCTTTCAGTGTCAACCAGTAGAAGACTGTGGATGCACTGGTCAGCTCCCTGTGTCCGCCAGCAGTAGACTTTGGTTGTACTGGCCAGCTCCCAGTGTCCGCCAGTAGAAGACTGTATATGTACTAGGCATGTACTACGTGTGTCAATTTGAATCAGTGTGGTGGATTTAGAATACTGGTTATTTTCACATGGGTAGTTAAAGAGCTCCATAAATGAGGCTCTCCAGAGAAGCCCTGTTCCAGGCTTTAAAGTGTCATTAAACTGTTTCAGAGTGTGACACCTCCATCTGCTGATCCACAAATCAGGACCCCGGCTCTCGTCCAGGCATGAGGAAGTAGAGATGGAGTTTAATGGCTGCCTTTAACCATAAAAGCCATTCAGTTGACAGCTGTTAAACAATATACTGAGCATGGCCCTGTAAACACCGCCCCTGGTCCCTGTGAACACTTGTTTTATGCTCATGATCGGCAGTTCCACTACTGATGCAATACAATAACACACAAAACCTTTGCCATGGGATATTTACTATGCAGTAATTTGTGTAGATGCTTTTAATCCAAAGTGACGTGTAGTGCACACGCCGCACGGATTGTGTATACACAACCTTACGGCGAGCAAGTGGCCAATCAGTGCTTCTCCCACTTCGTGGATTTTTGCTCGAAAAGTTTCCATTTGTTTGTTCGGTTTATGATCTTACAAGATTTATGATCTTACAAGATTCATGATCTTCAATATAGTTTTTTATTTATTCTTATTTGTCAGTGTCTAAAACCAGGCCGCTATTTAGAGAAAACTGGTGTGAAATCCTATGTTTGTATTTTTGTGATTTTCAGTGCCTTTCCTGAGACACTTCAACATGAGGACGAAGGTCCGAGACCCCAGGAGTGTTTGGCTGTGTGGAGGACCGTCGGGGCAGTGGGTGGTGTTGATCCATAGAGTGGTATGCTTCGGCTTGTTTTTAAATAGCATCACAAATTTGCTGTAGGCCGTAACCATGGAGATAATACGCCCTTCCTAGAGCTCACATTTTGTACCAGATTTCTGTGGAGAACTAGGAGATCATGATGGTCAAGGTGTTGGGAGTTATTATGGGGTGTGAGTCTAGGTGGTAATCGCCTAGTGAGGGAGGAGTGATTGATCGGAGATGCAAGGCATGGAGTTCTGACCGCCTGCGACTCAGCTGCCAATCAACTGGTCGGAGTCTGAACGGCCATAGAGGGAAAGAGGTGCACAGGGTTTGGGAATAGATTCAATTAGAGAACAAATAATAAAGGTGCTTCTCTTCTCATGCTTCATCCAGCGCTCGAGGAGATGGGGGAGAATAGTGGGAGACCGGGGAGAGAGAGAAAGAGAGAAGGTTAAAGAGAGGGTAACAGACAGATGAAGAGACCATGAAGAGAAGAGAAAGGGGGCTAAGAGAGAAAGACAGAAGACGATAAAATAGGGGGAGAATGGAGGATAACCATGACAGTTCATTGGTGGATTATTGTGGTTGCTAGGCAACAAGGACAGAACAGACTACAGACTACTCAAATTGATATTTGCGACAAAAACAAAGAGATTGGTACAGGGTTAGGAAGAGAGAGAGAGTGAGGGAGAGAGAGACAATGAAGAGAGGTTATTTTTAATTATCTCTTTGTTTTTATGCATATTTTATGTATCAAAATGTTTTCTTTTCATTTGAGTTCATTTTCAAGACTCTTATTTGATTGCAATGTTGCAATGTTACACAGCTGTTTATTTATTTCAATTCTAGTATATATTTAATTTTGTGCAGATATTTTGTAACTATGTCACACTTGCGTTGGCAATGCAAGATCAATTCCGCTGGGCAATAAAGCCCCTTGGAGGTGAGTTTCACTGAGATCGAGTCCCGGGGTTGTGGAGTGGTGCCCTGCGGCCGGGTAGCAGGAGCGGACTGTTCCCTGATGTGGAGACGTTGGTGCTCCAAGATAACACCACAACCCCCTGCTCCATGCTTTATTAAATGATGTTTGGGTGTGGGCGGGTGTGGGGTGTTGTGTAGCACTACCACCAGCGAGTACTAGTGCTGCACATTGTCCTCCCAAAACCAAGGTGATGTGATTTCAGAACGCCCCCGCCCTCTCTCTCTCCATCCCCCCCGAGACCCTTCCTAAACAGAGACACGGTCTGCCAAGATACCTACATAGTACTCAGCAGTTTAAGATTAAGATTAAACCTACATACAACGTACTACTGAGCACTATTCTACAGTGAGACCTCCAAGGACATCATCATCTGCTCCCAGTGCCTTCAGGGCCCTAAGCCCCCCTAGACCACCCTGCACCGTCTGTGAACCTATTCCAGGGGCACAGGTTCCGGGGACGGAGGAATCACCTCCAACTTCAGAAAAACATCAAGTTGCCCTCCCCCCCCCCGTAGGAATGAGTTTAACATTGGGGGGGGACACATATCGGAAACCTGACAGATCCGGTATAATTTTTAGGTGGGACAAATGCGCCTGTCCCCGATATTGGAGGGGACACGTCCCCTCCGTCCCCCCCGGTTCCTACGCCCTTGGCGAGCAGCAATGTGGGGCTCAAGCAGAATGGAACTCAATAAACTAATTTTGCTGGACAGACGTAATCGGTTAGGTGGCTACATGATGATATTGGCAAATGGTTATCACAATGAAAATACATTAAAGTTGCTTTGTAAGGGCCAGAATAGACTTGCTGCTAACAATGCCCCCCTAGGCATTGATGATGCCCAATTATTTGGGCATCATCAGGATAGGGTCATAATGCATGAAGCATGAAGGCCTTGCAGAGAAATGAGCTCACTTCCTGTTTGACGTCCCCCTGAGGTCAAAGGTCACCAAATTGTGTGGATGTCCCCAGAATGATGTCATGACTCTATGTACCAAGTTTGGCTATGATATGTTAAAGAGATGCTGAGAACAGGCTTACTTCCTGTTTGGCGGCTTTGCCGTGAAGTTTGATTGGCTGTCACGGCCAAATGGTTTTGAAAATGAGAAAGCTGTTTGGCACATTTGTTCAGCTTGGTCTGACGATCATATATGGCAAGTCTCATGATAATTGGACATAATTTGTGTCCTGTGGATATGTACTATTGATTTTGACATTTTTCAAAATGGCGGCCGAATTCTTATGTTGCCATTGGAAATATTTTATTAGCTACATGGGGCGGTCTGATAGTATCACCAGACATTGAAAATGTGTTTGAAATATACTCATGTGAAGAGAAAGGAGTTAAAACACGTCTTCATTAATTATAGCGCCCCCTAGAGGTCAATGGTCACCAAATTCATTGAGTGTCCCCATGATGATGTCATGGGTCTATATACCAAGTTAGGTTATGATATGTCAAAGGGCTGCTGAGATATTGGCTTACTTCCTGTTTGGCAACTTTGCGGTTGAATTTGATCGATTGATAAATCGGTCCAATATGTTTTATCAAGCATGGCCTGATGATCATGTCTGCCAAGATTCGCGATGATGCATTTTGGACCAAGGAATCAAATGATACCTTGTTTGTGAATATTGGATGAATGGGTCAAAAGTTATAAACATCAATGCATTTCCTATTTTGACCTATTGGTGGCGCTAGAGCTCATGAGCTAGCGACCTCAAATTTGCTTGATGGGATAATGGGACTGTCCTGAACCAGTGTGCCAAATTTCACAACTTTTCACCAAGGCGTTCTATGGGCTGCCATAGACTACCATTGAAGGATGATAATAATAATAAGAAAACGTATGAAAACAATAGGTTGTCTCGCAGCTTCGCTGCTTGACCCCCAATTATGCATTGAAATACTTGACCACACATTTGAAAGGTTTTGTTTAAGTCTGTATCCTGCTCAGGTCTATCGTTATCAATGATTGGCATGTTATACCTCTAACCTCAAAGAATGGTGCTTTATTAGTGGATGCGTGGCTCTGTAAAATAGGCAATAATGTTTAGCGATGGCCTAAAAGTGATTTATTCATATATTCATTCATATATATATATATTATAAGCTACTATTATTGGCTGTGTGTCTGTCGGAGCAGACATTTAATCTACGTTGGGGATATTATTGACTTTGTTTTGTGGTCTGGCTGTAATGAGATGCCCATGACATATTCAAAATAAATCAATGGAATAAAATCAAAATGTATTAAAAACGTATTCATTCCGACCAATAACTAGTCAAAAGCTAGGTGCTTTTTGGATTAGGAAAGGAGAGAAAAGGAGTAAAGGAGGGAACTTTAAAGTTGCTAACTTTTTCTTTGTTGTTTGGTGCACGCCGATTCAGTAACAGTGATTATGAGGCAGAATAAGTGCTGCGTTTAATTGAATCCAGACAAAATGAAATCTCCCGCTTGCTCCCACTTCTACTTCCCCAGGGAACATAACACAAAACTGGACACACACACATATGCAAACACACACACACACGGACACACAAGCGCACACACATGCCCCCACGCACACACAAACGCACATGCACACACAGACGCACACATACATACACACGCACGCACGCCCACGCACATGCAGGGACACAGGCACACACACACACACCCCTATTTGTTTACTGTTTTTCTATCCTCTTGGTTTACATTTTCCTCACCAGCTCCCAGTGACATCATCAGATCACCATGGAATCAAGGAACCCATAGAGCGGTGAAAGAGGGCCCGAAAATTCACAAAGGCTACAAAAATAGAAAAATACCAGTTTTCCCCCCTGCCCCCTCCCCTGCAGGAGGTCTTCATGTGCGTGGGAACGAGACGTAACGTCAGGAAGGTCTGGGGGCTGTGCTTCAGCGCTGCGGCGGTAATGGCTCTCCGCTGCCGTCTGAGAGGCGTTGTGTATTTTTATCCTGGGCGGAGTGCGACAAAAAGGAGCTCTTCAAGAGCAGCGTGAAAGGAGCTCATCACCGTGGCTATCTACCGCCTCTCAGGTGGACCTCCGCCTCTCTGCTACAAACACGCTCTCTCACCAAACACAAAGAGAGCTGTCCTCCGCAGCCAGTCACGGCGAGCTGTGTGAGTGTAACAGATCTGTGTGACTGACATTGTTACACACAGCCTTAACTTTCACTTTCTGGTTGGATATTCAATGTTCAGAAAGAGAAAGCCCTTGTCTGAGCTTGTGAGGTAACTCTTCGCTCTGAACTCGTTTGTCAACCGCCCCTCGACCGAATGACAGCATCCTATTTGTATGTAAATGTCAACAAGTAAATCATAGAAAAACAACTTTATTCATTAGCCATATGTGGGACGGTTATTGCTTTGGTGCGGTAATGCAAAACAAACCCTTGAACAAAAGTGATTGAAAAAGTAATGCAACATGAGTTTTTTTATGATGACAGGACTGTGTAATGCTTTATGCCCCTCATCATTTACATGAGTACAGCGCACACTTCAGAATCACACACCACTCTAATCACATCCTCAGTGGGCCTCAAATTACCGGCGGGGATCATGAAACAGTGAAGGCAAAATCAGGGTTTCAAGAAAGCAACTCACACAAGGACCCAGGAAGTATCTTGCTGTGATGAGGATTTGTTGCAATAAGCGTATGTTTCATATCTTCAAGCTCCACACAATGCGTTGTGGGATTGGTGACCCAATCACATATCTGCCGATCGCAGGCCCCCAGGCCCCTGGCCCTAAGGCCCCAAGGCCCCAGGTCCTAAGGTCCCCATCACCCAGGCTCCCAGGCCCCTGGCCCTAAGGCCCCAAGGCCCCAGGTCCTAAGGTCCCCCGCCCCTAGGCTCCCAGGCTCCGAGGCCCAAGGCCCCAAGGCCCCAGGCCCTAAGGTCCCCCGCCCCTAGGCTCCCAGGCTCCGAGGCCCAAGGCCCCAAGGCCCCAGGCCCTAAGGTCCCCCGCCCCTAGGCCCCCAGGCTCCGAGGCCCCAGGCCCCCAGGCCCCTGGCCCTAAGGTCCCCATCACCCAGGCTCCCAGGCCCAAGGCCCCAGACCCCAAGACCCCCAGGCCCCAAGGCCCCCAGGCCCTAAGGTCCCCAGCCCCCAGGCTCCCAGGCCCCTGGCCCTAAGGCCCCAAGGCCCCAGGTCCTAAGGTCCCCATCACCCAGGCTCCCAGGCACCCAGGCCCCAGACCCCAAGACCCCCAGGCCCCAAGACCCCCAGGCACCGAGGCCCAAGGCCCCCAGGCACCGAGGCCCAAGGCCCCCAGGCCCCAGACCCCAAGACCCCCAGGCCCCAAGGCCCCAGGTCCTAAGGTCCCCAGCCCCCAGGCTCCCAGGCCCCTAGGACCGAGGCCCAAGGCCCCAGGCACCAAGGCCACGAGGCCCAAGGCCCCCAGGCCCAAGGCCCCAAGGTCACCAGGCCCCAAAGCCCCCAGGCTCCAGTCCACCAGGCCCCCAAGCTCCAGGCCCCCAGGACCGGTCCTGTGGCAAGCAGAAAGTTCTGCCTGCTTGCCCGATGTGGCAACAAGACAATAACTATATGAGCCAATACACACCCAGTCAAAAGCAGACCTCTATCCACACCATTAGAAAACGTTTAGAACCCAGTTTAAGTTATAGAATATGAGACATTATCAGATATCAACCCTGACATCTTTTAAAAGTCCCATTCTGAAGTTCCCAAAGAAAGTCCTTATTTTTGTCTATGTTATGTCATCTCTGGGTATGAGCACTGCACACGGCCACCGCAGTGGATTTGACGTGTGTTTACAATGTAATAAGAGGAAGTGTTTTATTAGGAAAAACATCATTCATGGATGTTGGATGACCGTTTGCTGTTTTGCCTGTTCATGATATGGTTACAAATGTCAACAAGTTGAATGTAACGTGAATAGCATTTAATTCCTAATACATACAGAATATACAATAAAATATAGGCAGTTTGTGTTATTTTATTGTGTTTGAATTAGGGGTGCAACGGATCACAAAACTCACGGTTCGGATCGTGTCACGGTTTTTGAGTCACGGGTCGGATCATTTTCGGATCAACAACAATAAAAAAGAAAACAAGACAAATGTGACTTTAAATAATTCTTCAAATGTGTAAAAACTAAATAAAGTGAAAAATTAGGCAATAATCCTATTTCCTTTAAACATAGTCAATATTTAAAAGAATTGCAACCTAAGGCATTATTCCTTCTTCTTATTAACATCGATAGTAAATAATCCTGAATTAAATTCAGGATGTCTGCATTGCCTGGGGAGAGTTTAGAGTCTACACTCTCCCCAGGCAATGCAGACATCCTCATCTTTTTTTTCATCAAGTATGGTAGCGAAATACAGTTTCTGTCGTATTTTATTTGGCATTTTGTAAATCTGTTGGTTTCTGTTGGAAGACTCATTGCTCATTGCAAGGGGGGTTGGTTGTAGTCTTTTTGCTCGGTTTTAGCCCTACTGTTGATACGAAGAACCAAGCGAAAAGACTACAACCAAACATAAACATTTCCGCTTCCGGTTTCCGTTTCAATGGGATTTACGGAACGCCAAATAAAACATGACAGAAACTGTATTTCGCTACGCTACTTGATGATGTTGTAAATACGGGAATTGTCCTTTAAACATGCGATGATCACGTGAACGCACAACTTTTTTTTTTTATCAGCCGATCCGCGGATCACTTGCGTCCCGAACCGTGGGGGTTGATCCGTACGGATCACGGGTAACCCGTGAACCGTTGCACCACTAGTTTGAATCCATTCTCCTCTACGGACAAGGCAGATCCTCTGGCCCTTGTGTGGCCGGCCACTCTTGATTGGGGGGCTGAGAGGACCGGGTCCTTTGTGTGAGACCCTTGAGACCCCCCCCCCATGGCTCCTCCTCACCAGGCGGTGTGGGGCTGTGTGGGCAGGGGACCGAGGGAGGACTGAGAGGGCAGCCTGTCTAGGAAAGAGCTGACGTGTGCGGCTGAGTTGGGGCGCCCAGCGATGGCCTGAAATGGATCCACGTTAGACTGGAGCTATTACTCCTGTTGGACAGAGAGAAGCCCATATACTCAATGGCGGAGCAGGAGAGCATTTTGTAACCAGGATGAGACCAGCTTCCAGAAGCGGCTATAGCTTGCCTGGGACGCCATCACGGAATGAGAGCCACCATATCCATCTGGAGTGGCAATAGCCTCAGAGGGAGGTAGAGGGAGCAGACAGCGTCAGTGAACTGAGAATGAACTGTGAGTGTCAACATTCCGTTGAGTCGAGAGACGATCTGCACCAGGGGCGTAGGAATGAGTTTAACATTGGGGGAGACACATATCGGAAACCTGACAGATCCGTTAATGGTTTGAACAGAAATATTTCATAAATTAACTACACTGAAAAAATTCACAAATATATATTTATTCTACTAAAAATATACATTTGTAAATGTAAAGGAAAACACATTTTGAATGGCAGTAATGAACTAATAAATATTAAATCAATTCTTTAATTGCACGCTCAATCATCCCGTTTTTTAGAATAAGAAGCGGTGACAAGACGCTGTGTTGCGCTTTCAAAATAAAATAAAATACTTTTCTCCCCCGGTATAATTTTTAGGTGGGACAGATGCGCCTGTCTCCAATATTGGAGGGGACACGTCCCCTCCGTCCCCCCCGGTTCCTACGCCCTTGATCTGCACGCTGTCCAAAGCCATGAGCTAAGTGTGGAAGGACTGTGACCAGAGAGTCCAGGTCATGTGAGTCTCTTCATGCCAGGAAGGGGGTCGACAGACTATGACCAGAGAGTCCAGGTCATGTGAGTCTCTCCATGCCATGGAGGGGGTCGACAGACTGTGACCAGAGAGTCCAGGTCATGTGAGTCTCTCCATGCCAGGGAGTGGGCCGTCGACGGGAGACAATTCAGCCAACCTCGTCAGCAAATATGGGTTCAAAAGAATCACATCATGACACAGAGGAGGCATCAGCACAACTTCTGTTTTACTCCCACATTTACAACACCCACAGACAGCCAAAACATCATTCAGGCATAACATAATGAGAGCTGCACAATAGAAGGAGGCCATAACTCGATACCTCACTGATGAGCCACTGATGAGCCAACACAGCGTGGGTCGCAGGATGACAACATCGTAAAACAGAACAACTAATACTTCAATATAAATGCATGCCCCCATAACCTGTTTCATTCATTGTTATTTTATGACTTTGTGTGAACTCTGAAAAGAGGATTGTTTGCCCGATCAAAGTCAGATTACCTTGTCTCTATTTACTGATCATTTGGGGGGTTTATTACTGTGGCCCGGTATGCATATTTGTAATATTTCACGGCCTGGTTTGTTCATCGTCTGTTAACACTGGTTCAGAACCCCTGGTCTAAGGGACTAATGTGGACAACAATATTGTATTGAATTGGTCCAGTATTGAGTGAAAACACTGCAGCCATAATACAGGAAAATGGGCGGCATTGTAATCCTTTGGGGCAATCGCACCCCATCAATGGCCGCCTCTATAGCTGATTTTGTCTGACAACATCATGAAAAGGATCCCTACAACAAATATAACTTGTTTCTTTAGCTTTCGCTTGATCCGGTCTGTTTGTTATTGTGTCCAAGTCTTTTAAAGGAGAAGACTGGCGAGAGTGTAGTTGTTTCATGAAGAGAACCGTGAAACATGCGCACTGGAGGGAGCAGAGTTGTGTTGTGACTACAGAAAGCATAGCTTTGTCTAAAAGATTTGGGTAAAGGAGAGTTGATATTGTAATAATAAAAAAACATTTCCTGCAGCAACTACTGATGTATGAACAATTTGTTCAAAAATAATTAATCTTTGGTGCGGTCGAGACTGGGCTGGAAACAATAACAAACAGACCAAGCGAAGGGAAAGTAAACTGAACTGAATCTCTCCAAAAACTAAATTTTTGGAGGGATCCTTTATATAATGTAAGAATATAATATATAGCATAGATAGCATATATAGCACTTTCAGATGGTAAATTGAAGGATGCTAATGGTCGATACTCGATACTGGACTGATTTAAGATTTTTTGACGGCATTGGTCCCTTAGACTAAAAATGATCCAAAAGAGGATCCAGGTTGAAAGTATGGCCTAAGTCATACATGAACAGTGATGCTTAATGTCCTTGATTAGTCTTGTGCTAATTAGACAAATAAAATGCTAAAATACCAAAAATACATAAATAAACAACAAAAAGACAAAAGAAAAAGGAAAACTAAGTAAATCCACCAGTATTTGTCATTGATTGTGAATTAAAAGCTATGTTCAAAAGGTAGATATTGAATGACATTGAAGGGTGTCACGGCTGTCACCTGTTGTTCGTAGGTTAGTTGTTCTATGGTCTGAGGGCAAAGATGGAGAAACTATGTGCTGCAATGTGTTCATGGCTACAGATATAAGAGCTCAGAAAACAAGTTGACCTTAGCCCCAAGCAGGGGCATGTGGGGTTAGAGAGTCCACCCTGTAGGCTGGGACGGAGTCAGAGCTTTACATACTGATTTTAAAACCCCAGGGAGCTAGTGTAGCATAGCTAGAACTGGAGCTCCCACCTCTCCGTTTGAGACAGGAGCCAAGGGCCACCATTACGGACCCGTTGCATACTGTCATACTGTATACTGTAGGGATTTAACTCAGAGTCTAAGATACCGCAAGTTACTTTCACACAGACCCGAGAAGCAGATATATCTCTCCAACAATACATCTCTCTTTCCTTTTGGCCCGAGTAGATCTATTTCAGTTTTATCATTCTTTGGTTTGATGACCTTGTTTCATTTACGTATTGAAATAACATAATAACACAATAATACTGTGTGTGTATGATGTCATACCATATTACCTTTGGGTGATGTCATAGCACGTTACCTGTGTGTGATGTCATACCATGTTACCTGGGTGTTATGTCATACCATGTTCCACTGTGTGTGTTTGTGTGTGTGTGTGACGTCATACCATGTTCCCTGTGTGTGTGTGTGTGTGTGTGTGTGTGTGTGTGTGTGTGTGTGATGTCATACCATGTTCCCTGGGTGTTATGTCATACCATGTTCCCTGTGTGTTATTTTCTCAAAGGGACTCAATGTAACATTCTGGGAATCAATGCAGAATCTCTGTATGACGAAGGTGAATCATTTAATGTTTTGCTGCCAGCACAATAGGTAAAGGTGTAACTGATGGTTTGGCTCCTTACCTGCAGGGGGCAGTGTGCAGGCCTCAGTTTGATGGGAGATGGAGGGCAGGATTGTCCTGCCCGGGGGGCTTCCACCAATCAGGTCGGAGCGGTGGACCCTGGCGGCAGCAGGGGACTGGGGGATGCTGGGAAGGGTTCGCGATTTAGCCAATAGAGGCCTCTGCAGGGTTCTCTCCAGCGACCTGGTTGGACAACAACAAGCCAACCAGAGCTTAGGGATGGATGGAAATAAGGAAATGAAGGGGTATGGCACACAAAGAGGAACTCAAAGTCACACACACACACACACACACACACACACAGACACACACACACACACACACTAGCGTGAAGTGAAGAGCTCTTTAGCATGGATCGATAACTGAATGACTAAAGCAGTCTTGCAGCAGATCAATGATAATATCATCGCCATAGAACAGTATGGACCAAACAACCTTATATTACTACGCACCAAAGACATCAGTGATAACAGTGACTACAGAGACAGGTCATTAAGGAGCAGGTAGGGATTAGACAGTGAATACAGAGACAGGTCATTAAGGAGCAGGTAGGGGTTAGACAGTGAACACAGAGACAGATCATTAAGGAGCAGGTAGGGGTTAGACAGTGAACACAGAGACAGATCATTAAGGAGCAGGTAGGGGTTAGACAGTGAACACAGAGACAGGTCATTAAGGAGCAGGTTGGGGCTAGCTAGACAGTCAATACAAAGACAGGTCATTAAGGAGCAAGTAGGGGCACCTTGTTGGAACAACTACTAGACTATCCCATGCAGACAACCACAGTTACATGCATTCCACAGCAGACAGCTCCATCAGAAACTCACTAGAGACCAATGATTAAACATTCTAAAGGCAGCGTAATGTCAGTCTCAAATATCTCCAGAATGATATGTTTTAAGTTGGATTTATTCAAAGACCGATACAATTGTTTTTTATAAATATTTGGACAATTCACACTGAATCAAATTCCTTGGAGGCTCTGTGACGGTTTTAATACAGATGGTGAGAGCATAAGACTGCATATGGCGGATTACATACAGAGACAGGGTGAAGTAATGATGGTGACAGTTCAAGTCCTCACATGACATTTGTAGCGATTTGTGTCTGAGGAACACCACATTATCCTCCCTCTCCAGCTGCCTGCTAGAAGGCTTCCCGCCTCAATGTTTCTGTCAGATAATGATGCATGCTGGGAATTGGGAAACGTTCAGAGCCAGCCTCACTTCCCCGTGTTTATAAACAAACATACGCCATTTTGTTTTTCCGGGACCGCAGCGGGGGAACTAGTTTGAGTCTCACTTTATGTTTGCTGTTCTTTGATTTTTCTTGCTTACTTTCTTTCTTCTTTTTCTTCTTTCTATTATATTTCTAGTAATGTACGTTGTGATGCTGACTGACTATCTTATGAAAAAAAATCACAAGAACTTAAAGATTAATCAATTGCATCACTGTATTGGCACCTACATGCAGCACATGTATTAAGCACAATTCAACCCTCAATGCATCACACAATACAGGGTGGCACACTGGAGTGCAGCTTGGACCTCTATTCTGAACATGGCAAACTGATTTCACATATTGGTGGGCATCACCAGTTCAAACTAACAAAATCTAAACAAAAGCATGTAAATACAAAAGAAAGCCTATCTGTAAATCACATTTTAAGGTATGTTACAACATATTAGGCTACAACTTAACACACATACCATACTAAGTATTTGACTAAAAGAAACAGGATGTTATACTGACGTCTATTCTGCCAGCAACTATAGTTCTACTAGCAGACTATAGTACACACCTCACATTGACCCAGGAAAACATCTAAACCCCCCGGCAGGTGCACACTGTGGTATTTGTGGGTATCGTTTACTTAGTTTAGAATGAAGGGACGGAGCTTCGCAGTATGTTGCTTTATTGCTGGAGAACTAACAGAATCTGCCACGTACACATCACATCCGGTTCGCGCCTCTACTACCGTAATGACGTAAGCAGTACGTGCAAGCTTATGGTAAATATTAACATGTATTCAGACTACTGGCATGATCTGAATACTACATCACTTCTTTTTTTTTTTTTAACTTGAACTCAACGTTGTCTGTTACTTCCACTTCTGGTTACTTTGAATATTCATTAACTAATTAACGTCCACTTGGTCTGTAAACAACAATAAACCATTAGGCAAACAACTGGATTGCTTCAGTCTAATGCACCACATAAATGCTTTCTCAAATATCATTTCACCTATGGAACATAGAATCAACTTTGCAAACACTTTCAAATACAAAATTTGTCTGGAGATAAATCTCTTTTTTTTTTCATTGCTGAACACTCTTTTCAAACTTTAGCAAATTCAGTCCATTTCACAGTCCATTTTTTTTTTTTTTCAGGCCGTATCAAAGTTCTTGAGGTACTGTGGAGGCAGTCGGTGCCTAGCAGGGTACCTTCCTAACACTGGGATTGTGTCAGCGGTGACTTCTCCATCCTCTACTTCTGTTACAGATGTGTCGCGCAGGCTATGGTTGAGCTTCTTGAAGAAGGAGGAGTTTCTTGTCACTCTGTGTCCAGTCCGCTCAGCTGTGACCATAGAGCCTTTGACGGTGGTCACTCTGTACGGCTTAGGATTGTAGGCTGTAGTAAGTTTATTGTGTCTGGGTTGAGAGCACAGCACCATGTCACCAGGTCGGAGAGGGTAAGGCGCAGCGTGATGGCAAGTGTCTGAGTACGCCTTCATTTTGGCTTTGGCCTTGCGGTCTCTCCTGCGAAGATCCTCGTCTGGTCTGATAGGTGTGCTCATTGAAGGCATCTTTGTGTGCATCCTGGGGTTGAGCAGCAACTCAGCAGGTGATGTTGTTGTTGTGCTGTGTGGTGTTGCACGGTACTCCCGTAGGAATGTGTAGAGATGCTGCTTCCAGGGGATGTTTTCCATGTGGGCAACACGGAGGCACTTTCCAAGTGTTCTCATGAACCTCTCTGCAGTTGCGTTTGCCTGGGGCCATAGTGGCGTGATTTTCCGATGGTGAAACCCCATGTAGGCTGCAAACTTGCTGAACTGCTCACCGTTGAAAGGGGGGCCGTTGTCGGTCTTCACCGTTCTGGGGATGCCAAGCATCGAGAAGATCTTGTCCATGACAGGGATGACCGAATTTGCAGAGGTGGAGTGCATGACTTCCACTACAGGATACCGGGAGTACTCGTCCACGATAACTAGCAAATGTTCACCTGTCGGCAGTGGGCCGTAGAAGTCTGCACTGACATCTTGCCAGACTGTGTCGGGGAGTTCTGACATCTGCAGTGGTTCGTTGTGTGTTTCTGGTGTATTAGCTTGACATGCCAAACAGTTTCTCACCATCGCCTCAGCTTGTCGATCGATGTTTGGAAACCACACCCTCTCTCTCAGGAGTGCCTTTGTCTTTGTGATTCCCTGATGCGCCTCGTGTGCGAGCTGGAGGACCCTGTGCTCGAGTGCGGAGGGAATGACGATTCTGGAACCTTTTAGTATAATGTCATTTTCATGTAACACTGTGAGCTCGCTTTTCACATGTTCATATTGTCTCAGTACAGTGTCTTTTGTGACTGTGTGCCACGTATTGTTGCGTATGAGAGTACTGACCTTTTGTAGTGTTTCATCTTTGAGTGTCTCACACTTGATTTCATCCAGAGTCATTGCTTTTGGTGTGCTGTTATGCATGATGAAGTTCACGTATTCTTCAGCTACTTTCGTTGCACGGGTGTTCTTGGTAGGTGCTTGTGCTGGGATTGGGTGACGGGACATGTAGTCTCCCGGATTATCAGACCCTTTTCTGTATTCTACTTTGAGGTTGTACGGCTGCAGTCGAAGTCCCCATCTTTCGATGCGGGCGGGCGGCTTGGACCTCGGGTTGTTCCAGATGAGCTTGAGTGGCTTGTGATCCGTCACCATAGTGAACTCTTTGCCGTAGATATAGAGATGAAAATGTTCACAGCTCCATACGATTGCAAGCGCTTCACGCTCTGTCTGAGAGTAGCGCCTCTCTACATCACTGAGCGCTCGGCTTGCATATGCGATGATGTGTTTCTTTTCTTTGTTCTTTTGCAGCAGTATTGCGCCAAGTCCTACTGGACTAGCGTCAACAATGAGCTCTGTTTCCCTGTTCGGGTCGAAGTACGCCATCGTGGTCTCACTGGTGAGACTCTCTCAGCGTGCTCAGCGCTGCGTCCTGTTCCGCACCCCACTGCCAGGGAGTGCTCTTCCTCGTGAGCTTTCTCAGCGGCTCCGTGACTGTAGCGAAGTCGGGAATGAAGCGTGAGCAGTAGTTCGCCATGCCCAAAAGGCTTCTTACCTCTGCTGCATCCTTGGGTTTGTCAGCTTGGCGTATACTGTCAACCTTCTTCGGATCAGCTGAGACGCCGCCATCTGAGAATATGAACCCGAAGAACTCTAGTCGAGTCTTGTTGAACTCGCACTTCTTGCTGTTCAGTGTGAGGCCGCGCTCTTTTAGTCGCTGGAACACAGCAGTCAGGCTCTTGTCGTGATCAGCCTGTGTCGCCCCGTAAACGATGATGTCATCGCTGAGATTCTTCACCCCGGCGATGGCCTGAAGTGTCTGATGGATGGCGTTCTGAAATACCTCAGCAGCTGAGGAGATGCCGAAGTTGAGGCGCTTGTACCTCCTCAGTCCCAGGTGCGTTGTGAATGTGGTAATGTACCTGCTGTTGGGATGTAATTCCAGCTGGTGGTATCCCGACGTCAGGTCCAGCTTTGAGAATACAGTTGCTCCATTCAGTTCGTGTATGACGTCGTCGATAGTGGGAGTCAGGTGGCGCTCTCTTTGGATGGCTGTGTTTGCCTGCCGCATGTCGACACATATGCGCACCTTGTCTGGATCCTTGGGCTTTGGTGGTGTTACGATGGGCGAGACCCAGGGCGTCGGGCCTGTCACTTCCTCGATGATGTCCTCGGCTTCGAGTTTGCGTAGCTCAGCTTCAACTTTCTCACGTACATGAAAAGGAACTCTGCGATGTGGCTGACATGTTGGTTGTATGTCTGGGTCGATATGTAGTGTGACTTGAAAGTCTTTGAGCTTACCGATGCCATCAAACAGCTCGGGGTGGCTGTTCACGAGCTCATCCGCCACTGTGAGCCTCATTGGGGGAAGGCTGATAGAATGTGCAATTTTGATCAACCCCAGTTCATCAGCTGTCTGGTAGCTGAGTAGGGAGCAGCCATCACCTTTGATCACGTAGAACGTTCCATCTGTTTTGTTCTTATTCCTCGCCTCCACGCTGCCTGTGAACTTCCCCAGGATGGGTAGCGCGTCTTTGGATCCATAGGCTAGTATTCTGAGATCTGTGTGTTGGAGGCGGGGCTGGATACTCAGGTTATTAAATGTCTTTTCACTGATAATGTTTACTGCAGCACCGGAGTCAATCAGAGCTGGCACTGTGTCTCCGTTCAGCTTGATTTTTGTCAGTGGCTGCTTAGTGTCTTTATTGCTTTTAACAGTGTACGCATAACATTCATCACTGCTTGAGGATAACTCACGCTGAGCTGGTTCACTTTGTGTTTCTACCTGGTTGACTCTTTTCCTGTAGTCTTTCTTGTAGGTCCTTGTGTCTGTTTTCTGCTCAGTGTGTTGTGGTTTCGACCTACACTGTCTTGCAAAGTGGTTTTGCTTGCCACACGCTTTGCACTGTTCGCCTCTTGCAGGGCATTCGTTACTGTGTGGCCACTCGCCACCACAGTTTCTGCATAGGGTGTTGCTGCCACCTATTGGACGTTTTTGGTATGCCTCCTTCTGGGGTCGTCTATGCACTTGATTCACTGCCACAACGAGACTAGAACCCTCTTCAATTCCTTTTGACTGTAATTCAGACAGTTCCATCGTCCTGCCGTATTCAATGAGTTCTTTTAATGTCTTATTTGTCTCCCTCAAACCGTATTTGCGCACCCTGGAGGACGTGCAGCTTTGAATGATCTGTGATTTTATTTCATTGTCTACATCACCAAACTCGCAGTGTTTTGCTAGCATTCGAAGTCTGGTATTATAAACATCTAAATTCTCACCAGGCAGCTGTGTGGCTTTCCTGAACACGTAGACCTCGTACTGGACATTCTTTTTCGGGGAGAAGTAGTCGGTGAGTTTCGTCTTCACATCTCCATACTTGTCTCCTTCCCCCGCCACCGTATCGTATATGTCGTGCACTCTTTCGCCGGCTGGATGCAGTAGAAGGACTTTCAATCTTGACTCTCCGGTGATATTCACAGCCGTGGTGTAGTTCTCGAATCTCCGAAGCCACTTAGTCCATCGCGGTCCGATAGAGCTATGTTCGCTCTCGGTATCGAACGGTGGTACGGTCGGGCCATGTGCTAACATCATGTTGCCTGTCTGTCTCTTTCGCTCCAAACTTTTTTCCGCACGCAATATTCCACTCTCCGGGGAAACGTGTAGTACTTCTCCTGGATCCTCGTCGCCAGTGTGGTATTTTTGGGTATCGTTTACTTAGTTTAGAATGAAGAGACGGAGCTTCGCAGTATGTTGCTTTATTGCTGGAGAACTAACAGAATCTGCCACGTACACATCACATCCGGTTCGCGCCTCTACTACCGTAATGACGTAAGCAGTACGTGCAAGCTTATGGTAAATATTAACATGTATTCAGACTACTGGCATGATCTGAATACTACACACACCTCACATTGTCCCAGGTACAAACCTCAGCCATCAGCTCTTTGTACGCTATCTACATGTTCCCATTTATCTAGTATATTCAATTATCTACTAGGGATGGGTCAGAATATCCAATTATTAGATTATTCGTTCCCGAGGGTCAGAGTCAATTTTTTATTTTTTTTCCCATTTGAATAAACAAGGGGCTAATGCACACCCTGCAGCCAATCAGAATCGAGTGTTCCCCCAGACCATGGTATAACAATAGGGGTATTATCCTCCTTTTCGTCAGGATTTTTACTATTTTTGGCTGGTGGCGACCAACAATGAAAAATTGTTGTCTGGCTGCCTTTCAGTGTCCTTTTCATCTCCACATTCAGTTAGCATGAACCTGTCTTTCTCCAACTATTCATCCCAGCGACTGTGGGAAATAGTTCGGTTTGGTAGAGAAATAGGGTTGGGTAATACATTACAGTTGATTAAAACATGATACTATCTTGCTGGCAAATGAAATTAATAAAGAAAACAAATAAGTTATTAATTCAAAATATTCCACATTTTTGTTAATCTGAATTATGTGTGATGATATTGGGATGGTTATATTAGCTGGATCTGATTTTTTGGGGGGTCATGACCCCCCTGACCCACCCGCAAATCACGCGCCTGATAGAAGGTAACAGCAGTACGATACTATCAAGTAAATTCAACTTCTGCTCCCACAGCAATTTCGGTTGAAGAGGATATCTGAAATTGTTTTACTCCCCACAGTCCAAGTGGAGAAGATTCTTCGGATGATTGAGTCGGAGGTGGACAGCTTTATTCTTTGGTTTGACTCACTCAGAGAGGATTCACCAACGTCACATGTTCCGCTCAACCCTCTAGGTCACAACACACCACCACACCTGGCCCTCTGACTGACACACTGGCCTCAGCAGTGAGCTGGTGGTCTGATCCAGAGCGCACACAGCACCACGCAACACCTCCACAACATGAGCCCATGCTCTGACGGAGCACAAACAGCACCACCCACCAACTCCACAACATGAGCCAGTACCTTTCTACCTCAATCACAAAAAACACTTATTGTAATATAAGTATAGTATTTTGTTTGTCTCTTATGCTCGCTTACACCTATTTCTGTTCAAATAATTGGTCGCGAATAATTAGATAGAATATAGCTAAAAATTATTTGTATAATTAGAATTACAATAATCAGGTATTACAGAAAAGCATCTGTCTTTGGGGAAAGCTTTCACCACAATGCCCAGAATATGGTATTTTGTAGTTAACAAGGACTACAGCATCCATTAACTCAACCTGTAGATGGGTTCTGAGTTTGTCTTTTCAGTGACCAAACAAGAAATCAATTGAGATTTGAACCCAATAAGGAAAAAAGAGACCATTATTATTTTGTGACAAAATGCCACACAAGCAAACAAACATTAATTAACGATAACAATCACCCTAACAAGGTTAGGAAAGTTAATTACAATAAAAAGTGTGCAATCAAAACCTCAGCAAAATTACGCACTCACACACTCACAAACACACACACACACACACACACACACACACACACACACACACGCACACATAGGAACACACACACACACACATACACACACACACACACACATACACACACACACACACACACACACACAGGGAACATGGTATGACATCACACACACACAAACACACACAGTGGAACATGGTATGACATCACACACAGGTAACATGGTATAAAAATTACACACTCACACACTCACACTCACAAACACACATACACACACACGCACACATACGAACACACACACACACAAACACAAACACACACTCATTCCAGCACCTGATCTGACATCAGGCCCCCACCGCTCCTCTCAGCGAGTATCTTATTGTGATCTGACCTCAGGTCACACCGCCCCAATAAGCGTGTCTTTCACTGTGCGTGTGTCCATTGTTATGGCCAGGCATCAGAGAGCGGGACTGCCTTAAGGAGGGCTTCACCCCCCCAACCCTTTACAGCACGCTGACATCACAGGTTCCTTGGGCTTTCTTATTTGAAACGGAGCATGTTGCGAGACACATCATGGCTTTGGTGTTAAACGCAGCAATACTGTGAGATACATGATGCTTTTACTTTGAAGAGGCAAAAGGTCCTTCCAGTAGAATCACAAACATTTGAGACAACGGAATACATGCCCAAGGAAACAAATGTACTCATGGATATGCACAGACCAACACCAGCACACATTCAGTGGTAATAGGCATTGTTGTCAGTGGCCAATAATAACCTGCATCATTACACACACACACACACACACACACACACACACACACACACACACTCCACGACTTGTGGAAGTCCCACAAGCCCATCATTACATGGGTAATACACTGGACTGAACGCCCTGGACCACTCAGTCACCGTGCCAACCTGTTGCTAGGCAACCAAGAGGAAAGGAGGAGAGGGGGGAGGTGAAGAATGGAGAAGGGAGAAGGGGGGAGCCAAAGAGGGAGAGTAGAGTAGGAGGGCAGAGAGGAAGAAAAGAGGAGAGGGATAGAGGAAGAGTGGAGGAGACCATGGGAGAGGAGGAGAGGAGAGGAGAAGATACAGGAAGAGAATAGAGGAGCTGGGGGATAGGAGGGGATAGAGGAGGTAGGGGACCGGAGAGGAGACTAGGGGAGAGGAGAGGAGAAGATACAGGAATAGGATAGAGGAGGGTGGGGGATAGGAGAGGAGGAGATGAGGAGAGGCGGAGAGGATAGAGGAGGTGGGGATAGGAGTGGAGGGGAGGAGGAAAGGATAGAGGAGGTAGGGATCAGAGAGGAGGCGAGGAGGAGAGGATAGGGGAGGTGTGGGGTAGGAGAGGAGAGTAGAACGATCAGTTTTAAACTCATCAGTGTCTAGCCTGCAGCATGAGACATAATACACCACACGCTGTCTGGTGTCAACGCAGAACCTCAAACACACACACACATCCCTACGTGCATACACACTGCATGCTGGTGGAGACGAGGTCCGATGGAGGCATTGTAGAGAGACTCCTGGATATCTGATGAATGCTCACGTTGGTCATGGTCGTTGCACGATTCATACACATGCGACTCTCGTTGCTCTCCTCCATCCTAATAACAACATCGTAATTATTACGTCAAGCACTGTTCAGAACCCAAACACTGTTCAGAACCCAAACACTTCTCAGAACCCAAACACTGTTCAGAACCCAAACATTGCTCAGAACGCAAGCTCTGTTCAGAAGCAAAACGCTGCTCAGAACCCAAACACTGTTCAGAACCCGACCACTGCTCAGAACCCGAGCACTGTTCAGAACCCGAGCACTGTTCAGAACCCGAGCACTGTTCCAAACTCAAGTTTCCATCAATTTCAGGCCGTTAAAACTCAAATTGTGGTCTGGTCATGGCAACAATACCAAGGATGCATCCGTCCTCCTCCGGGAGGTGTCTGAGATAGACCCAGGTCTGACACAGTGTTACGTAGAGACGCCTGAGTGTGGACACAAACACACGGCACTGGAGCAGACCAGGTCAGATAAAGGGAGCGTAAAACAAGAATCCTGTTTTTTTGAGGAACACTGACTTTGGCGGAGGTCAGCGTTGCTGTTTCACAACTCATGAATATACTTTGAATATCATTCTGTTACCAATGTGACTCCACAACCAAACACGCACACACACACACACACACACCGTTTCAAACTTTCAAAATAGGTACACGCACACACACGCGCCTCCACAATCACAAGGAGTCATGAAGGGGTCACCAGCATTAAGTAAAGGTCTCATTGCACATGTCTGACCGATCTATAACTTCACAACCAAGACAGCTCAAATCGAAAGAAAAAGAAAATATGCTTGGTTTCTGTCATTACGCTGCAGGTATGGTTTCAGAGTTGGTCAGAGCGAGGGCAGAAAAGAGCAGAAGAGAACAAGATTCTGAAACCAAAATTCTCTGACCCTTCCCCAGCTATGATTCTCCGCTATAGAGCAGTGTCGCATTTCACCCACAAATGATTGACAAGCAAGATGAATTTGCTGAACCAATCAGGGTAGAGACACCCTGATTGGTCAGAAATTAGCAGGAAGCGGTGTATGATAACTTCATATCATAGCGCTTCAATGAGACCTACGAGATATAAAGTTGACCAAAACAAAACAGGAAATAATAAGGGTTTATATATATATATATATATATATATATATATATATATATATATATATAGTGTCTACAGTATATGCACGCAATACTTACCCTGCTATACGTATTCATATAAGCATAGAATGGAAGCTGCGTAGTGTTTTTAGTTTCCTCTTTAAACATTTACATAGAATTCCATTCACAAAAGTGTCAGCTGAATAGCAGACACTTTTGTCCTCCGACGGCCTACAAGCAAAGCCTACAATCAATACTGGAGTGGCTGTGTACCGATTCCGAGAGCTGCACAGCGTAGTTTCATCAAATAAAGCAACTGAACGAGTGAAGGCTACGTAAAGGGATCAGAACAACAGTCCACCGTCGGCAGCACTGACGTCTTCACCAGAGCAAAGGAGCCCACCTTCAGTCTCATTGTGACCAAGGTCGTTTAGGATTACACCAGCGCTGGTTGTAGACGTGTTTAGTTATAGTGTTTTACTGGGCCTGGACAACAGTGACATCAGAGACATTTACTACAGAGCTGGAGGGGACAGTCTGGAGGACGAACGGCCAAAACATTAACTCTCTCTCTGCTTAAAAGAAAGAGAGAGAGAGAGCTTACTTATGGATGGAAAGTGAGAGTTAATGTTGGGAGAGGGAGAGAGAAGGACAACAAATGAGCTGCTGATGGAGAGAGGGAGTGACATCATCTAACGAGAAGAGAGAGAGAGAAGAGCTGAGAGAGAGAGAGAGAGAGAGAGAATGAGAGAGTGAGAGAGAGAGAGAGAGAGAGAGAGAGAGAGAGAGAGAAAGAGAGAGTGAGAGTGGGTGTGTGTGCGTGAGAGAAAGAGAATGATGGGAGAGAGAGAAAGAGAGAGAGAGAGAGAGAGTCAGAGTGTATGTGAATGTGAGTGTGAGTATGAATGTGTGTGTGTGTGTGTGTGTGTGTGTGTGTGTGTGTGTGTGTGTGTGTGTGTGTGTGTGTGTGTGTGTGTGTGTGTGTGTGTGTGTGTGTGTGTGTGTGTGTGTGTGTGTGTGTGTGTGTGTGGCAGAATAAGTATGATACAGACATGCTTCGCCCGTGATGATAGCATCTTTCTAACATCCTCACAATCTGCCATCATTAGCATGTTGTTGCTTGCTGCTATGTTTCCAAGTATCTTTTCTGAGAGCTGCAAATACCCTGTGGATATTCTGGGAAACATAGTACTGGGAATGGAAATGTAGTTCTGTTCCAAACAGCCATTCACGCCTTTCTAAATTGAATCCATTTAGGATTTAGCTGACTTTAATCCATAGAGTGTGTTTCAAAGATGTAATTTAGGAAAAGGTTGGGGTTGGAGGATGCCTTTAGGGAGACTGGGAGTATTTGAGATTCTAAGCCTGACTATGTCACTAGACATAGACAGTCATCCACCAACACATCTACTCACAAATATCACCTGGCAAAAATCAATCAGTTGAAACCTAGATGAAATCTGTCCCTCACTCCTCTCCCTAACCCCTGAGAACATGACATCACCAGCACACTGTCAGAATACCTGTTCTTATCAGAGGCTTTCATCCAATCCACAGGAAAGTGGAACAGAATTCACACAGCAATTGTCCAATCAAAAACAAGAACAGATCGGAACTCAGAATGGTGAACTGGTGAAAGAAAAGATGCATTGAGACATCTTTGTCCAAGACAACTTCCACTGGAAGACATAGATGTCTGAAACGGCGGAATTGCAGAGGGCGGCCCATAGGTGTGCCTGGCTGCAGGGCACTGCGGCAGGCAGCAGAATCTTACAGAAACCACAACTACTTGCTATGAATAATTACCAATCAGCAGTAGACAAGATCTGAGGCCCAATTAGAGTGAAAAAACACACACAGAAACACACGCACACATACTCACACAAACACACACACTTACACAAACACACAGACACACCGTCAACACAGACAGACACACACACACAGACAAACACACATACACAAAAACATAAAGGGCTTTCTCTCTTCCTAACTGTTTGTCTATCTACCTACATGTCTGTTGTGCATGTGAGTGATCTGCTTGTGTATGTAACCAACCGGCCCACTGTGAAGGAGTTAACCTTTTAGAGAAATCAACAGGATTAGGGTGGATGCATGGCTATGGAAACACACACAGTCATTTCATTCCACTCTATTAATTATTCAAGAACCCTAGAATCAAATCCAAATATTATCCACAAACAAATCGCTGACTGATATACAACTCAAGAGATAGAATACAACGAAGTATACAACATATATATATATATAAACATATATATATATACATATATATATATATATATACATTCATATTTATATATATATGTATATTTTTTTTTTTTTACATATATATTTATATATAGGCCTATATATATAGCACAACACATTATACATCTAAGATAACCAAATGCTGACTCTATGGTTCTTCCTTGATGTGTAGATCAAAGGTGTGATCTGAGAGCAGTAAAGGGTTAATCGCTCACACAGCTTTATAATCCTATCGACAGCTTAAGAAACCCCTCAGATGAAAACACACAAACACTCTTATACACACACACATATATATATATATATATGTACAAATATATGATATTGCTGAAGTATTTCAATAAACTGTCACCTGAGCCATCAGCATCAGTTTGTACACACACACGTACCCCCCCACACACATATGTAAATATATATATGTATATATATATATATATATTTATATATATATATATATATATGCATATATATACACACACACACACACAAGCTTTTACACTGTTGCATGCATCGGGTAGGATTTCAGCCCCTTGTGTTTGTGTGTATATGAGGGTTTGTGCAAACATGTGTCTGTGTGTGTGTTGAGTGATCTGCAGTAGAGTGACCTGTAGGTTTTGTGTGTATGGGTACGAAGAGAGCTTTTACTCAGTATTATTTTTCCTACTAGGATTCAACTTGAGTCGTGTGAAAGTTAACTTGTGTCTTGTAGATCGACATTGGAAGTGATTTGTAGTAAGCATAACATTTTGCACTAATAGCAAAATGAATAATATAATGTTGTCCAATGTCAATGTGCATTAGTTGCAAAAAGACCAACACAGAGTTTTTTACGGTTGTAGTAGTTTTTATCCAGCAAAGGCTGTGTTTACCGGCCTCCAAATACGGTAGCCACGTTGCCATACGATCCAAAGGCCAAGGCAGTGTTTTGAACATACGTCTATGCCCTCCACCACCAAAGAAGAAACCTCAGTAATTATCAGCATTTTTTGTCGGTATTTGTGCAAAATGTAGGACCCGGTATCATAAAATTGTGTGATTATTTTTTTTAATATAAATTATGCAAATCCATTCAAATGTCGATTTACAAGACACAAGTTCACTTTTACAAGGCACAAGTTGACTCGTAGTAATTAGTTATTGTTTCATAATGAAATAATTATGAAACAAAGCTCTCTTTGTGCCCATACACACAGAAACCTCATCTCTACTGCAGGTTACTTAGCACAAAAACAAACACAGACACACTCTCGCACAAACCATTAGACGCACACACTCGCACAGGGCTGAAATCCCACCTGATGCATGCAACGGTGGGACCAGACTGTTTCCTCAGGGATCCTACAGTCGAACACACATCTACACACATCCTCACTACGATGGGATGTGGTTTAAAGAGGTGCTCCCTTCACATCTGGAGACATCTTCTGGGAACACGCATGTCTGCCGTCACAGAAAAACTAAACAGTCAAACTAGAACTAGAGGATTCCAGCACTCTCTCTCAAACACACACACACACACACACACACACACACACACATCCATCCTCTGTCTCTCTCTCACACGCCTATCGCCATGGAAACCGCCCAGCCCCCATCCTCTCCAGTCGCTCACAGTTCGCTGATGCATGCAGCGGTGCTTTTGTGTGTGTGTGTGTGTGTGTGTGTGTGTGTGTGTGTGTGTGTGTTTCGGCCCGCCTGTGTGTTTATGTGTAGGTGTGGGTGTGCCCTTGCTCGCACAAAAATATGGGCAGCCTCTCCCCTCCCCACGCCGCGAGGCATGGACACCAGAGCGGCGGCACTGTCCGCTCTGGCGTCCATGCCTCGCTGCGCGCCGAGAAACAACGCGTTGGCCCGCACCTCTCAGACCGGCTGAGGGAGACACCCCCTCCTCCCTGACCCCGCCTCACAGCTGGGAGCCCCCAGCTGTGAGGCGGGGTCAGGGAGGAGGGGGGTCCTACCGAGGGTCTGCAGGGAGCAGCGTGGGGCCACAGCGGGGGTCGAAACACACCCGCCGTTTGGAGCCTAGAGAGGGGCGGGTCAAACACACGGACGGACACACACATCACCCCCACCTGGCGGGGCGAGTACTCTTAACGCAGACACACACACACACACACCAAAGAGCACACACCTGGAGACACACACAAACACGCAGGCACCGCACACACAATCACACGGAAACATCAACACTCTCACAGAAACACACGCGTGCACACAGAAACACACGCGTGCATGGACACGGGGGCTGTCACGTTCACACACGTGCGCTAGACACTGAACAAGCACACACACAAGCAGGTTACCTTGCCTCGGCCACTGTGCAGCAGTAGCTCCCACTGCGCCGCGAACTCTGCCCGCCCCGCAGCTCCTCCCGGGACTTGCGGCGGTTAAAGTAGTCGGTGAGCTTCCCGAAACTCGCCATCCTCGTCCCGCTGCCCTCTATGTCTCTCGTCCCTCTGAGTTTGTCTCCTTTGCGCAATGTCTCTCGTCCACTTTCTCCTTTTCTCTCTCTCCTTCTCTCTCTCTCTCTCTCTCTCTCTCTCTCTCTCTCTCTCTCTCTCTCTCTCTCTTACTTCATAAACCACCTAACAAGAGGGATGTACTCTTGGAGTCTGGACTCTCCCTCTTTTTCTCTTTATATCTTTCTTTCTTAGGTCTCTCGCCCTCTCTCTCTCTCCACTGTGTTGCTATGTCTCTCTCTCTCCTAGCGCCGGGTTCGAACCCCTGGCTCCTGCATCATGCTGCTCAGCGCAGGGAATGATGCTCCACAATGAACACAGGCAAACACCTTCCTCTCTCCTTCCCTCTCTCTCCTCCCTCCCTCTCTCCCTTTCCCTCTCTCTGTACCTCCCTCCAATCCCCCATGTCTCTCTCGCTCTCTCCTCCCTCCTACTCCCTTTCTGTCATCTCTCTCTCTCTCTCTCTCTCTCTCTCTCTCTCCCCCCCCCCCCCCCCCACTCTCCCTCTGATCCCTGTGTGTCGCTCTCTCGTTCGACCGTCCGTCAGGGCGCAGCAGCACAGGCACAGCTTGGCTCTGAAAATAGCTGCGTTTGTAGCCTAGCGATGGAGCCAGCGGGAGGCAGAGAGACATAGCTCTGCAGTAGAGAGAGGGAGAGAGAGTGGGGAGAGATAGACACCTACCCCCGCAGTAGAGAGGAGAGAGAGAGAGACAGAGAGAGAGGGGGATGTGGAGAGAGGGGGATACCCCTGTAGTGAAGAAAGAGAGATGGACAGGGAGAAAGAGAGAGGCAGAGTGAGAGAGAGAGGGGGGAGAGAAAGAGAGAGAGAGAGAGAGAGAGAGAAATAGATTGATAAAGAGCGATCAGCGCAAGATATGCAGTGCTTTTAGGAGGGCTGTGGCTCTGTTTACACACACACACACATACACACACACACACACACACACATACACACACACACACACACAATATAATCAATCACACATTCTCAACAAAATAGTAAGATATGTTGTCTGCGTACATGCCTTATTATAGGTTTTTACAGACACGCAAACATATAAACAGTACATACTGAAAATGCACACACACACACAATTAAAGTTTAATTCTCGGTCCAAACCCACATCTAAAAGAAAGGAAAAACTCAACCAAATGGTTTGTGTCCATGTATCAGTGAGCTGCTGTAATATCAGACTTGTTTTTAAGATTTCAGATTTTGATGAGCTTTGTTGAAGGCCTATCAGAGACTCTTGATAGGCCAATCAATCTCTGATGTCGAAAGTGAGGCGTCAGCCCCCAGGCTCTGTGACATCAGGACCAGTGGCTCAGGGAGAGCTTCCCTAGAGCGGTCTATAGCTATTGCCACCCTGCATGAGGAACAGGCATTCAGGCCCTCAGGCCTGTGTCAGACAGTACAGCCCTATACCAGAGGGAAGCACAAATATATTTTTGGGCAAAATATGAAGTTATTATCAAACAGGTGTCCTCATTTTCCAAGAGAGCTCTCTTCTACACCAATTATTTTCTAAGAGAGCACTCTTAGAAAATGAGGACACCCGTTTGTTTATCAGTGATATGAATCACAGATTTTACCTTGATTATAAAAAATATATTTTGAGTTGAGGGAACCATGGATCCATGTTGAATACCCCCAAACTCAAGGAACCAATATCCAAATGACACTGTCTCCCTGTCACACTAACTCATCAGCTCCACTAGGCTTCACTGGGGAAGAAGAGGCCAGGGAGTGTGTGGGCACTGTGGATTCTCAGTTTGGCTTGCTCTCATCTCCAAAAAGACCGTCTGTCTTTAAACACACAGTGATTAGACAGATGGAGACGGAATCCTCCACCTGGGACCAACCTGAGCTAAGAAGGTCCACTCTACTTCTTTATTGTTTGGTTGTTTGTGTTTTTAACTAGACTAAAGTAGATTCTAGAGCCCTCCTTGAAAATTCCCAACCTTGAACTCGCGCCTTTCAAGACTGCAAGAGGAGATAGTCAGATGAAGTAGCAGGAGGGGGAAAGGGTGCAAACACTGTACTGACAGGACCAGAGAGCACCTCTAGACGACCACACATCAGATTAGACTACATCCCATTAGACTTAATTATTACATTACATTATTACATTTTTGACTATATCAGATTAGATTAGATCACTTAATCGACATTCATTTATTGTGGGAAAAACCTAATCAGCCCGCCTCTCGGCTGAGACCAGCTGATTGGCAGCCCTAGCAGTCTATAAAACACAGAGGAGAGATAGTCGGCATGTTTCACATCTCGCAAGCAGAGGCGTCGTCAGCCCCTTTTCACTGGGGCACGTGCCCAGTAAAAGTTAAATTCCAGTGACCATTATTAAATGAATCTGCAGTAGCGCCGCTCTCGCTATGGAACCGGCGGGAATCATCAAGCGCATCTCCTGCTGCCTCGGAGCCCTGAGTCGAGCCTGCCACTTACCAGCTAATCAAAAAAAGAAAGGGGCTACATAATAGCCAATCAGAAAATAGCACTACTGTATCTGGGTAAGATTTAAGGCAACAAACAATGAAAAAAACATAGTTATTCTGGATTCTTTCAGGTGATTCTTCTGAATGTTTCGTCGTTAACAGAGTGGAAACTATAGGAGCTGGAAACATTAGCACAGAGTCATCCCCTGTTTTAATGTTACAACAAATTCACAAATTCTTTGACACAAACAATGACAACTTGATTGCTGTTAGAGAATGTTGCCCACATAATTAGCATCAGTTTTTCAATACTGAGCGTCTGTAGCCTAAATTTAGCAGCTAGACAGTTGTACAGCCTGCTCTCTCTCTCACACACACCCACCCACACACACACACACACACACACTCACACACACATGCACGCACACACGCGGATAATGAATAATGAATAATGAATGAACAATTGCCTGTCTTCAAAACTTGAGAGCCCTGTAAAAGTATAAGCATTTGTTTTGTGAAGCTGTTGTGTAAAACTAAACATTAGCGTTCTGAAAAACGATTCAGATGGACATCAGGAAATTCTTCATGAACAGGCAGCGGGAGAGGAGCAGTGAGGAGAGATGAGGAGGACGAGGGAGGTATGATAATTGCCCACATTAACGTTAACATTAATATTTATGCTGTTAATAGCCAACAACTGCTAGTATGATGTGCTGTGATGTGATCAATGGTTTAATGGCAAACTCAAATAAGTTTGCTGCATTTGAAAATGTAGCCTATAATCTACAAAAATCAAATTGGGCTATATTAAAAGTCACTAAAAGTCAGTATGAAGGCTTTAGTATTCAAGCTAAAAAGAACTGCAGTATTGGCAGGATGACTATAGGACCCTACCTTCATTTCAATAGTTTTTATCATTTTCAAAAAACAACCTGTAATAGGATATCTGACTAGTTTTGCCTTGGAGGGAAGTACACATCTATTCAGTTTTGTCTATACTGAAAAAGGTAATCTTCCCTGTTGTTAAGTAGGAAAGCCTATGAAATGCATGCAGTGAGTATACTTAGGCCTATGTGGATGTTGCTGGCTAATGGCTGCTACACTAATTGAGGGGCAGGGAGGAGGAGGAGGAGGAGGAGGAGGAGGAGGAGGAGGAGAAGAAGGAAGAGGATGAGAGAGGGGAGAAAGAGCACAGGCTGGGCAGTCCAGGGCCAGGCAGGGGGAGGAGGAGGAGAGAGATAGGCAAGAATCGGATGAGGACATGATGGGGGCTAAACGTAAAACTATTCAGAATATGGAGGAGGATATCTGTGACCTAGGGGAGGTATATTTTTACTCCATGTTCGCAAACTTATGCTGTTTCCACACAGCTTGTAAGTAAGTATACAAGTGCATTTTAGATTTTATCATCTTGTTAAGGCACATCTTTCCTTAAAAGGGAGCATCCTGCATAATACTGCTTCAGACAAAAAGTTGAAGATCATAAAGAGGTGAAGGTCATAAAGAGACTCTGTGTTTATTTGTTTGTTACTTTATTTTCCTGAAATACTTATTTTAAATGTGGATTGAGGTTGAGGTAGCTAATAATCTGAGTCTTTCTTATCTTAAATGGCTGCAGTAAAAGGATCTTATTGTTTGTAAATCTTTGTGTTTAAATAAATATAATTGTACGGCACTCGTGAATCTATCTTTGATTCTTTACCTTTACCAGTGCTTTAATAAAGCCTACAGTATGACAGTGACGATAATGATTTTGAAGCTCATACCCTTCTGTAGCCATCTATTTCACATTGTGCGTACAGTATACACGCCCCTGCTCGTAAAACTGTAGTGAATCTACACAGATTAGGCAGACAGACATGAGCACACACGCATATAACAAACAAACACTGTTTTTGTGTGTGTGTGTTTGTGTGTGTGTGTGTGTGTGTCTGTGTGTGTGTCTGTGTGTGTGTGTGTGTGCGTGTGTCTTCCTAACCTAACTGATAGGAAGACAATAGAAAGGCTGTACCTTCTTATGTCTTTGCCGTTTCCTTACCCTCTCTGTTGGAGTTGATCACACCTAGCTCCCCTCCCTCCCTCCCTCACTCCCTCCCTCTCTCCCTCGTCCATACCCTCTCATCTTCTCAGCCTATCCTCTCAGGGGGATGTGCGTCTGTGCTATTCAAGGTACTTCAGATGAATAGTGATGTAGTGTTACAAAGCGGTCTTCTGATCCTGGTACAAGCCTCGACGTCAGTTCACAACGCTTTGAAGAGGCAGGTCGAGATCTAATCTGGCCTCAGGCGGCCCTCTCTCGCAGCCTGACCCCAGGTCAGAGAGACGGGGACGAGCTCTTCCTTCAAACTTCACATGTCTCTCTTCTCCTCCCTTCATCTGCTCTCCCTCCTCGCTCTCCGTCTTCATCGTCATCCTCAGAACCTTCCCCAGTGCGCCCCCACCCCCTCTGTTTGTGTACACCTCTCTGTCTCTCCACCTCGAAGTGGTTGATGGTTCAGATCCCCGCCATGGGTCTATGAGGGGGACGGTTGCCATGGTAACAAGGAGCTGGTGCCCTCTCTGCGTCTTCTTCCTTATAAATCTGGAACTTTCCTGAAAGAACAAACACTCAGCCTACTGCCTCAATACTCACTGGGATTATCGGACAATAATAAATGGTAAAAACTCACTGGGATTAGAGGTGGTTACCATGGTAACAGATCACAGGGATTAGTGGTGGTTACCAATGGTAACAGCTCACTGGGATTAGAGGTGGTTGCCATGGTAACAGATCACGGGGATTAGAGGTGGTTGCCGTGGTAACAGATCACTGGGATTAGAGGGGGTTACCATGGTAACAGATCACTGGGATTAGAGGTGGTTACCGTGGTAACAGCTCACTGGAATTAGAGGACATTACCAATGGTAAGAGCTCACTGGGATTAGAGGTGGTTACAATAGTAACAGATCAATGGGATTAGAGGTGGTTACCATGGTAACAACTCAGCAGGATTAGGAGTGGTTACCATGGTAACAGATCACTGGGATAAAAGATTAATCCATTGGGATTAACTACACTTGATAGTGGTGGATGAAATCTTTCAGACAATGTGTTCTAACATGTGTGTGCGCGTGTGTGTCTGTGTGACACACACGCAGACACACAGACAGACTCAACCCCTTTCAGCAAGGTTGATTTTTTAAAGTGAGGGTGTTTTCCTTCATAGAGTGAGGTCGGGCTCCAGAGCAGAACTGGTTGTAGCTCCTTCCTGTGCTAAGGGCCAGACGAGGGCAGCTGCTTCCTGCACTCTGCTGACTCGCCCACCCCCAGATCACCTCCACACACACACACACACACACACACACACACACACACACACACACACACACACACACACACACACACACACACACACACACACACACACACACACACTTGACCTCTCACCCCAGCATGGGGTGCTTGGAGTCCTTCTAAGCCACTCCAACTTGTTTTGATATTGTCATGACACCCACCCACGCATGCACACGCACACACACACAGACACACACACACACACACACACCCATCCACCCACCGACACACACACCCACACACATTTATGCACACACACACATGCACACACACCTGGCTTGTCAAACTGAACTATAACATCATCTTATTATGCATGAACCCTAATGGTGCATTACAAAGGAAAGTATTCATTCATGTTGTATCCTGTCTCACTCTCTACCGCTCTCTCACACACACATACAACTTTTCTCCTCTTTATTTTCTCAATCGCATTAATCATCTTCTTTCATTCTTCCGTCTGTAACCTAGTACCACCTTCACTTCAAAGAGCTGGTGTGGACACAACCATACAGACACACATGTGCACACACACACACACACACACACACACACACACACACACACACACACACACACACACACCTGTATGATGTCTTTATTCTCCTAAACCATGCAGTTCTCCTGTGTTTCTTATGGTGGTGTGTAGTGTCCCAGAGGTTCTTCCATCAGATACTGAAGCGATCCTGAATAAGCAGCAGTGGTTTACCCATTCAGTGCCTCCACCACCTCAAACACACACACAGGTCTTTTCAAATGGCATCGTCATCATGTGAATCCAGAGCAGGTAGGGGACAGCGTGTTGCTCAAGGATAGCTAAAGGTGAGGCTGTGGACATGGAACCCACAACCCTTCAGCTGTGAGAGCACACGACCCAGTACATTTTTTAGAGACACCTTCACAGAGGGCCGTCTTCTGACTCACATAGGGGCGGTACTTCAGAAGAGCCGTCCCCGGTGTTCTGAGCGACAGTCGGGTTCATTCTGCGAGGATGCGTCTGTGAAAGGGTTCAACCCCTCGTCTGTTGTGCTCTATGCTCTGTGAAACTCGTAGTGCTGCATTCATGATCCCAATCAGTGACACGCTGCGAAGAGAGACTGGGAATACGAATCTTAAGATGACATTATGATGAAGAGCAGCGAGCCGCGCTGCGCTGGCCAGCCACACGTAGACCTTCAGAACAATACACTGATGAATGAGTCACATGGGACGGTTCTCCGACCTCCCTTATTGACACGATGTGTGCGTCCTCAACATCTCCGCCCATTCGAAAATGTGAGGAAATGATCATCATTGAACTTCCAGCTGGAGATTATAATACTGCAAACACACGCAAGTACGTACACACAAACACACGTGTGTCACACACAGACATAATCACTCCAGTAGAATAGTTCTCTTTATATATTTCTCAGAAGCACACACACACAATCCCAGATGACTGCTGGGTGTATTTTTTGCTGAGTGAATCACAGCGGCCTCCTGTGATTCATTAGGTCCAACATGTCTCTGCGTGCGTGCGTGCATGGAGTGTTCATAAATAAGATAAATGAATTATATAAATACAAACATCCATCCCCTAAAGGTTTCCTAGATCGTGATCAGAGTGATCAGTAGTCCTGGTTGAGATGAACCCTGAGCGGCTGTAATCCTTCCTGCCTCCATCCTGAACGGAGCCCCCATCACCCTCACCCCCTTGCAGTCTCCCCTTCTCCACAAAGTTTTTTAGGTAACAGCCTCAAAAGAAAACCCCCACGGAGTAAAGAAATAGTTGTCCTCGCCCCCTGAACAATCTGTGAGATGCTCAACCATTTCCCTCTATGAACACAAAGGACGGGGGTTTGTGCAGGGGCAACCAACTGCATTGCAGGGAAGAATCGGTGCCAAGAAAAATACCTTCACCCGCTTTATTGCAGGCATAGTATGCCGCCTTTTCCCCCACTGTCTCCCCAAGGGTCGGCGGGGCGAGGGAGAGACCCTGTCCTCTTCGTCCTCTCCTCTTCCTCCTGTCCTCTTCCTCCTCTCCTCTTCCTCCTGTCCACTTCCTCCTCTCCTCTTCCTCCTGTCCTCTTCCTCTTCCTCCTGTCCTCTTCCTCTGTCCTCCTGTCATCTTCCTCCTGCTCTCCTTTCCTCTTCCTCCTCTCCTCTCCTCTTCCTCCTGTCATCTTCCTTCTGTCCTCTTCCTCCTGTCCTCTTCCTCCTGTCCTCCTCTCCTCTTCCTCCTCTCCTCTTCCTCCTGTCCTCTTCCTCCTGTCCTCCTCTCCTCTTCCTCCTGTCCTCTTCCTCCTGTCCTCCTCTCCTCTTCCTCCTCTCCTCCTCCTCCTCTCCTCTTCCTCCTGTCCTCTTCCTCCAGTCCTCCTGTGCTCTGCCTCCGGGGCCTCCCAGACAGCAGGGCCGTCAGTCAGAGGGAGTGTCCCCCGTCCATCCCTCCAGCTGTCAGAGGACGGGCCCCTGGTTCCCGAGGGACAAACATCCTTCAGCTGGCCTTGAGGCTTACCAGGTGCTGAGGAGGAGATTCAACAGCTGTTGTTTGAGTTTAGTCGCAAGGAATGGAAATAGAAATGTGCTGCGCCTGCCTCAGACCAGATCCATTGTAGCAGAGGTGTATGAAGTACTAGGAAGTAATACTGAGGAAAAGTACACATATCTTAGTTGAAGGAGACGTTAAAGTCATCCATAAGAAAGCACAAGATAATCTATTATATGATAAGACAATCAGGGAACGATGAGCCTGCTAAAAATGCATTGGATGAAAGTAAGAATATGTTAATGTACTGAACTAAAAGGGAAAGTTGAAAGCAATATAAAAACTCAAAAAGAGCAGATTCTTTAGAACGACTGGTAATCTGGAAGATTTCCTTGATTGGTAAATCAATCAATGGCAGAGAAACACAGGAAGGGAGGGACATTATTTGGATGTTTGGTTTACAAAACTGTGATCTCTCTTCCACTCTTTTTGCCTTTTCTCTTCACAGCTCTTGATTCCAACCAACAGTCCTGATACTATTTCCCCCACATCCTGCTGGGGGAACAGAACTAGAAAACAAAGGCTCTTCATAACAGCCCATTCCAGGAGTGACACTTCTTTCTGCAAACCTTGAACACCTGCTACATATTCAAAACGCATTTAAAAAAAAGGAATTGGAAGTAGGAAAAAAGAAGAAGGTTAGATGGATCTTCAGGCCATGTTAGTAGCAGATGTTTTGCAAAGTCCAAGATACGTTCTATTCTTTCGCAATAGCAGACAGGCTGTTTCTTCAGCCCCAGGTGGAACCACAGGCTCCCGACCGCCTGCAACAGGGAGCCAGCCTGGACCCCAATAAGCCCTGACCTACTCTTCTGGAAAGGCCTAGAGGAACGGATCACTGCTGATCAAAAGAAACCCCATCCACGCCCAGGTGGAAAGAAAATGAAAGGTGCATTGGGTACAATTCAGAGCGTTTCATGGAGTGTCATTTGTTAGAAATTGGATCCACTTTATTAGTTACTTGTATGAAAAATGTATTTTCCCCTCTCTCACTTTACAACTCTCAGCTCTGAGCTGCAGCTACAGATTATAAGATTAAACCACACAAGGAAATGCTCCATCATGCATGAGGACACTTGGGAACAGAGCATTGTATTGGGTGGTATGGTCAGTGCTGTGTACTGGGAGCTATCGCCCAGTACTGTATACTGGGAGCTATCACCCAGTACTGTGTACTGGGAGGTATCATCCAGTGGCCCCTGTGCGGTTTATGCATTGAGATAATGTGGGAAATGCTATCATCAACCAGAGCTCTGCCCTATAGGACATTAGAGTAAGCATTGACTATATATTATCATGTTAATGCTCACCCTTCAGAGACGGTTGGGAGTGGGAAACTGAACCTGGTGCTCTCATTGTTGCACTGTTACACTATGTTAGGTCAACAGGGCCACACCCAACTCAGCAGATTTCGGAAAAACCAAGAGATTCTCAGCAAGCAAAACATTTTTTGAGAAGTTTCAGTACACCACATAATACTATGGTATGTTATATGTTGGCATTAGAGGCAGATAAATAAACCAGCATCCAGACTCATTATTTAATATCAGTTGGTCGATGTTCAAACTAGCAGTTTTGCCTCCCTCCAGTGGTTAACCAGACATGATGTCCAATAGCAGATTCCACTGTGTATGTTTAATGACCCTATGCCATTAGTTCATCTTTCTCTTGGTATAAACTCATGTTAAAGGTCCAGTGTGTAAAGTTGAGAAGGCCACTAACTGAAATGATGTCATCGTCTACAGCATCTACTAGTGTGTCAAGTGATCAGATTCTTTGATAGATTTAAGATTTGTATTTAGTTATTTAGTCTGTAAATGTAAAACTCAAAGGTCAGGGCTTACAAGTAAAATAATTTTACATTGAACACGTTTGTTAGATGCATTTTTTTTTCCCGCTTCTATCAAATAACTGCAAATCGTGGAGCTGAATGGGACTGTACACATACGCCGCGTTTCCGTTTAGAGAAAAAGGCACAATGTAATGATCATTAATCTCGATAGCAAGCAGCGTTACTAACCAATGTTTACTTGCACTGCAGGACGTGAATATAGGTTGCTTTTGATAACATGACTTGGACGGTTGCATCGCTACGGTTTCGTTTTGGATACCAACTTTATCCAAAAGAGGGATAGCTTACTTTTAATTATTGGGAAAATACCCGAAAAAGTTTCCAAAGCATAGCTTATTTCACACCCACTTATAATAATCCTCCTCATCCGCCAACTGCCATCCGCTACACCACTTTACTTTCTGTGCAGCGGTTCATATTGATGTCCGCGTCCGAGAGAGGGTGACGCTTCAATCTAGGACACTTGTTAATAATGCCACGGTATGTGTCTGTACAGTGGTGGATATCTGTGGAGTGGTTAATCTCTTTTTTCTCTCTCTTTTTATTTAAGAGTGAGATAGACAGGAAGGTACGGGAGAGAGAGGGGAAGACATGCAGCAAAGGACCACGGGCAGGAATCAAAACCCGGGTCGCTGCAGTCAGGACCTTGCCTTTATGCAGCGGTTCTCAAAGTGTGGGGGCGCGCCCCACTGGTGGGGAATAGAGACGTGACAAGTGGGGCGCGACAAACGGGAGGAAATCTCACTAGCTGCGTTTACATGGAAATTTCTGATCCGATTCGATTTCTAATCGGAATAGATCTATTTCTATCATGCAATCCGAATGTACGTTTGTATGTCACTCGCGCACAACCGTTATGTTGGTCTGGACTTACATGATATATGTAAGCGATAATGTTGTACATAACGCCGGTCCTTATCGGGAAAATAAGCCCAACAGGGCGAACCGGACCCCGACGCGAAGCTGAGGTGTCTTGCTTCGCCCTGAAGGGTATTATTTTCGATAATGACCGGCGACGTTCTGTACATTATCCCGCTTATTACACGGCTCCCTGCCAAAACGAAACAATATCTTCACCCGGTGTGTCTTTTTACAATTACCATTCGTAATGTTGATCAGCAGATAAATAGTCTGCCAAAGACGTTGAAGTCGCTTAGAAACTGGACACGCTGGGGTTTATAAGTTACCAGACTACTTACGGAGTGCTAAGAAAGACGTGAATCAGGCAAAAAATTCACTTTCCTTGACAACGGTCAAGTTCTGTGTGCATAAAAGTACCGACGGACCAATTGCGAACTACTGCCTGACTACAACACCTCTTCTATTTCGCATGGAATTCTATTCCGATCAGAGAATTGTATTCCGATTGAGGCGTATATATAATCATTTTTTACTCTGATTGAGCTGTTCTTCCACTTCTAATCGGATCAGAAGTGTCCATGTAAACGCGGCTACTGAAAACTCCATATTTCTCATGGTAGGAGCGAAAGCTTGACGGACATAGCAGCAGTAACTAAGGGGGCGGGGCTTAGCGAAGGGTCAATTGTCATGACACAGCTGCACTTTTATTTTCTCTATTGTTGAACTTGCTGTTATTTGATGTAATTGAGTTAGAATTTAGATACAACATGATGTTACTTGATGTTACTTCAAAAATTTTGAAAATGTTAAGCTTGGCGTATTTCATTAGCATTGTGTTGAAAATTCCCCCTTGTCCAAAGTGGGGGATGACCGAAAAAGTTTGAGAACCACTGCCTTTATGGTACGCGCTCTACCCGGTAACCCGGTAATCAAACCACACTAATTGAAACATACTTATTAATGTAATGTTCCATTTCTGCAAAGTCCGTTCCACTAGATTCCACTCGATTCTGCTGGACCTTTAATTCACCGAACCTTTAACTTTAGGCTTTGCTCTACAGGTGACCAAGTCGACACTAAACTGACGGTAAGCTATATATAGAGTCTAATACTTGATGACGTGTATCTCCTCCTCCTCCCGCCTCTACCTGTTAGGACAAACCATCAAGGCCATCTCCAAGTGCTGAGTCATGGCTGAACCAGGCCCTCCATAACAGCCCTCTGCTGCCTGCAGCCACCCACCACCGCAGGTGGATTAGGAGTGGTGGGATGGGGGGCTTAGTGCTGGGTCTTTGTGAGTCACAGAGATGACTCATCACCAATGGACAGAGTTCAATTCTGACAGCCTTTGGAGCGAGACGAAAGCAGACACATGACAAAATATAGCCAAGCATGTGTGTTAGCACAGGCCGGTGTGGGATGGCCCCCACACACAAGAAAGAGCAGATAGGAGGCACTTGCCTCGTTGTCATAAACGTAGATATAAGGAAGATAGAAATTAGGCATTATATACTAGACACACACACACTGTAATAAAGAAAAGACAAATACAAGCTTATTAATAAGCTGATAGACCTATTCACACACATTCTTACACACATGGACAAATGCACATACACAGACCCCCTCCATCCGTATCTTAGAGACCACTAGCCACTTACTACAGAGTTGACAGGGCTAGCGGGATTCCGATGAAGTCATGGTGAGAGGCAGTTGGTATCTAAGGGGACACCCTAGGGTGTTTGGCTTTCAACTCTCTCCTCTGTTGTCACCCGGGCAACATTGACCTTTTATGGCGTCATAGGTCACTGTCGCCACGGTGACAACAGAGGAACTGACTCTTCTGGAGGCGGACCTTTGGTAGACTATATATATATATATATATATATATATATATATATATAGTATATACATTAATACTGTATGTATTTGGACATCCATATAGCTAATGTCTCGCCACCATATTAAAAGATAATAATAAAACTACTTTTTTAATAATACGAATGTCCCACAAAATTCCTGATTCAGGATGTCCGAAAAGGGAGTTGAACAGCAAGGAGCTGTTGTTGTTTCTAAAACACCACAATATTAGTGTGGTGGAGTTGAAGGCAGTTGAACAGCTCCTTTGCTGTTCAACTCCCTTCTCGGATGTCCTGAATCAGGAATTTTGTGGGACATTCGTGTATATTTTCTAAAGTTCATGTTAATTCCTGGCTATATTTCTTGTGTTACATTTTCTATTCAGTTTTTATTATCCTTGTTCTATCTTGAGCAGAGCCATTTTCAATTCTGATTTCCCTGGGGGTGAATGCAGTATTCGCGTGGGTGGAAGTGTGTAGTTGGCAGACATATATCTCCTTTAAAACCAAACCCCTCCACAACACTGCCAGGCGCCTCTGATCACTGGAGCAGAGCCAAGCAGGTGAACATCACAGATTAATTCATTCTTGCATTATTATGGAAGAACTCCTGACAGGCAGTGTTTGAGTATTATCAACGCATTACCACAGAGACGCGCAATGTGCTTTTGGACATGCCACTGCGAGGCGTTACATCCAAATGAAGCGTTGACTCGTAAAAGTGCCAACTTTAAAAGCACCCAATTTAAAATGCAAACATAGCTGCTGCCAACAAGTTAGTACCCTAGTAGCTCCCTAGCAGCTCCCTAGTAGCACCCTAGTGGCTCCCTAGTAGCTCCCTAGTAGCTCCTTAGCAGCTCCCTAGTAGCACCCTAGTGGCTCCCTAGTAGCACCCTAGTAGCTCCCTAGCAGCACCCTAGTGGCTCCCTAGTAGCACCCTAGTGGCTCCCTAGTAGCTCCTTAGTAGCTCCCTAGTAGCACCCTAGTGGCTCCCAAGTAGCTCCCTAGTAGCTCCTTAGTAGCTCCCTAGTAGCACCCTAGTGGCTCCCTAGTAGCTCCTTAGTAGCTCCCTAGTAGCACCCTAGTGGCTCCCAAGTAGCTCCCTAGTGGCTCCTTAGTAGCTCCCTAGTAGCACCCTAGTGGCTCCCTAGTAGCTCCCTAGTAGCTCCTTAGTAGCTCCCTAGTAGCACCCTAGTGGCTCCCTAGTAGCTCCCTAGTAGCTCCTTAGTAGCTCCCTAGTAGCACCCTAGTGGCTCCCTAGTAGCTCCCTAGTAGCTCCTTAGTGGCTCCCTAGTAGCTCCAAAGTAGCTCCTTAGTAGCTCCCTAGTAGCACCCTAGTGGCTCCCTAGTAGCTCCCTAGTAGCTCCTTAGTAGCTCCCTAGTAGCTCCCTAGTGGCTCCCTAGTAGCTCCCTAGTAGCTCCCTACTAGTTCCCTACTAGCTCCCTAGTTACTCCCTAGTAACGCCCTAGTAGAACACAGGCCACTCACTAGTCCCAAACTGTGGTCGCAAGCTAATAACTACGCCAGTAGCAGCTGTATCTAGCAGGTGTGAGGAGCACTTCCCTGGATCATTTCCTGTAGAAACAGGAAACATCAGGCCAGTGACCAGATGTTTTCAACTTCATCTTCTATCCTTCTATGGCACTTCATCATCACCACCACCATCTTCCAATGGAGACGACCCCATTGGACGATACAAACACAAGTAAAACTGGCCAATCCCCAGGGAGAAAAGAAAAGTTCCCCCATGAGTGTCAGTGCTGCCTTGGCAGTTAGGAAATGGGATCAGTCCGCATCGAAAGGAAGGGAGAGCCACATAGAAGCATATCATGCCACCAGGTGTAAGTGTGATTAGCCATCACCAGCCGTTTGAAATTCTGTCCTCCTCTTTGCCTTAGAGACATCATAGGTGGGAGTGTCCATCTAGATGTATCATTGATCATCACCCCTTTAAAGAATGCAGGCGCGATGTTGAGTTTCTTACTCTAGGAGTTCCTCCATCTTGCCTCCATCAGCTGCCACGGTTACAGCTGGACAGCCTGCTGGTGACGTACACAGACGCTCCACCTGGGGACAGACAGACAGACGCATTAGTGAGTCAAAGGAGTACATCTACATTCCCGTTCAAAGTACCCATGTGAACAGGAATCACACACACACACACAATCCCTCACCTCGCCTTCCAAGGCTGTGTGTGTGTGTGTGTGTGTGTGTGTGTAGAGGTTTTGAGTTTCCTAAGCTGGATTCTGAAACAGGTCCACGGTCCCTTGATGCCTGACGCTTCAGCTCCAGCAGTAGCAGGAGGAAGCAGCGACGTGGATCAGCGACCGCTTGGACCACAGAGCTGCTGCAGTGTTATTTAAAAGGGCCGAACAGTTGAGGACCTGAACATATGGCCGGACATGTCTGACGACGAAGGCCGAGAGTCAGAACCACTTAGTGACGCCCAGACCAAACCCAGAACCACTTAGTGACCCCCAGACCAAACCCAGAACCACTTAGTGACCCACAGACCAAACCCAGAACCACTTAGTGACCCCCAGACCAAACCCAGAACCACTTAGTGACCCCCAGACCAAACCCAGAACCACTTAGTGTCCCCCAGACCAAACCCAGAACCACTTAGTGACCCCCAGACCAAACCCAGAACCACTTAGTGACCCCCAGACCAAACCCAGACCCAGTTTAGTGACCCCTAGACCAAACCCAGACCTAGTTTAGTGACCCCCAGACCAAACCCAGACCCAGTTTGGTGACCCCTAGACCAAACCCAGACCCAGTTTAGTGACCCCCAGACCAAACCCAGAACCAGTTAGTGACCCCCAGACCAAACCCAGAACCACTTAGTGACCCCCAGACCAAACCCAGAACCACTTAGTGACCCCCAGACCAAACCCAGTACCACTTAGTGACCCCCAGACCAAACCCAGAACCACTTAGTGACCCCCAGACCAAACCCAGAACCACTTAGTGACCCCCAGACCAAACCCAGACCCAGTTAGTGACCCACAGGCTAAAGCCAAAGGTTTCAAATCAACAATGTGTAGACTGGCTAATGTAGAAGTTCATCCACTACTCCCAGTTAGGAGATATCCCCTAAGCCCCAGAACCCCCTAACTGACCCCCAGACCCAGATATCTGGCCCCCAGGCCTCAGTGTAACATTAAGGGAAACCGTCTTCCAGCTGGTTCCATGGGCTCCTCCTCCTGTGTATCCTAAGCCCCCCCCACTATCCCCCTATGATTCACCTGGTTAGCAAACCATGCCGGCTGATTAGTCAGAGGCCTGAACAGCTGCTCCAGCTGGCCCAACCAAGGACCCAGGACACCACCGCTCTGCCTTGTGCGGATACGGACACGTGTGGTCAGACTGTGCTGGTTGAACTCCAGAGGAATCGACGTCCATAAATCAGTCAGTCTATTGTGACCACAATAGACGCCCCTGAGAGCTGCCTTTTAGCCCACAAAGCTGGGGTTTTTTTGGAATTGATAAACACATACAATGTCGACATCCTGAATAGCTTGTCGAAAGAGACTCGTGGAGGTCAAAGATGTGTCAGAAGCAGACCCTGAAATTTTGTTGCCAAAGTGTGTGTGTGTGTGTGTGTGTGTGTGTGTGTGTGTGTGTGTGTGTGTGTGTGTGTGTGTGTGTGTGTGTGTGTGTGTGTGTGCTCCAGGCATGTGTGGAAACAGCTCGGCGTGTTCTGACAGACAGTACAGACAGACTCGGGAAGACTGGCGCTTGGCACGCAAATTTTTCAGCACTAACCTTGATAACAGTGCTGTCAAACCTGTCAAGGTTTTCAGTGCTGAACTCGCAGTGCTAACAACTTAATGCTAACATCCCAGTGCTAAGATCAGTGTGTTGACATCACAGTGCTAACCTCACAGTGCCTACCTAATAGTGCTAACTTCCCATTGCTAAAATCCCAGCTCTAAGCTCACACTGCTAAATTCAGTTAACCTCACAGTGCTCAGACCACCATGTGAAGCTCACAGAGCTATCCTTAAAGAGCTAAGCTGCAATACTTTCCGCAAACATTTCTTCAGACCCTATTACAGGCCACTGTTATCATGACACAAAGCTTAATTGACAATCATATTGTATTATAATTAATGAATGAGGGAGGGAATAGGGGGAGGGAGGGGGAGGGGTAATATAGTTCCACAGAGTGCCTGTCTGCCTGAGCCAACTAGATGTTCTTCATAAAGGGACATGAAGAACAGCAGACTGTGCAGATCTCCTGATAACTGCCAGCCATTCCTAAATCTGTTCTGACCGACCCCTGGTCTCCAAGTCAACGGCTGTCAAGACCTTTGGCCTCTTTCCTGTATTATCGTCAGACTAAGTCTTCAATTGGATTTAGTTTGTTTCATTTAACTTAGAAGATGTACAATACTATGATCAACGTTATTTGAAAGGCTGCACTGCGGATAACTATCTAGTATAATATACCCAACCGCAACTTTAAATGCTACCCAGTGTGACCAAGTCTTCTACTGGTGGACACTGGGAACTGCCCAGTACATCCACTGGTTTCTACGGGTGGACACTGGGAGCTGCCCAGTACATTCACAGTCTTCTACTGGTGGACACCGGGAGCTGCCCAGTACAACCTCTGTATTCTACTGGTGGACACTAATAGCTGCCCAGTAAGGCAGGTATAATATTTTACAGATGTAATAGAATTGTATATGTGTGTGTATGACATCTACAATAGAAAATATCCATACGTCAACAAACTTTCCCAACTTTGGCAAAAGGCCATTACTCAAGCACATACACACGCAGACACACACTCACGCACGCACACACGCACGCACGCACGCACACACACACACACACACACACACACACACACACACACACACACACACACACACACACATTCTTCCCCTCACGACAATTGTGTAGGGAGCTGTGGCGTTTTCCTGTCTCGCTATTGTGGAAGTGGGTCATTTCCACGTGTTGGCCGTGGCCCAGTGGTCTGCGGGCTAAAAGCATCCCTTTCCTGACTAGAGCAGGACCAGCGTCCTGGGACACTGCCTGGACACACCTCGAACCACCAGCTCAGCAATAATCAACCCAACAATCACATCACAAGACCGGCCAATAAGCCACCATCAAAGTATCATCCACAACCATGAAAGTTATTAACATAGACTAGTATAGTGGTTGAACTGGGGGTACGCGGGTTAACCGCTTTGGTCAGATAAAAGGGTCTCCTGGGGCATTGAGGGGGGATTCGAACCCGCGACCCATGAGCTGCTGTTTCTTTAGTATCGCCATGACAACAGTGTGTACTACTGCGCAGACTCTGCCGTTTCGAAACAATACACCCACACACAAGGCCGTTTGAGTTACAGCTCTCTGCTTTCTGCTGGTGCGGCGGATGGGTTTAAATGATAAAAGTGTTAAGTATATATAACTATGTGTGTATTTAAGTATATATGTTCAGCGTCCTTCTCCGACCGCAACAGGACCAGAGACACAGAGAGAGAAGAGGAGAACATAATTCATGTAGAATGGATGTCTGAGAACCAAGTATTTCAATTTAGTATGTTTCCTTAATCTCTGATGATTAAAGACTATAACATGGTCATTGTATGTACAGTACAGCACGTTTGTAAGATATAACCCTGCTTTTAGCAAAAAATAATTGGGGTTAACACATTAATATATAATAAGCAGCGCTGGAGAAGCAGTGGTTGCAGAGATGCGCTGGTTCACATACCTCTCTGACAAAGGGAAAAGTATTCCAATATTTCTCACATGATCTAGTTATGTCTTCCTTATTCCCGAGTGTATCAATGTTACATCACAACACGCTCGCTTATTATTCAACTCAGTTTCATTATGGTTTTAATATCGATCCTTGGCGCACCAAGAAAGTGATCCACTACTAGGATGAAACTACAGTGGGCATGTGAGAAATTACGTCTAGTAGTCTAACTTTTATCTCCTCCCACTTTCCCCCATCATTCATTTTGGTGGTGGTTCGGGTTCCAGGGTCTGAGGGTACAGTGGGTGGGACCTCTCTGTTCCCGACCTATCACTTGTCCGAAGGCATAGTGAGCGTCACCTCACTCAAATCGCTGATTGGTCTGTCACGGATGTAGGTATCCGCCCTGTACCTTCGGATACTTGGATTTCATCCCGACAACTTTCTTGGGGGGCGTCCTGCTCCGCCTCGCTTAAAAAACAGCTTCACTCTTTAGCCTGATTAGTGTCTGGGGTCGCTCATTAAAAAACGACACATACGAAACATGGGTGGATCCGCATGGTACTGTGTGTGTGTGTGTGTGTGTGTGTGTGTGTGTGTGTGTGTGTGTGTGTGTGTGTGTGTGCGTGTGTGTGTGCGTGCGTGCGTGCGTGCGTGTGTGTGTGTGAGAGAGAGAGAGAGTGAGAGAGAGAGAGCGAGAGAGAGAGAGAGAGAGTGTGTATTCCCCAATTCAAATAACCCAATTCTTATATAAGAGATATAGGTTAGGCCTTCTAATATGTTGTCTAGAAGGATTAGACAACATATAGGATTGGGTAACACTTTATAATAAGGGTACATTAGTTATCCATTAATTAACATGAGTTCATGCAGTAATATAATTATTATAATGGATAAGCATGGTTTTTTCGTTAGGATTAGGGTTACCCCTATCTTATTAATAATGTATATATTAATACCTTATTTAAAGAGAAAATCTCCAAAAATGTCCATTTCATTCTCTATGGTCGATAACTTTGGCGATAAGCAGCAATCATTCCCAGGGATACAAAGGATGTATGTGTGGGCACATGAAACCGTCTGGTGACATTCATACTGCAAACGAAGGGCTTCAATCAGCGGCCATGGACCCAGACGAGGAATTCAGCCAGAGATACTCATTTAAAAATATATCACATAGAAGTCTCAGTGATGCCACTTTAACATGAGCACCATAAGGATATGACCAAAATTTGTAAATTATAACTAGACCATTAGTTTAGTGTTAATTAACTGTAAGATAATATTATTACTGCAATGACTAATGTTAATGAATGGTTCATGAAGGTGCCCTAATTGCAAGGTGTGGTCAATGTAGAGACTATTTCACCAGCCTGGTGCCGTGTACCTGGTCCCTGTCTCACCCACCTGATCACCAGCCTGGTGCCGTGTACCTGGTCCCTGTCTCACCCACCTGATCACCAGCCTGGGGTTGTGTCCCTGGTTCCTGTCTTACCCACCTGATCACCAGCCTGGTGCCGTGTACCTGGTCCCTGTCTCACCCACCTGATCACCAGCCTGTTGTGTCCCTGGTCCCTGTCTCACCCACCTGATCACCAGCCTGTTGTGTCCCTGGTCCCTGTCTCATCCACCTGATCACCAGCCTGGTGCCGTGTACCTGGTCCCTGTCTCACCCACCTGATCACCAGCCTGGTGCCGTGCACCTGGTCCCTGTCTCACCCACCTGATCACCAGCCTGGTGCCGTGTACCTGGTCCCTGTCTCACCCACCTGATCACCAGCCTGGTGCCGTGTACCTGGTCTCTGTCTCACCCACCTGATCACCAGCCTGGTGTGCACCTGGTCCCTGTCTCACCCACCTGATCACCAGCCTGGTGCCGTGTACCTGGTCCCTGTCTCACCCACCTGACCACCAGCCTGAGGTTGTGTCCCTGGTCCCTGTCTCACCCACCTGATCACCAGCCTGGTGCCGTGTACCTGGTCCCTGTCTCACCCACCTGATCACCAGCCTGTTGTGTCCCTGGTCCCTGTCTCACCCACCTGATCACCAGCCTGGTGCCGTGTACCTGGTCCCTGTCTCACCCACCTGATCACCAGCCTGGTGTGTCCCTGGTCCCTGTCTCACCCACCTGATCACCAGCCTGGTGCCGTGTACCTGGTCCCTGTCTCACCCACCTGATCACCAGCCTGGTGCCGTGTACCTGGTCCCTGTCTCACCCACCTGATCACCAGCCTGAGGTTGTGTCCCTGGTCCCTGTCTCACCCACCTGTTCACCAGCCTGTTGTGTCCCTGGTCCCTGTCTCACCCACCTGATCACCAGCCTGGGGTTGTGCACCTGGTCCCTGTCTCACCCACCTGATCACCAGCCTGGTGTTGTGTCCCTGGTCCCTGTCTCACCCACCTGATCACCAGCCTGGTGTTGTGTCCCTGGTCCCTGTCTCACCCACCTGATCACCAGCCTGAGGTTGTGTCCCTGGTCCCTGTCTCACCCACCTGATCACCAGCCTGGTGTTGTGTCCCTGGTCCCTGTCTCACCCACCTGATCACCAGCCTGGTGTTGTTTCCCTGGTCCCTGTCTCACCCACCTGACCACCAGCCTGGGGTTGTGTCCCTGGTCCCTGTCTCACCCACCTGACCACCAGCCTGGGGGTGTGAACCTGGTCCCTGTCTCACCCACCTGTTCACCAGCCTGAGGTTGTGAACCTGGTCCCTGTCTCACCCACCTGATCACCAGCCTGAGGTTGTGAACCTGGTCCCTGTCTCACCCACCTGATCACCAGCCTGGGGTTGACAACTTGGTCCCTGTCTCACCCACCTGACCACCAGCCTGGGGTTGTGAACCTGGTCCCTGTCTCACCCACCTGACCACCAGCCTGGGGTTGTGCACCTGGTCCCTGTCTCACCCACCTGACCACCAGCCTGGGGTTGTGAACCTGGTCCATCTCATACCAAACTGATAAGGCTGGGCCATGTCCAAACCCTAGTACGGTTCAAATGCACAAACCCTTCAGCACAAAACCCCTACAGCCGTTTGAAACTGGATCCTGTGGCACCCCTCGACCAGGCCCTGTTCTATAGCCGGTTCAGACTGGATCCGGTGGGACTGCTCTACCAGGCCCTGTTCTTCAGCCGGTTCAGACTGGATCCAGTTGGACTGCTCTACCAGGCCCTGTTCTACAGCCGGTTCAGACCGGATCCTGTGGGACCGCTCCAGTATGGACTGGACTGAGCCTGTTGATTGCTGGTTGCTGCATGGAACACTGGAAATGGAGTGGCTCAAATCAATATAAGTCCCTATGACGGGAGCAGGTTAAAGGATCACATGGTCCATCCCACGGTGTCATTTAAAAGGGGAAACCCATTGTGTGCATGGTATTTGTATGAATGTAATCTATAACTTGTATCTGGCCAGCCAGGGTCCTCTGAGAATAGTGAACAGAACCCAGGAGAACCCACTTCATGTAGGATTGATGTCTCAGAACCCAGTCCTTCAATTGTTTCCTTAATCTCTGATGATTAAGGACTATATCCTGGTCATTGTATGATTTAGTAGAGTATGTTTGAAAGATATAACCCTGCATTAATTTTTTATTGAATAATAATATTTTGTTTTTGTTTTTTATTACCAAACAACTCTGGGACAAAAATATGATTGACGATCACACAGCAGAATAATAATCAAGCAAAATCCTGCTGGTTCAAATGACCCATGCAGTTTGTAACCATGTTAATTAACATTTTAATATATAATAACCCTATGTGTTTGGGTTAACATTTAATATGGTCCGCTGGAGCCTTTCTGCTTGCCTCCGTGGCAAGTCCCTCTGCTCGACGGTCGCCGGGAAATTGGAGGAACTGGAACCTCATTGGTTTGGGAATTTATCTCAAAGCAACTGGCATAGGAACTGAGAACACCTTTAATCCTCTTACCTCTGAGGGTCTTTTGGAGTCAACTCTTTGACCAGCCCAGGCGGAGACGCTGGATTAGTTCCCGCCGGGTGCTGGGACGGATGGATATAACAACCTGTAGCTTTTCTTCTGAATAGTTCTGTTCCACATCCAGACACTTTTCGGGCAAAGCAGGAATGGGAGACGTCACTAGTCAAAAAGCGTTTCAGTCTATGGTCAAAACAGAGCAGTCATTAGACACCCCTAGGTCAAATAAGGTTTTCTGTGCATAGGTCGCCAATTTTTTTATATGGACACACTTTTAACTTTTTTATTTTTCAGGTCAAGTCGTGATTCTGCCATGGAAGTGGAATCTGTCGATCAGATTGTAGCTTTGTTTAATATGAAAGTTCAAGGTCACGGTTCGGAGATTAAGTTTAATTTCTTAATTGAAGGTCACTAATGAATTAGCTAATAGGATTACGAGATGACGCTCCATCGATATTCTACCTTACTTAGCCTATTTTCCCAGGTGAATTGGTGTCATGCAGTGGTGTGACTAGGCTGTTTTATTCGGGGCTAAGGCCCCGGATATTATTTAATTAGCCCTGAATATAGTCTTAGGGTAAAAAAATAAAGTAAAACATAATAATTCAATATTTATTGGTGTATTTACTGGTATCTATGGAATGCATTAATTCAATTCAATATAGGAGTGATGAAATGATTGTAGTCACTAATGGTAGTTAGTTATTTAGAAAGAAACATGGGGATTCCAGGGACATCTCAAAATGAAGTAGCTTAGTCCTTCTAGATAGTGCTTCTGGCAAGAGAATAAACTGTTTAAAAAGATAACCAGACTGTTTACCACCCCAAATGAATTAACCTATCCTATCCGCAGTCAGTTCCATATATATATATATATACCGGTATATAAATAAGGTCTGTCTCACATTTTACTCTGAAATAATAAATATTTTAGATGTTGGGAAGTTGGGAATAAGCAGCACAGCAGTCAGGTAGCTATTTAAAGCTATGATAAACTGCATATTTAGTTTATTTAGGTAAAGAATTGTGAAAAAATTTGCATGAACAATTAAGCATACAATAAAATTGGGGATAAGCAGGACAGCAGTCAGGAAGCTATTTAAAGCTATAATAAACTGCGTATTTTGTTTATTTAGGTAAAGCATTATGAAAAAAATTGCATGCGCATTTTAACAATATCCATTTTCATTTGCCCTCTTGGCTGAGCCCCGGATGTTTATGAAACCTAGAAAGGCCCCTGGTGCTATGCATTGCTCTACCCCCTTCGTGTTTAATGCGTGCAGTTACACATTTCTCCCAATAGAGGACAGCATGAGGCTAAAGCAGACGGTAACAGAACTAGCGAGACTGCACCTCTATTGGTGGGTACGATTTATTTCAGCCCGAGTATCTCATCATGTTCTACCCTTTGAATATAGGTTTTAAATTGCCATTTTAGTACTTCACTAGGAAAAAAAAAAAAGATAAAGCGAAAATATTTCTGAAAAATACAGACTCATATAAACATCAAGGGCCGACAATAACAAACATATGCAGGGCCAATAATTGGTTTTGAATTGAATTAGGAAACACTTTCAGAGAGCACAGATTAGACTGAATACGTTCAGAGAAGTACTACCAAGAAGTATGAGGGATAACATTTGGCCCCAAACTGCAGAAGGGTAGGATGAGAGAATCCGTTATGTCCTGCAGAACCATGATGACCTCATTAAAACCAACCCAAGCAATGACATTAAATCAATGGTTCGTAGCGCCCACTTTGCTCCGCAGCCCTGGCTCTACATCATTGGTTCACAACCATCTCAGGGCTGGCCCGTTAGTATCCCAGCCACACATTCAAGGCACACCAACTCAAAGTTGCAAGGAATAATTATGAAAAATGTCACACACATTATTAATGGTATTAGTAATTTCCACGATAGGGTGGCAAAAAAATAATCATGGATTCAGGCTCATATTAATCAGACAAACAATTTTTTTCTTTCTCCAAAAATATAAATAAGAATATATATATATATATATATATATATATATATATATATATATATGAATAAACAATTAAGCAAATCCTAAATAATGCCAATTATATTTTAAATAGGAACTTTTTCTCGTACACAACCGGCCTGGTCGGGAGCTTCTGTTCTGGAGGACAGCAGCAAAGCTTCTAACCCTGATGCTGCCATTTTCTGCTAGCTGTGGGCAGGCCCTGATAGCAGAGGAAGGCCCCCGCAGGCCCTGGTAGCAGAGGAAGGCCCCCGCAGGCCCTGGTAGCAGAGGAAGGCCCCCGCAGGCCCTGGTAGCAGAGGAAGGCCCCCGCAGGCCCTGATAGCAGAGGAAGCGGGAGTTGCAGTCGATTCAGGTCCTGATGTTCTGCTAGCTGGTGGCAGACCCCAGCAGGCCCTGGTAGCAGAGGAAGCTGGAGTTGCAGTAGACCAGGGGCTTGTTGGGACTGGACTGGACCATCTCAGGCTTGTGGGAGCTGAAGGGGTTGGGTCCGCTGGCCAGGACCTTGATCTCCATGTCATGGAGGATACCGAGCGAAGCCTGGAGCTCTGCATCGCTGGGTAGACAACAGACACTGAGACAAGGGTCTGGTGGTGGAGTGAGGTGTGTTATGTGTTGTGGAGTAGTGTGTGGTGTTGTATTATTGTGTGTTGTGCTGTTGTATTATGGTGTGTTGTGCTGTTGTATCATGGTCAATGACGGATTACCGCATGGGCATAGTGGGCACATTTCCAGGGCCCTGGCCAATGTGTGTGTGTGGGGGGGGGGGGGGGGGTTGATATATATATAAATATATTTATTTATTTTATTATAAAAAATTCAAATGGCCCAGTCTTTGGTCATAAAAGGATTTGAATTATTTTGATTAGCAAAATAAATATATCACATTTAAAAAAAGGCGTGACAATGTCGTAGTTCTTGGTCAACGGTCAATTTCACAGTGAAAATGGAGAAACGTGTGCTAAGCGGGTCGGCATAGCGTAAACGAAAGAAAGAAAAAGACACTAAAGATACTGCCCTGGTACAACAAATACCGTCCATCTCAAAAAAAATGAACTTGTTAATTTGTTAAAGGAAGTCATTAGGTGCTTTTAAAGTCATGATGTTAACCTGACAGATTCCATGTTCTGCTGTTAAGACGTTGACTGGCACTATGCCTGCAGCCGCGGGGTTAGATGATCTCTCTCTCTCTCTCTCTCTCTCTCTCTCTCTCTCTCTCTCTCTCTCTCTCTCTCTCTCTCTCCCTCTCTCTCTCTCGCTCTCTCTCTCTCTGTATTTTGTATGTATATGTTGTATTATGGTGTGTTCTGCTGTTGTATTATGTGGTGTTGTATTATTGTATGTTGTGATGTTGTGTTGTGGTATGTTGGGTGTGTTGTGTTGCAGCATACTGGGTCTAGGGACTGACCTGAACATGCTGAAGAAAGTAGGGATGTTGTAATCGCTCAGGAGTAGCAGAGTGGGCATCCAGCCCTCTAGAAGACCAGGGTTGGCATGGAAACCTGGATGGAAACCACCACACAACAGGTAGAAGAGTTGCTTAATAGTGTTGATTAGTCACTGTGGGTCTCTTTGCCAGTGCTTGTATTTATGATGTGTAGTTCTATTTTTGGATAGGTGTGGGTAAGGTATGGCAGCAGTCACTTTTAGATAGGCCACGTAGACAACAACTTTAATAATCCCCTGGAGAGGAAATTCCTTCATTACAACAGCCCAGCAGCAGTGGAAAACACAGGATAAGATACAATACAATAACCATACAAAGGACTGATGAAAACAAAAATAGATGCTAAAGTAAATGCCAAAGTAAAGACCAACAGAACAAACACGGCAAACAGAACAGACGGTATAAACAATATCAATTATAAATAATAAAATGGTAACAGTACATCACAGTATATTAAAGTGTATAAGAAGGCACTTTTAATCAAAGGAACTTACACTGAACATGCCATTTGGCAGGTAGGGGTTAGACGGAGACTGGTCATTAAGGAGCAGGTAGGGGTTAGACAGTGAACATAGAGACAGGTCATTAAGGAGCAGGTAGGGGTTAGACAGTGAACACAGAGACAGGTCATTAAGGAGCAGGTAGGGGTTAGACAGTGAACACAGAGACAGGTCATTAAGGAGAAGGTAGAGGTAAGACAGTGAATACAGAGACAGGTCATTAAGGAGCAGGTAGGGGTTAGACAGTGAACACAGAGACAGGTCATTAGGGAGCAGGTAGGGGTTAGACAGTACAGAGACAGGTCATTAAGGAGCAGGTAGGGGTTAGAAAGTGAATACAGAGACAGGTCATTAAGGAGCAGGTAGGGGTTAGACAGTGAATACAGAGACAGGTCATTAAGGAGCAGGTAGGGGTTAGACAGTGAATACAGAGACAGGTCATTAAGGAGCAGGTAGGGGTTAGACAGTACAGAGACAGGTCATTAAGGAGCAGGTAGGGGTTAGACAGTGAATACAGAGACAGGTCATTAAGGGGGCAGGTAGGGGTTAGACAGTGAATACAGAGACAGGTCATTAAGGAGCAGGTAGGGGTTAGACAGTGAACACAGAGACAGGTCATTAAGGAGCAGGTAAGGGTTAGACAGTGAATACAGAGACAGGTCATTAAGGAGCAGGTAGGGGTTAGACAGTGAACACAGAGACAGGTCATTAAGGAGCAGGTAGGGGTTAGACAGTGAATACAGAGACATGGGTGGGAAAATTTTACTATACCCTTAGAAGGATTATAACTTCTAGATATGTATTCTATGTGAATGAGATATGCATTGAAAAACACAGAGTGGAATGGACAAGGGTATTCACAAAGGTGAAAGGATGAGGGAAGCTGGGTGAAGGGTATCAACGAAGGTGAAAGGGTGAGGCTGGGTGAAAGGGTATCCACCAATATGTGACAAAGGAAAAGGAAATGGAGCAGGGGCAGGCCCGGAACCCAAGATGACACAAGTTGTATCACCCGGAGAGATCCCAGCTTTGTTCAGATAGACAAAGCATCTGTGCTCAGGGACAGGTTACCCCCTTACCCCAAGAGTCTGTACAGTTGTCAGGGCGAGCAGTCAGGCTCTCTGTATATTAAGCTTCCCTGGACGCTTAGCTGCTAGCTGAGACACTGCTGATCCGAGCAGCACTGGCTAGCTCCTCTAGCACTTGGCTAGCCTCCTCCCGGAGCTATTTAAAGCACTGCATGGCTACCTGATCTGCTGCATGCACCTTGGTGCATTGGATTTCTAGCACATCAGCCCTTACCTCAGGGGCTGTTTATGTCATATATTAATTTGTATGGGATGGTGGTACTAATTGATGCAATACACTTGCAGAATTGTATTGTACAATGTACAAAGACAGAATGTAGAGGTGCCCGATATGTTTTACATAAGTAACTCAAAATAAGTGATAGGACCTACCATAATCCTTCTTACTTAGGAAGGTTCCCAAATGGCTGAAATGAAACGGAAGTACCTTAATGGCAGTCATGATAAGTGCTGTTTGAATTCCCTTAATGCTAAGGAGATTTGCCTTTCTTATCTCCTTTAGAATTAGGTACACTGGATCATCCTTTACCAAAGGAAAGGCGATAAGGCCATCCCACAATTGCATGCCACAGGAGCATTTAAAGTGACTCACCATTCATCCATTCACAAAAACAGTTAATCCTTGTTTCAAACCCTGTGGAATTGTTTTAGAGCGAATATGCCTGGGGCATAGGGTTGCCAATTGTCCCTTATTAGCCGGGCTGTCCCGTAAGACTCCGATGCAGCCTATGCAGCAGATAATGCCAATGCCCACTTTGGAAGACACCATTCCATTTACAGTTATCGAGCAGTGCCAACAACCCATTCTCAAAGCTTATTGCCCAGCTCATATGGTTCCAATCGCCTGCAGGCACGCCTGCAATCAGCTGTCAGTGGAATTCGACTGTGTGCATTTTCTGCCTTTGTGTACATTGAATGGTGTGAAATTCTGGGTCATGTTCAAGTCAGCTCTTACGTCAATCTTCAATCCTCTGGAGTCCATCGTCACTGAAGAGGATTTTTGAGGATGAAGAAAAAGCTGGAGCTGCTGAGATTATCTGTGCTTTTTTTTTTTTCTGTCACCACAATGCTTGTGTTTTTGACCAACTCATAAAAAGCTACAAGACCCAAGGCTCTGCATCACAGATGTCAAGGAGGGAGGCCAAGGGGCTCCCCGGTAGAGCGCATACCATTCCGGCTTAGTCCTGATCGCAGCGACCCAGGTTCCATTCCTGCACGTGGTATTTGCTGCATGTCCTCCCCTCTCTCTCCCATTCCTTCCTGTCTATCTCACTCTATCATAAAGCATCAAAAATGAAAGTTCAAAATAAAGAACCTTCAACAGAAACAGAACAGCTCTTTTGGATAACAGGCCGAGTGGCTAATGGACAGACTGTGTCGGTACAGGGTTAGCCACAAATGGAATGGTGAACCTGAGAGCAATGGGCTGCCATGAGGAGCTCTCCTTCACTGAATTGGAGCAGGTGGTGGCTGCCCTCTGAAATACTGAGACAGAGGTATTGGTTCAACTCTAAGAATAGTTGTGTTCTTGTCAGGAGGAAATACCGAAAGCCAGACAGGATCCCTCAAAATCCACCAGTGAGAGGTGGGTGTCAGTTTTGTAAAACAATGCCAACTTGATCTACATATTCAGTATTGTCTTATTTGTCCTCAGCGTTCTCCAATATCTTTGTAGAGCGGATTTCTCTCTGATGACCATTAAATGGTCGGACTTAAGAAACATGCAGCACAGATCTCCTCGCCAAAACTCCTGACTCATCTGGGAGGTACTTCCTATGAAAAAAATGCAACATGTAGTACAACATGTAGTACGTCCATAACAGCAGGTTCCTAACTAAGACTGTGCTTAACTACAGTAGGCAGGGCTGTTTCAAGCTATCTGCGCGCCTTATGTCAAGTGTTGTTTCGGGGCCCCTATTTTGTGGATGCATGATTCAGGGTTTCCAAACCCTCTAAGGTGGTCCAATGGCATTCATTTAACATTTAAATGCATAAATCTGGTGCACATCATGAGGAAGAGAGGCAAGATCTGTGAAAAACATTAATTTCTCTCAAATTCAAGCTAAACAACTCAAGTTGACCACAGCAATTTAAACATACAGAAAGGAAAGAAAACACTTAACACTTAGAACACTTTAAATTGGAAACACTGGGGCTCCCCTACAGCAAGAAGTTCTTGAAAAGTTGCAGGATTTACCGAATCTGCATTGTAACATCTCACAAATGTGCATAAATTAGACAGATGCTGTATTTTCCTTAAAATGTTTTTTTCAAAATGTTAGGAACAAAATTGTTAAGGAATCAAAAATAAAGGCATCATTGCAACTGATTATTACTAAATACATAAAAATATCTCTTATCCACAAAAAAAACTGAATAAGTTATTTTGTTACATTACAGAATGAACATAAATGAACATAAATAATGACAGTATAATCTATATAATAGTTCAAATTATAAAAAAAACATAACAAACCAATAATATACATGTTTGTTATGTTATATATATGTTTTGGCTAATGTTGAACTATATACATGTAACGCTAACCCCCCTTCATGACCATTTTGGGTCTGTTACTTGTGATTCAGCAGGTTGTGGCTAGTATCCCCTCGCTAGCAAAGATCTGTATGACCACAGTCAATAATGTAGTCGTACGATAGCTGCTTGCCGATCTCCTGATTGATGCTGATTATAGCGATCCTGTCCCAGGAATGACCCTCTGATAGGTTTTAATGAGCTTTAGTTGAAAAGCTTCTCTCTGCTGAGGTCACGGTCATAGGGAGAGTGCAGGCATTCCCAGGGCCATCCACAGATCGGTTACAGTTCCTTCAGCTGCTTTTTGTGGATGAAGGAGAGACGCTCCAGTGCAGTCATGTCACCGAAGGCGGGCTTGGCAAGTTGCTGATTTCAAGAGCCAGTTCCTTTCAATCAATGTCATCTTCGTCTCCAGTGCTGAAAGTGCTGCATTGATCGTTGCAATTTCTAGCCTCCTCATGGCATCTCAGATAGGCTTCATAGGCAAAGTATTTCCTTGTGCTTCTCAACCATTTCTATTTAAGCCTCCACATTAATCTCCTAATATACATCTTTAGCAGAGTCCTGAGCTGCAGCAAAGCCTGTGTCTCTATATCTTGTCAGTGAGGTTTTTTACCTTCATGATGAGGTCAACTGCCACATCAAGCAGCATTGTGGCAGACTACAGGAGCATGCTCACATGGTTTACTTGGTTGAGGAAATCATACTATACCACTGTGCAAATGTGAAGGCGGTATGACCCAAGCTCCTCTGCCAAAGCTTGAGCTTCAACCTTGGTCAGGGCATTTGCTGCTTTCACATGGTCCACAAGATTGCCCAAGATTTAAGATTCTGTACATTGCCAAACTGGCTGATGGCACTGCAGACCCTTTTGCTGCATCAGCCACCACCAGCTTCAATGTATGTTCCCCACATGGAACATACAATGTGCAAGGATGTTTCTCCAGCAGCCTTCCTTGAACACCTTGATTACTCATAACTCTAAAAAGTTCATTTAGTCTAACTTGATATATTAACTTGTATGTTCATGTAAACAGACTAGTATTAATTTGTTTGTACCTGACATGTTTCGACTACTTCCTGCAGTCTTCTTCAGAACCGTCAGCTGTCACTTCTGAAGAATACTGAACACTAGTCTGTTTACATGAACATACAAGTTACCATGGTTCCTCCACTTCATTCGTCAAAAGTTGTCAAAAATAATATACAGCTCCTCAAGCCGGTTCAGAGTCAAATATGATACTGTAAACCGAGACCTGTTGTTTGGGAAGCCACACATACTAGAAAGTGTTCCTCGATTTCCAGATTGAATTTCTTTCTTAAATTAAAAAACCGAAAATTCCTACATCTACTGCCCTATAGGACATATTGTGTGTTCGAGATGCCTCGTACACCACACGCAAAAGTTGCTCTGTGACATAATTTCCTGGCTTGTAGCACTAATAGCGTTCATGTTTGTCTTTGTGAATCATTTGCCGGTCATTGTTATTGTTAGCTACATTAGCCTTGTATTGCACGCACAGCAAGGCCGTGCAATGCATAAATTGGTGGCCGTATTAAAGCAGCATTGTAATCAAGTGTGTAAGAGAATTTAAAATCAACACTAAAATTACCAACGTGGTACAAATACAAAAAAAATAGATTTCTTTATGGACGCAGCCATCTATGTTTACCGAGTGGTACGGTCAACCTCACTGAACTCGGTTGACTCTCAGAACCCAAGTGGGACCGACCAAAAGTGGGCATTCCTCTTCGAAATGCCGCAAGAAAGCTGGGAGATTTCCCACTTTGCAACTTGTGCAGATGGTGTACGAGAGGACATTAGTCATTGTACAATGGAAAACAAAATGTTAATCTTTTTTTAATTATTTAAAAATTTAAATATGATAAAAATGACACAAATACTGAGCCTAATGTGGCTAAATTACCTTAAAGAAAGTCAGATTGAGTTGAAGTTCATACCATTCACACTGCATCATAAGGACATGCTATGATGAGGATAGCAAGTCTCAAGGAATTTGAGAAATATTTTGAAAAAATCTGAAGAGGTGAAATTTAGGCGAAAACAAGAAATTAATGAGGCTGGATGAAAGGGATGAAAGAATGAAGCAATTTCCCAGTTTGAAAATGAGTTGAACTAAATGGGCTTAATGTATCTTAATGTGTCTTAATTTATCTTAATGTGGCTTAATGGCCTTTAACTGATTCAAAGAAATCTGAAAATAAATAGTTAATTTCATCGGAACAAGCCAAAATAACAGCTTAATTTGAGTAAAGGACCTAAAGCCAAGGCAGATTGAGATGGAATTCCTACCTTTCGCACTGCACCACGAGGACATGCTCTGAGGAGATGGCATGAAGTCAATCCCAATCTGACTTCGCTTTAGGTTCTTTAATCCATTATTTTGTTCTATCCAGGTGGGGACGATAAAAACCCGATTCTTTACTTATGAGGTCACCCAACCCATAAAACCAGACACCCCATTAACCAGATCAAAGTTCAAAATGTCAACCAGGTCTAAGTTCAAATTCTCATGAATCATAGGTCAGTGACTCTGGACAGAAGGTGGTAAACCCTCATGTGGTTCAATCCTGACACAAGGTTTATTCTCTCCTGCCATCCCAGCCTATGTCTGAGGCCTGGTAGCCCTGAATCAATACCACCGAGTCTGTATTCAGTGATCCGCTCATTTTTAGAAACGCTGTCTGTCAGAGGCTACTGACGACTACACGGCCACCAGACAGGAAACAGATGTTGTAAACCGGCCCCAACACGCTACCTCCTCGGAAACAGAGCGCCGCATGTAACAGGAAGTGCCCAAATCTGGTGAACCTATTTACCAGCATGGATCAGCTTGCCACATGCTGCTGATTAGCATTAATGTCAGGGTAGCCGGGTGAGTCTACGTACCGGGATGGAAGCCGATCACCAGGTCCGGTCTGGCCGCCTTCTCCGTCTCCACCAGCTCCTCCCAGAACTTGTGGTAGAGGCCCTTGAAGGCGCTGATGTAGACCCTCTCCTCAGGGCCGAACGCCCTGAGCGGGGGCCTGATGACGGGGCCCTCCACCACCTCCGGCCCCACCAGCACCACCTCCACCCCCTGGTGTCCGGGGAAGGCGCGGTTCAGCTCGTCGTAGTCCGTCAGACGGGCCCCCATGGTCTCGTTCAGAGAGGCCCCTGCCAGGTGGATGGTCAGGGGCTTGTCGCGGGGGTCCAGGCCGAAGCGCTGCAGGGCGGCCACCACGGTCAGCACCCGGGAGAGGAACTCGCTCTGGACGCGCCACACCGAGTCCCGCAGGTCGGCGGCGTCGGGCCGCGGCCGGTCCACGTTGCTCCACAGGGTGTCCATGTTGGGGGAGATGAGGACTCCGTCCAGGGCTGCGTTGAAGCCCCCCTGCAGGGCCAGCCAGGCCTCCCAGCTCCCCACCTCCGCCACCGGCCGGCTCCACTGTGGCTCCGTGGGGACGGGGAGGTCTCCTGGGGGGACACAGGGTCGGGGCTCACACAACATGTCTGGTTTTGGATAAATGTTTATAGATACAGATATGTAGATTTATATATATAAATAAATATATTTGGGTGCATATATAAAGATATATTAGTGTATATATATACATATATATATATATATATATATACACATATATCTATAGAGATATTTGACTGTTTGTCTAATCAAGGTTGCCTCGATTAGACTGCAACTATTTGGCATTGAACCCAGAACCTTTCAGCTTGGAATCAAACTCCCTACCTACCTTCTACTATCCGCTGAGAGTCAAGGGTAAGAAATTAGGGTCAGGTCAGAGGTGAGGGTCAGGTCAGAGGGGAGGGTCAGGTCAGAGGTGAGGGTCAGGTCAGAGGTGAGGGTCAGGTCAGAGGGGAGGGTCAGGTCAGAGGGGAGGGTCAGGTCACAGGGGAGGGTCAGGTCACAGGGGAGGGTCAGGTCAGAGGTGAGGGTCAGGTCAGAGGGGAGGGGAGGGTCAGAGGGGAGGGTCAGGTCAGAGGGGAGGGTCAGGTCAGAGGGGAGGGTCAGGTCAGAGGTGAGGGTCAGGTCAGAGGGGAGGGTCAGGTCAGAGGGGAGGGTCAGGTCAGAGGGGAGGGTCAGGTCAGAGGGGAGGGTCAGGTCAGAGGGGAGGGTCAGATCACAGGGGAGGGTCAGGTCAGAGGGGAGGGTCAGGTCAGAGGGGAGGGTCAGGTCAGAGGGGAGGGTCAGGTCAGAGGGGAGGGTCAGGTCAGAGGGGAGGGGAGGGTCAGAGGGGAGGGTCAGGTCAGAGGTGAGGGTCAGGTCAGAGGTGAGGGTCAGGTCAGAGGTGAGGGTCAGGTCAGAGGGGAGGGTCAGGTCACAGGGGAGGGTCAGGTCAGAGGTGAGGGTCAGGTCACAGGGGAGGGTCAGGTCAGAGGGGAGGGGAGGGTCAGAGGGGAGGGTCAGGTCAGAGGGGAGGGTCAGGTCACAGGGGAGGGTCAGGTCAGAGGGGAGTGTCTCTCACCAGTGAACATCAGCCACTCCACCAGGCGGTCGATGGCCACCAGGCGAAGCTTCTTGCAGGCCTTCTTGTGGTCAGGCCAGTCCTCCTTCTGACACGCCTTGCTGCAGTAGTACACATTCAGACACCTGGGAGGGGAAAGGAGGGGAGAGAAGAGATAGGAAGGGAGAGGACGGGAGCGGGAGGAAGAGAAAGGCCAAGAGAAAAAGCTAGTCAGATCTCTACCAAAATCATTGTCTTTTTTGGCATAAGGAGAGCCTTTTATGAGGTCTGACTAAAATCTGCTATTATAAAGGGTCATCCGCAGGTCTGCAGATGAACTCTGAACACCCCAGCCACTCAACTGCCTCCGCCGGTCAAGAGCAGTGACTCACCGCTTTCAAAGTAAGAGCCAATTGGCAAAAGAGACGAGCCCCATGAGTGAGCTGGCTGCCGCGCGACCTGTGAGTGGCCGCTGAGGTGTGGAGCTTCTGTGCTGCTAATCACATGCCGCCGCTGGAAGGGGCCCGAGTGATTAGCAGCACAGAACGTGGAGCGTTCTGTCTCAGCACCGTGCCAAGATACAAATAGAGGATTACGCCATCGCCCTCTGCCTTCCTGTGTGACCTTCTCAGCTAGTGATGCATCACTCCTCACCTGCTCTCTCCTGACCTGCTCACCATACATGAAGAGAGGAAATAAACCAAACATGGTACATGGTATGGGGTGCATGGCTGACTATCTGTGTGTGTGTGTGTGTGTGTGTGTATGTGTGTGTGTGTGTGTGTGTGTGGTCTGTGAGGGGTGCATGGTGTACCCATCTATATAGGATGATATGTGGTCATAGACCACAAAGCGTGTATTAGTAACTCAATCCAGAGGTATGTCGGGGGAAAGGCCTGGTCTATGGCTCCAGGTTTTAGGAAAGGGGTTCCGAAAATGTTTAATGCCGTGACACATTATCTACCACAAATAGTGAGCTATTAATAATAACAATAAATAAGATTTATATAGCGCTTTTCCAGGACTCAAAGTCGCTTGTAAAACATATTCTATTGAAGTGGTGCATCAATAAAGTCAATAAATCTTGCTCCATCAATGCAGTTCTGGTTCCAGTTGTGCTTCTATTTAAAAACAGTGAAGAGGAAATATAAGGTAGGTAGGATTTGGGACACTGCTCTAGATAGAGCGATGTTAGGGATGGAAACCTGGCTAGCATATCCATGAGAGAGCTGGCCGGGATGCTGTCCAACACTCGCATGCTGTTGTTTTTACTGAGGCTCCAAGGACATGGCACCTTTTCAAACAGATGCCATGACATTTAACAGCAAACAGGCCACATTTATCCTGAGAGAATGCTGGACCAGAGGAGACCGGCGGGCAAAGCTCACCGTCAATGGGATGGTTCCTACTGATGCAGGATGGCCCTCATCAACTGTTTCTTACTTACTTGATTGTAGAACAAAATAGAGAAAAATTCATCACATGTGATGAAAAGTTCCTGCTCAGGTGGGACACATCTTTCCAAGTGTAGGAACCCCTGGTCTAGAGGTCAGGGTGTTGACCAGTCAAAAGGTTTGCAGTCTACCTGTCCTCTACCTCAAGCGAGATTCCCTTACTCATCCCTACCTTTGCCTTAAGAATGACACGTATCTGACAACAAATCCCATTTAGTGATTGACTCTAGATAGAATTTCAAGAGTCAGTAGTAAAGTTCTCAACACTATGCCCCAGCAACACTACCCATGTCGTGGAGGATAAACCGGCCCTAACCCGTGGACTTACTTCCCACAGCGTTTGAGGGTCTCTGCTCCAGACAGGTTGTGGGGCAGTTTGCTGCAGCCGGTGCAGAACTTAAAGGTCTCTTCCATCTTCTGGAACATCTCCTTGTAGTTCTTGAAGGAGATTCCTTTGGTCTTTCCCTCAACAGCAGCCCTGCAGGCAGCCAAAAAGACATATTGAATGCTGCATCAGTAGAGTGTATGTAATTGACCACAAAAGCAGTTCTTTGCATCTTGAGGGAGGAAAAACTGAGCTCTTCAAGTCCGTAGAGCAGATGTTATCGTTGGTCATCAAGTGTTTTGGGAAGTTTTGTTTATCAAGACAATCATTCAACACATTATTGCGGCTTTACATGTTTTTGAAGCGTGAATGCAATCAATAAAGTTAAAGGCAGACGAAAAACATAATGAAATTCTCCTAAAATAATCAACATGGAGGTCATAGACATACAATAAGTGGCACAAACACTGATTTTATGTGGGGGCACAGGATGTCTTGGGAGTGGGATAGAGACTGGTCTATACATCTATATGAATCAGGGCATTAAGGTTCACTAAAATTAGTAGAAAATATACTCTAAATCTAGCCCTACAGGAAGTGATGTAATCAGGTGACCTAGGGGTCAGGGACACAGCTTCTCGCTCCGAACAGCAACCTGGGCGGGCTCACTTTGGCCCGACCTCAGAGAATTTCTTACAGAAAGAAGGTTTGGGGCCGGTTGTTTGACAGAGCCCCTCATGAGCGGTGCCCGTTTAACCCTCTGGCTGTACCGAGCCGGTCTGGGCCGCTGCGCTGACTGGGATAGTGCAATCTGGGATATTGATTCCTGGGACCCAGGGGAACGTGTGTATGAATCTTTGCAGCATTCCTCATCTTGAAAGGTCATAAAAGGGTGTTTTGACCTCCGACCTTAGAGTAGAGGAATAACACAGCGTCGGTTTCAACTTCCCCATTCCCGGTGGGATGGAGTAGAAACTTGGGCCTTAAGGTGTGTTAAGACAGCCGGTCTGTGGACATCTAGTTTATATACGGGTCTGAAGGGGCCACGCCCCTTATGAGGAATAAAAACGTTCCTGTGCATTTCGCTAGTTATGGGTTAGTTTTCTATAGGATAAAGGTATTTTTCTTAGATATGCGCGTTGGATCGGTCGAGTGGAGGGTTTGATTGTTAAGATCCTGTATTGGTCAGATGTAGGTGTTCTTATTGGTCTATTTTGTGAAGATGATCGGATTGGTAGGTCCTCTTCTAACAGGTCTATTGTGAAAAGGTGTTAAGGAGTGTTTAAGGTCTTGGTCGTAAAGGTTTTAGGAGCGGCCTTCCTGTCACAGTTAGTGGGGTCTGATGTTGTACCTGTACTCTCCATAGTCTTTCATGTTGAGCTGGTCCAGGATGACCCCTCCCAGCCCGGGAACGTTGGATTCCAGTGCATTAAATCCCGTCTGGTTAGAGAAGACGCTGCCATGAGCTGGGCTCTGCGCTGCCATGCTGGGTGGTTTCTGTATTTCTACTGTCAAAGAAAAAAGATAATTGAGTGGTTGTTGTTTTTTTAACCTCAAAGGTTTTCTAATCTGACACACCTCAAAGAACTTAGAAGTAAGATGTATATGGTTCCCTGGACCCCTTGAATACAATAATTATCATAACTTCATTAGTAGTTCATACAATTGTTTTGAGTAAATTAGCATTTGACACCTTGAGTCTACAATATTCAACTTTTTCACAATATTCACATTTTCTGAAATACTGAATTTTGGGTTTTCATGAGCTGGAAGCCATAGTAATCTAAATCAAAACAAATAAAGGCTTGAAATATTTCAGGTTGGGTGTAATGAATCTATGTAATATGAGATTCACTTTATTAATGAAATTATCAAAATTAATAAACTTCTCCACAATATTCAAGTTTAGTAGTCCTTCAAGAATCAGTACATTTAATCCTTATTTTCCCCTTCCTAAAATAAGAGCAGTTTTAAGCCGACACTAAGCGAGCTGTGGCATGTGTCGCTGCGTTCTCAGTTACGCTGCATGTGAGCCTCAGAATGTGATGGTGATGAAACCCTAGCTGGCCCCGGCTCCGACCAGCCTCCCATGACTGTGTGGTGATCTCCATTCCTAGGGATACGACCCTAAGGAGGCCTCATCTCACTGGGCCTCTCCCCCGCCCTGGACCCTGCCCTGTGCGCTTCACAGCTGATATTCGGAGGGCTTTAAAAAGGGCTGGTTTAGCACGCAGAGAGAAGGCAGAGGTCTGACTGACGAGATCTCCAGCATTACTCTACTGCCTCTCTAGCCAAACTACCCAGTGAGACACCAGCCAGGCAGGCTGTCAAAGAAGCAGACAGAAAGACAGGCAGGCATACAAAGAGATAAAATAACAGAAATCTACAGAAGAAGAGAGGAAAATACAAACGGTACCTTGAGGTGCAGAAGGCGTTCTAGAATACTCCAATCTTAAAACAGGTCCCCTCGGTCTGTATCACTCTCTCACTCTCTGGGTCTCCCTCTTGCTCTCTGTCTGTCTGTCTGCCACTCTTCTACCCCCCGTCTCTCGCCTCCCACTCCCCAATGGTGTGACTTGGAGTGTGGGAGGTGTTTTGGGAGACTGCGGCCAATGAGGTCAGTGCAGGACCCCCCTCCCTCCCTAGCATCAGGGGGGTCTGCAGGGTCAGGGTCTGACAGGGTCTGTCCTGACGGGACACCTCATCACATACCTAATCTAGTACAAGGATTTCATCTTAATTATCTCCCCAATGCATCGTGGGAGAAACTGGCATGGAACATTTTCCGGGATGTGAAACATGGTCATTGAACGAGGGGGAAACTATTATTAACTATTATAATATTTACACCCAATACTATGCTACCCACAATGTAATCCAAAAATCTTAAATAAATACAATCATTTGGATGTGTCACGCATTATGTATACCATGTTTTAAATGAAAACAAAACATTTAATCTTTTAATTAAAAAAGAAACTTTATTTGGTCCAGGGGAACCTGAGAAAATCAAACATACAAGTTTTTACACAGATTCATATGACCCCCCCCCCACAAATCCTCAGAAAAGATCAATAAAATAATCTATATTTATATATGTAACATTCTATTCCAAGTTTGAGTTTCAAGTTTTTAATTTCACTTATTATTCAACATCTTTTTTTTATCCCAGGGAAATCAAAGTAGTCCACAGTCCGTCTCCTGTAGATTCTGGGTTCAGAGTCTGTTTACTTTACAAGAGAAGAGAACCCAATTCGTTGACAACCGCTTCACAAGGATGTCCACAGGCTTGCTACTGCCTCCGTCACCAGTAGGGAGCGCCAGAGACGGCAAGAAAACAGGACACATGACAAAGTATTGTACCGACACCAGAAAGACAAATCAAAGAGTGATCAAAACGTAGGATTAGAACAAAATAGATAAAAGAACATGTGAATGTAGAATCAATTCGATTTTAGTGTTTAATAACAGGTTTTTAGTTTGAATTATTTTTAATTAAAAGCTTGCCTCTCTCTGGGCAAATCTTACAATAAGCCCACAGCACCGAGAAGAGTCACATCCGCTTACATTCCTGATATCTTCCTTTAACCCACAGCAGCTTCAGTGTTCAACCAACAGAGCGACAGACAGGATCCCTAACCCAATCGCTATATTCACCCCTAAATCATCATTTATATATAAAATAATTTGTACAAATAAATTAAAAGCTGGGGCCAATGCAGCAAGGTTAAAACAGCCGTTGATGGCCATTCATCCATAAACCACCACTCTCTCATCTCTCTCCGCACTACAGTGGTGTCGGTCTGAGGGAAACACTCGCCCGTCAAAGCTCCACCAAAACACTCACACCGCTGCCTCCAACCTGGACTTAAAGGGTTTGTGCGCCGCTTCATGTTTATGATCTGTGGTAGTCTGCAACTCTTTGCTCTATGGGACCAATAACCTATAAGAACTGATCACTTCCCCCACCTATGAATGACTTAAATCAAATCCTGGAGTGGACCAGTCACTAGTGGACTGGAGTTAGATGGTGTTGGGACGGTGGGTCTGTGCAGAGCACCCCACCCCCTCCCTCAAAATGCTGGGGCCTGCTGATGAGTTTGGTATTAAGCTAGGAGAGAGACGCAAAGAGAGAGAAAGACGCAAAAAGAGAGAGAGAGACGCAGAGAGAGAGAGACAGAGAGATGCAGAGAGACACAGAGAGAGAGACGGAGAGAGAGACAGACAGACGCAGAGAGAGAGAGCGATAGATAGAGAGAGAGTATCTTGACCACACTATACAGATAATGGCTTTTTCTCGTGACCTGAAGTGAACTCTGGAAGAGGTGGGAAACGTTTGAAACCACAAACAAACAAACAGTGGACATGTTTAAGTACCGTCGTGTTCCTCCGGAAAACACCAGTGCAGCTTCTGGGACGGGGTGGGAGGGTTCAAGTGTACAAGCGAGGATGCTGATTGGCTCGTTAGGCTCAGTAGTGAGAGCGCATCCTCAACAATCCCCTGGCAGGGAATCCAGAGTGCTGTTTCCCCGTGCACGCCCCTCGACCCTCGTGCACGCCCACAGGCAAGTGCGCTCAAGAGTCTTTTGGGGGCGTGGCGGAAAATAGGTAAAACAATTATTATGATCCCAACTTCCTGTTGATCCAGGAAGTCGACCCCTCCCCCATGGCACATCCCCACAGCAAGACCCGGTGACCCCCAGTGTGTGTGTGTGTGTGTGTGTGTGTGAGGCGGGGGGTCGGAGGTCGTTGAGGTCACAGGTCGGGGGGGGGGGGGGGTCATAGCGGCCGGGGCCGGTGCAGGCCGTCGATGTCGGGGGTGAGCTGGGGGCTGTGCGTGGCCTTGGTGGTGGTCCAGTCCCCCAGGGAGGCCTGTGCCGCCTTGCGGTGCGCCAGCCGGTGGGTGATGGAGAAGCCCGCGTTGCCCTCCAGCTGGGACAGCACCACCAGCACCTGCCTGCAGGGGGCGACAGAGCAGCGCCGCCTTTAACGGTGTGGGACCCCACCAGGGGGGCCGCGGCTGGGACAGGAGACCCGGGGAGGTCCTTGTGAGGCTAGGGCCCTTAAGGGTGCAGCTCATCGTCTCCTGTGCCTTTTCAGTAGTGTCTGACAGGGAACTGAGTAACCCGTGTGTGTGAATGTGTAGTCAAGTCTTCCTAAACACTCGGCTCTGTACACGTCTTCTGTTTTACTTTGTACCCTTTACACCGAACGCCATGCTGTCCAACTTAATCGAACCAAGGAAAGATTAACATGTGTACCGTTTAGTGGAAACGTCTTTCTGTGCGTGCGTGCATGTGTGTGGGGATGAGTGTGTGTGTGTGCGTGCGTACCTGTGTAGAGGCGGGACACTGTCGATGGTCTTGAGGCTGCAGCGCGTGGAGACCACGTTGAAGCTGTCTGTACAGTCACATGACACGTGCAGGAAGTACTTGGGGTGGCGATTCTCCACCACCACGATAAGCCCCGCCCACCCGTGGGTCAGGTAGTAGCAGGTCATTCCCTCACGGCCCTGAACACAGACACACACGGTCACACAACGCAGATACATAGACGGCTACACAGGGGACGGACAGACGGCTAGACAGACAGACAGACAGACAGACAGACAGACAGACAGACAGACAGACAGACAGACAGAGAACAGACAGATGGCTGGACAGACACACAGACAGACAGAAAGACAGATAGCTAGCCAGACATACAGATGGATGGACAGCCTGAGAGACAGCCTGAGAGACAGCCTGAGAGACAGACAGACAGACAGACAGACAGACAGACAGACAGACAGACAGACAGACAGACAGACAGACAGACGGTGTGTGTGTGCTCGTACCTCGTGTCTCTCCCCCTTGTTCTCGGTGAGCAGGATGATGGCGTCGGCCAGGGTGGTGGGCGTCACCTCCACCTGCTCAACCATCACCTGCCGGGAGCTGTACACCGCCAGGATGTGAGCCGGGTAGTCCTGGCCACGCCACGCCCCCCCGCTGCTGCTGCTCGCTGTGGGGCTGGACACTGCGCGCACACACACACACACACACACACACACACACGAATATACACATTTATATACAGACACACAAAAACATATATACACACGCACACAAACGTTTACACGCGCACACACACATTTATATCGAAGAACGCAATATTTAACAAATACACAAACGCACCAGACAAGCATTACACACACGTGTGTCTGTACATACAAACACACAAATGTACTGTATAGTCATACACATAAAGACACACGCAAACTCTGCCTACAAATCTCCATACATGCATACAAGAGGATAGTATTATGCAGAAGTGACAATATACCCATATTTGGGTGTGGGCGGGGCCTCACCAGGAGTGGGCGGTCCTATAGAGGCGTTCATCTGCCAGTGGTTGAAGGCACAGCAGACCACGGCGTACTCCCCGGGCTCAAGCATCACGTCGCAGCCCACAAACTTCTTGACCGCTCGCTTGCTGTGGGCTAGCAGCCGGCCTAGCGTTAGCCTGTTGGCGCCGCCGAACGAGGCGCGGAACACCATGATGCACAGGTCCAGCAGGTGGCTGTCTGCTGTGTCCGAGCGCCTGGGGTGGGGGGGGGGGGGGGGGGGCTGGGTTAGCGCGCTATGTAGCCGCTAAAGTAGCATCTGGGAGCAGGCAACGTAGCGGCTAGTTTAACAGACGGTGCACATGCTAGCTGAGCAGCTAGTTCTCTTAGTGCTCTGCATGAATAAGACAAATCAATGAAGAACTTAAAAATAAATACAAGCTTACAAAGTAACTCATTATCAAAATATGAATTAAATAAGGATGTGGGCTATATATTCAGAAAGATGTATGTAGAAGACTTGGACCCCTGTGGTTCCCCTCCCTCCCCGTTGGTCCAGCCCTGATCACCTTAAACTGGTCTCCAAGTCTCCTTCCATCCACATCATTCACAGAACTAGTGCGCTTACCTCCGGACTCAAGACTAACCTGCTCAGAGTTCACCTGGACTCTGCATAGCCCCCCTCTCCCACACACTTATTGTATGTTGTTCCCCCTTACACAGAAAAATAGCACTTAGCATTGTGTAGCATTTAATCCTTGCTATCTTTGTTGTATACGGGAAATGGGTTAACCTTTCCCCGATTGTTAGCGTTTTGCACTTGGTTCTATGAATATCTTTAGTGTACCAACAGCGATATATTGCTGTCTCTCCTTCTTCGGACAAATGTACTTATTGTAAGTCGCTTTGGATAAAAGCGTCTGCTAAATGCCCTGAATGTAAAATGTAGTGTAAACGGATGTTGAATGTTCTCCAGTCTGGAGGTGTGGGGGGATCACCTGCTGCCCTCCTGGAACAGGGCCAGCTCCAGGGCGGTCCTCTCCAGCACGGTGAGGGCGGTGACGGTGATGGGCCCGCTGGCCCGGCTGGGGAAGCATCCCTGCAGCCGCACCTCCTGCCAGTCCGAGTGGATCTTGCAGATGTCCACCGAGTCAAAGTACCTGCAGCGGGAAAACAACAGGGCTCATGTTGACGTTCACATGGACCAACATGTGGACCTGGGTTATCCTAAAGCCACTCCCAGGTCAGGCTGAGGACCCTCAGAACATACCGTCTAAAAGGCAAGACGTGTCATCACGTCTGGTCTTTTTTTCACAAGTGAAAGACAGAGGGACAGAGAGACAGAGAGAGAAGGAGAGAGAGAGAGAGAGAGAGAGAGAGAGAGTGGGAGACAGAGAGATATATTTAAGGCAACATGGTCTACTACACTACCAAGGGGTCTTAGAACATCTCAAACCCAAAAAACCGTCAGTCTCCTTGACAACAGATTCCTCCACAACGAAGCACCTCAAAAACAAGCCTCCCTGACAACAAGCCTTCTTCATAACCCATTTACTAAAGCTTTAGACAGACAGCGAGACAAGCCCAGTGACAGACAGACAGACAGGCGGATAGGCAGAGAGATAGAGTGACGGACAGGCTGACAGAAACATACACAGACAGACAAACATGCAGAGAAAGACACACACACAAAAACACGTGAACAGACAGACGGGTAGACCTACTTGATGAAGTCAGAGTACTCCATCCAGAAAACTCCCTCGCTGCTGCCGTGAGCCATCAGCTCGTTGCGAAGGTGCTGCGGCCAATCAGACCACTCGTCCGACCAGCTCCCGTTCCACGAGAACCGCCCCCATGGGTTACGTAACCGTAGCAACCTGCAAGAGCCAGAGAGATGGAGAGAAGGGGGGAAAAGGGAGAGAGACGAGGGAGGACAGAAGGAGTCAGGAAGGAAGAAAGCACGTGGTCAGGTGTTTTAAAATAACAAAGTATTCCAAGTGACGCATTGTGTGCACGTCCAATGTGCTGAAATAATGTTTACTCTAATCATTCTTTATCAAATGTGTTCATGTAATGTTTACTCTAATATTTTTCTATCAAATGTGTTGATGTAATGATTAACTCTAATCATTCTTTATCAAATGGGTTGGTGTAATGTCCAAGTCTTATCAACGTTTATCAAATGCCGACATTTCTAAATAGTGTAATGTATCACTTTATAAAACACACTAAACAATCCAGACACCAAGATGACGGCCAGGTCACGTGACCTGGGTGTGTGCGGGGGACGTTGGGGCCGGTCACCTGTATCCCTGGACGTCCCGTACGTCCAGGATGGAGTAGGCATGTCGCGGGCGCAGTCCGCTGGACTCGTAGACGACATCGTCCACCTTCATGTTGCCCCCTCCGCACGACGCGCCCATCAGGAACCTGACACACACACACGCACGCACACACACACACACACACACACACTTTGTTTAAAGGTTGGAACATAACTTGATCACTTTAGGAAAGCACAAAGGGAGGGGTAGAAGGGAGAGGGAATAGGTCAGCATCTCCGTGCGTCGTAATGCACATTAAAGCATCCGAGTGATTCTCAGTGAGTCTAATTTAGACGACTTCAAGTTTGTGATCGGGTCTTTACTGCCGGAGCTATTTACTCGGGGGGAAAAGGCCCTTTCTTTTCATTTTAGCACAAGTCTGTTTCAGCTTCCACCATTGTACACATATTAAAAGTCAGTGTAAGCTGCATTTTTTATCCAGTCTATGTGTGTCCACATGGTAGCTCCTCTGGCCACAGCGTTTTACCTGCTTCTGACTGTGGTACAGCTTCTGTGATACACTTCCAGACAGTGAATCCTGTTGGATTCTGTTTGAGTTGGGTTACTTTGTAATGCCCCTAACGTGTAGAAATATTGACCAAACGATGGCTCTATTGAGTAGTATCTGTTGAATATCCAAGATCTTTCTTAAAAGTGAAAATACATGATCAAACTATATGAAGTGCTATTGAGATGTGTTGTTACTGAATCCACCATCCAGGCGGTGCTCTACATTACGCTGAGGTTCATAACTGGAACACTGTTGCCCGGGGAAATATCTAGCGGGCAGCCACCGGGTGCTGGCTACAGACCTGTTTCAGTCCACCATATGGAACAGAGACGAACTAACGGCTGATATGTCCTGCCTTTACCAAAACACTTCAACATAATATAATATATTATTATATTCAGATCATTCATATTACACTAGAATATGTATGGAATTTTGTGGTTTGCTTGAGGAGTCATCGTTTACTCGAGTACAGTTGGCACCACTCATTTACTCCATTCAATAAATAGAACTAGGAAGGCCAAAGCCATCGGTGACTGACAGCCATCCGCCATCGGTGACTGACAGCCGTCCACCATCGGTGACTGACAGCCGCCCGCTATAGGTGACTGACAGCCGCCCGTCATCTGTGCGTGACAACCGTCCGTCATCTGTGAATGACAGCCGTCCGTCATCTGTGAGTGAAAGCCGTCCGTCATCTGTGCGTGACAGCCGTCCGTCACGTATCGGACACGTCCTCACGTGGCATTGAAAGGGCGGGACAAAAGTTGAATCCTATCTTTATGCAAATTATAGCATTCGGCCATGTGATTGGACAATTGACATTCGGAGTTCTATTGGAACCAACAGCCTCCTGTTGATCTTAAGCACTGCCACCGACCACCTGCTGAACTCCCACAAGCAGCCACCAGAGGAACGTGGGTCACGCCACACCCTGTGAGACTTTATCTGGACAGACCGGTCCTGAGACCACTGACATTTAAGACCGCTCTCCACTAATTTCTGACCAATCAGGGCACCTCTTCCCGGATTGGTCAGGGGAACCCAGCTTGGCAGTCATTCACATGCAGGCACACCGCGTTACCATAGCTCCACCACAGGGGCAGGAAGCAACATTGAGGGAGGGAGACGTTCTGTTCGCTCTTCAACTGATCTTACCAACAGCATCTTTAAGGGGCTCAAATACAAGGTTCAAACTCAAGTCTGTCTCAGGTCAAGCCTGCCCCCTCACCCAGCCTCCTTGGAGCTCAGCATTTTGGCCCAGATGAGGTCAGTGTCGATGGCCTCCTCGCGGGGGTTGGTGGAGCTGACCTGCAGCATGAGGGAGTCGCAGGGGGCCCCGGTCAGCGTGGCCAGGCCCTCGATGGCCCTCCCCGCCTGCAGGGCGTAGTACGACCCGTGGAGCTTGGCCAGCGCCTTCTCGATCAGAGCCACCCACAGCTGCTTCCTCTGGGCCTGCGGGACACACCCGTCACTCCACTGGTCGGGCTACCGGTGCACTGGTGTAACTGGTTATACTGCGGTACCGCTGTGTGCTGCCCGCCTACCTGAGAGAAGAGCAGGTAGCCGTAGTCGTCGCAGGGCAGCATGTCGTCCACCAGGACGGTGGTCCAGGTGCCGTCCTTGCACAGCCTCACCTGGTAGGCCCCCTGGGGACACAGGCTCCGCGTGATCATGACCCGCTCCACCAGCTCAGGGCGCTCTGCCAGCACCGCCAGGGCACTCAGGAACCTGGAGGGAGGGGGGGGGGGGGCAGAGAGGAGGGAGAGCTTACACACACACGGACATCCAGAGAGGACGGAAAACTTACACACACACACGTAAGGACATGCAGAGAGGAGGGAGAGCTTACACACACACACGGACATCCAGAGAGGATGTGGGGGGAGAGAGAGAGAGCGGGTGAGGGAAAGAGAGGGAAGGGAGAGATAGGGAATGGGTGAGGGAGAGAGGGAGGGGGAAGAGGAGAGATCCACCTCGCCCACCTCCTCCCTATCTACACACCCCACTGGGCTCCTCGCTCCCTCCCACCAGGTGAGAACACTGGGGAGGGCCCTCTGGGGGAGGGGCCCTCTGGGGGAGGGGCCCTCTGGGGTAGGGGCCCTGTAGTGCAGGGGCCGGAAGGGCGATGGACCAGTCTCCCTGACCCCATTCACTGAAGACCCCTCCGGCCCCCGAGGCACAGCTCAAGCCGCGTCTCGTTGAAGTGTGTGTCCTCACCAGCAGTTTCCCAGCAGGCCTTGCAGGATATCGGAGGGGCGCGGCGTCCGGAACACAGACCACTTCACTCCTCTGTCTTTGAAGTTGCTGCAGTTGATCTCGTGTGGGCGGAGCCACTTTTTGATTCGCTGCTGGACGCTGTCACTCTCAGGGAAGCCCACTGAGCTCGGACCGGGGGGGAAGCTGTCGTCCACAAAGTTCACCACGTTCTGGAGGAGAGACAGAGGGACGATATGAATATGAAGGACACACACACACACACACACACACACACACACACACACACACACACACACACACACACACACACACACACACACACACACACACACACACACACACACACACACACACACACACACAGGGAGCATGCTAGCAGTTAGCCAGCCCAGCTTAGAGGATCCAGCCAGTCTCTGGGCCTCATCACACTGTGCCTCAGTGCCCCTGGCACCGGGAGCCAACATGGCCGCCGCTGGCCTGGGCAGATCCACTAAAGAGGGCATTTAAGGGATCAAGATACGCTATCCGACACCCAGAGCTGCCCTGGAACCGCTTGGAGCAGAACCACCAGGCCCTGGTCCGGGTGTCGGACTGGACCCGGTCCAGGACAGCGAGGGGAGGCAGATTGATCATTGTACCCATGAATAAATAAACAGGACCCCTGTATGAAGGAACCTAATCCTGTGTCCTTGGCACACACAGAGCTACCAGTGCCAGGCTAACAGGACTCCGGACTACACACTGGCTAGCCATTGCAGGGTGGTGCTCTCGGACTTCTTAAGTCCCCTGGTGCCAACTGGACCACTACGTTTGCAATAGGTTGGAGATCATTCATTCATGTTCATCTCTACAGACCTCCCTGCTTTTTGCCCTCCATTCATTTCTCTATGTCTTGCCATTTCTTTCTTTATAGTCTTTACAAATGGCTCTCTATCTCCCTCTCTCTACAGTCTGTGCGAATGTCTCTCTCCCGCTCTCTCTCGCTGGAAGAAGTCGATGTTGGTTGTCTTCGCTACAGCAGGGACGATAATTGCCGCAGCTCTCAGGCTAAAAATACAGCAGCCTCAAGTTCACCTCACACACACACACACACACACACACACACACGCACACACACGCACGCACGCAATGATGCTGTGGTGCTACCCTGCGGGTGTGTTTATGAGGAGGGGGAAAGAGGGGTCTCTCTCTCTCTCTCTCTCTCTCTCTCTCTCTCTCTCTCTCTCTCTCTCTCTCTCTCTCTCTCTCTCTCTCTCTCTCTCTCTCTCTCTCTCTCTCTCTCTCTCTCTCTCTCTCTCTCTCTCTCTCTCTCTCTCTCTCTCTCTCTCTCTCTCTCTCTCTCTCTCCCCCCCCCAGCCTAGATATTGATAAGCGATGCTGGGGGATCATCCAGGTTCGTCGCTCGTCGTATAGTGTAAACGCACTGTGAATTCTAATCCATGGGATGAGTACTATAAAGTGCCATACCGTCAGTAATGGATTATGGAGGTGAAGGTGCGTCTATAGATCTACAAACTTAGCATTTTACAATACTTCTGCAATAGGAAGGAGCAGTGTAGTGTGTGAATGTATATTTTCATATGTGTGTATATATATATACACACAAACTATAAATTACATAGGAGAGCATCATCTTTACTATAACCATCCTGGGATCAAATCTTCCAGTCATGTTCTGAGAACCAATCAGGGGTCAGTAGACGACGGGGAAAGGCTGTGAAGAGTAACTTGAGCACGACGCCACAGAAACACTGCTACTAATACCGCTCTGCTAATATGAAGGATGCCATCTATTTTTCAGCCGAGCGGCAGAGAGTGACAGACCACTGGGTTGCCAAGGGCAACAGTAGAACCGGCCCCAAACTGCCGAGAGTCAGGCCAATGAGAAGCCTTAACAAGACAAGGTGACCTCCCTGACCCCGCCCCCTGACCAGCTTCCAGCGCTGACGCGGTCTGACGCCGTGGGTCTCCTCGTGGGTGAAAGGTCCTCACAGAGATCACTGGATCAATCTATAGCTAAATATAAGCCTTTCATTAACGCCGTCTCTCTTTAGCCTTCGAACTGCTGAGAGAAAGATCATCGTTTTTGACCTGAATTATAATCATTCGACTATTTTTTTAAGCTGCACTTAATGAAAGTTTTCCTTCGGATCAGATGAGATGTCATCAGGTGTGCCCGAGGCAGTGAGGTGTGGAGTCCACACAGGGTCATCTTCAGCTGAGGACGCTGTCAACACCACCGACTGCTGCTCCTCCTGGGTGTGGGACACGTTCTTCCTATGGGTTCACCTTCCTGCTCTCAAAACAACTCGCAGGCTAAGAGAAGCTCCAGGTGGGGATTATGGCTAACACAGGCTATGCTAACTAAAGCAAACATCCGTAAACAGCTTTTCTTGGCAGGCTGTCGTACACAGACAGGCCGAGAGGGCGGGCGAACCGCCAACCTCTTCACACAAACCGGCTACGACGCCTTAAGCATGCGTGTGAGGACACATTGTACAACATTCTCAGGGTGATGTAATTCTAGAATGAATATGCCGTTGCAGGTGTGCCATTACCCTGCAGGTGTGCAGTATTTGGAAGGTTCTTTTTACAAAATGTGTGCGCTAAGGAATAGTTGGAAGAGCCAACTGCTTTTCCAACGGCAAGATACTTTGTTTGTTTGACTTCTTCTTTTTGTTGTTGTCCCCAGGTTCTGTGTTGTGAAAAGTTCTTCCTTACCAGCCAAACCAAAAAACGATTTCCCCTCGCTATTGGATCCTGGTTGCATCATGTATCAAAGTTCCTGGCCTCACCACTACACTATCATAGGCTCAAGGAGGCTAAAGGGAGGAAGTCAGGCAGCAACGTTCTGTTTCTGTTCACAGTCTGCTACCAAATGTGGGGGGAAAGCTAAGGATCTGTATTCTGTCTTATAAAAACATTATGATTTATGACACGATATTAGCCATTTACCGACTATGGAGTCAGTAGACATAGTTAATAGTACTGCTGATCCCAGGCTTAACCATCAAAGAAAGAGTTCAGAAGCCTGGCGCCATATCACTCTCGTGGGACTTCAAAAACTGGGAATCCGTCATACTATTAAACCCTTAGGCTCACGATATTCCCCAAGATCGATCATCTCCAAGAAACATGACTTAACTCACGTGAGTGAACACCTCCTCCCCTCGTCTCATGGAGACCCTCTCCCACCAAGCCCATCGGGGCAGTGGTCCCGGCTTGGAGAGGGTCATGTGCCAAACCTTCATCTTCAGAACGGGCCCATGAGCACACAACACGCATCACACCGGGGGAAAGGCAACGCCTTCAAAGAGCCGTTGCCTTGACGCCCCTTACCTCCTGACAGAAGCTGACGATGTTCTCCCAGAGCTCTTTGGCCTCGCCCTCGTCGTTGCGGCGCCGCGCCTCCACGTGCATGCTCTCCCGCCTCTTCAGCGGCTTGGCCACCTTGCGCAGCGTCAGGTACTGCTGCGGCGTGTGGCACGCCACACAGTTCTTGGCGGGGCCGGCGTTCAGCAGCGTGCAGGCCGGACACGCCCACTGCCCCGCCTTCTCCAGAGAGGAGGAGGAGGAGGAGGAGGAGGAGGAGGAGGCAGGGGGGAAGGCGCGGGCCTGTTTCCTTGCCTTGTGCCCAGAGGTGGAGGACGAGGGGGCGCTGGAGCAGGAACAGGCGGAGCCGCCGGCCCCCGTCGGGGGCCCGTGGAGGGGGCAGCAGCGCGGGGCCCCGGCCTCGCGGTCCACGAAGCCGTGCAGCTTGGAGGAGCCGCAGGCCGAGCACTGAGCCGCCCCCGTGGGGTTGTGGAGGGTGCACTTGGAGCAGGCCCAGGTGCTGAAGTCCGGGCTGGAGGGGCTGGCCGGGGTGAAGCGCACCGCCTCGCAGCCCACCAGGTCGATGAGGTCCGCGCCCCCCCGAGAGCCGCGGCACCCCTCGCACTTGGACGCCCCGCCGGGGTTGGGCAGCGCGCAGCCGGGGCACTTCCAGGTGGAGGACGAAGAGGAGGAGGAGGAGGAGGAGGGGTGGGGGGGGGCTGTGGGCTGCTGGGGGAGGGGGTCTCCCTCCTCCAGCACGCTGAGCCGCTTGCCCGGGTAGGGGGGCTCCTGGGGCTGGGCCTGGTGTTTGGGTTTGGTCCTCAGCTGGGGGCAGGGCTGGGGGGCCGCGGGGGCGCCTAAGGGGGAGGTGGGGCTGGGGGAGCCGCCGGGGTTGGGGGGCCGCCCGCTGGGGGGCACCTCCCTGCGGCTGCGCGGCACGGGGTTGTTCTGGAGGGAGGAGAAGGGGGCGAAGGGGGAGGCGAGGGCCGGGGGCGGGGCCTCCGCCGCGTCACAGGGCGGCGGCGGCGGCGGCGGCGGCGGCGGCGGCGGCGGCGAGTCGTCCGTGAGGTCCACGAGCGGCGGGGCGGCGGCGGGCGGGACGGGGAACCCCAGCAGCAGGGGGGCGTGCACCTCCGGGACCACCAGGGCCTCGGGGGGGATCTTGGGCAGCGAGAGCTTGCGGGGGCCGCCGCACGCCGAGCACGACAGCGCCACCGCCGTGTTGTGCAGCGTGCAGCGCGGACACGCCCACCCGGCGCCCTCGGGCCGCCGGGGCCCCGCCTCCCGCTCGGGGGGCGGGGCCTGCTGGCCGCAGGGCTCCAGCAGGACGGGGGCGTGGCCGGAGGGCTCCACCGCCGCCGGGGGCGGCGCGCCGTTCACCACCGCCGTGGGGGCGGGGGGCGAGGGGGAGGAGCTGACGGGGGCGGAGCCGCACACGGAGCACGCCCCGGAGCCCGGGGGGTTCTTCAGGGTGCAGCGGGGGCAGGCCCAGCGCGGCTCCTCGCCGCTGCTCAGCCGCAGGATGTGGTTGAGGTCGGGCTTCTGGCGCGGCGCCTCGCAGATGGAGCAGCGGGGGGCTCCGCCCGCGTTGAGGAAGGTGCAGCGGCCGCAGGACCACTCGCCGCCCTGCACCACCGTCGCCATGGAGCCCGGGGAATGGGAGTGGCTAGAGGAGAGGGGGGCGGGGTTACTAAACATTATCTCCCTCCCTTTAGAAGGCATCGATAGGTGCTGACATTTGTTAATATACAGAAATACAAATGCATATATAATAGACATATATTTGATATCATATATGTATAGTCCTCATTTAAAAAAACATGAACTCTTTCCACCATAGAAAAGGTGCAGGTTTTTGATGTTGCATACCACCCTTATGAACAAGAACAGAGCTGAGCCTGCTGGCCCAACTTTAAAGATTAATTTAAAGATATTTAACTAATTTTAATGTAATGTTAATATCCTGTGACTAACCCCTTAATACCGACTTCACCGATTTTACAAGCAAGAAATCATTTAGAAAACGACTACATCTCAATTGTGAGCCCAGACCCCAGTGAAGGAAGGACAGACGATGTGATTTGACAGACAGAATGGAGACACACAAAACTAGAGAACAATGAAGGAACTGGAGACAAACGCACCCCACGGGGAGAATCAAGAGAGCATTACAGAGAGCGAGAGAGAGTGAGCGCAAGAGCGAGTGAGAGGGAGAGAGAGACACAGCAAGAGAGAGCGAGAGAAAGCGAGAGAGAGCGAGAGAGAGAGCGAGACAGAGAGTGAGACGGAGCGAAAGAGAGAGCGAGACAGAGCGAGAGAGAGAGCGAAAGAGAGCGAAAGAGAGAGCGAGAGAGACAGAGCCAGAGAGAGGGCGAGACAGAGCGGGAGAGAGAGAGATTAGTGAGTGCAGGGAGTTCAGGTCTGCCTCCTGGGTTTACGAGGGCAGTACAGTCAGGGACTAGAGGAGGAGCAGAGGGGAGAGAAGAGCAGGGTGGGGGAGAGGAGAGAGAGGAGATAAGTGGAGGGGGGGATGTTAGAGGAGAGAAGAGGAAACAAGAGAGGTCGGAAGAGAGAGGAGAAGGGAACATTAGAGGAGGAACCAGAAAGACACCAGAGGAGGAGAGGAAAGGAGGCTTGAGAGTTGAGACTACAGCAGGTCAAATAGAGGTTGCATCAATCAAAACCTAAGACAGCTCTTCTAAAAAATGATGACAAATTTACATTATTAATCATTCCCATAAATTCACAATGATTTCAAAGTACCAAAATACATAAAAATAAATTTAAAAAAGGGAAGGACTTTCTTTGCCGGAGCTCTCTTGCCCATTCCTACAACTCATCAGCCAATGGTAACGAGGCCAAGACAACTGTGACAACTGGATCTGCAAACACAGGGTTTCTGTTCTGCAGAGCAGACTGGCAGCTAACCCTTAGCCCTCCCATATATCTGTTCAAACCACCCCTTTCTCTAAGAGATTACCAAAAAATAAACTATTACTAGACTATAACTAGCTAACTAACAAGCTAGCTCAGCCAACAAAAATACTTGCTACCTATCTAACTTAGTAGCTACCAAACAACCTACCTACCAAACTAGTAAGCCAACTAACTCATTAAGAAGCCAACTACCTAGCTTTCTAGCCAATTAGCTAGATATTTAGTAAGTCAACTAGCTAGCTACCCAAATAGCTCGACTGCTTGCTTGTTGGCTACCTAACTAGCTAGGGAGACAACAAACCAGCTAGCCAACTAACTAGCCGGTTAGCGAACCAACACTGTGCATCAGTGCAGAAATCTTTTAATGCTGAATCAACCCAAGGGCTACAGAAAGGTGTCACACACACACCTCTGGGTCCTAAGCTCCACTTTGTATCCCCGTGCTGTGCTTGCTGCCTACAGACTTTATGCCCAGATAATTGCCCTTAGTTCAATTCCGTTAAACCCTTTCTAAACTGGCCCGGCACAAGGACCCTGGAGAGAACTCTCCAAGACCTCCTCTACTCCTCTGTCCTCCCCCTGAGAGGTGAGGGGGGGGCGAGAGAGAGCATGAGAGCGAACTAGTCTTAATGTGATGTTGCGTGTTGTGTGTCTCTTTGTGTGGCAAGTCATTAGGGAGGGCTTTGCTAGCGCATCGGATACAGCCAATCATGGAATTACATGGCCAACAAAATGAGGCAGGGCTTTCTCTGTCCCTGCTTGACCCTGTACTACCCCCTCCGTCAGCCCTCCCGGGCAGGGCAGGGCAGGGCAGGGCAGGGCAGGGCAGGGCAGGGCAGGGCAGGGTTGGAGAGGAGTTCACCTACACTCATCCATATCTTTTTTTCTTTTTCAGTTAGCACAATCACGTGTCATCAGTGGGGATGACACGCGTCATCAGTGGGGATTGCAACTGGCAAGACTGGCAGCCAGTTCTATTAAAGCAATACGTTAACATATTATTTGATGGGGGTTTAGGATGTGTTGAATATTGGTTCTTATATTTGATTGGATGCACCTAAGCTAAATTACTTTTTTTATCTAGTATTAAACATAAAGAAAGTCTTTTATTATTCATAGCTGCAGAGAATATCAATTTCTATGTTGATGACTCACTGCAGGAATTCCCATGGTACCCATCTGAACTGGCCTCGAAACCCAGGCCAGAAGGAATGTAATGGTGGCAGGAAACCAGTTTGCTTCAGTATGCTCAACACTGGACCAGTGCCAATGGTACAGGAACCAGTCACTTTGTGTTTTGAGTCTGAACATTTGACAATGAAATAGGGTCTGGTCATAGAAATAACATCTCAAAACATCCTTTATATTACAATGTGCACCGTCAGACCAGCAGACAGACAGAAAGGGAATATTAGGGCTAGATAATGGTAGGGGTGGGAAAAATAATCGATTCTTCGATGCATCGCGATTCTCTCTAGAACGATTCCGCCTCGATGCAGATAAATTAATAATCGGAATTTTAATAATAAAAAAGAAAATGTTTCTATGTTTTTATTATTTGCTCGCCTGCTTCAACATTCTGTTCACCAGAGAGGGATTTTTGTAATTGTAAAATTATTTCAATTATCTTCAGTGTGTATTGGCCAATCTGATTTGTCTTGAAACGATTGCGATTCAGGCTACGCATAGCATGCACGAAACTCACGGCCAGACACAAGAACTCCTTCTAATTCAAGAGCAGCTTTTTCTTTAATGCCATAGAAAAGAAAGATTAGAAAGTAAAGAAAACTGCACCCTATTTTTTACATGCTTCCATATTGTGCTGTAATGCAAGCTGCAATGAGTATGGCATTGTTCATAGAAAGTCATATTTGTGACAAAAGCTTTTTCTCTAATAAAAAATTTGATACGGTAATTCATCTGTGATGTCTTTAATGATCATCACAAAAGTAGGAAGTGATTAGCAAACTCTGAGTAGCAAACTCAGATGTATACAACTTTTGAAAATCACGCATGGAAATGTACATAAAAAAATATTGTTGCATCAAGATGCATCGATAATTGTTTTAGAATCTAATCGTTAACCTCATAATCGGAATCGAATCGTGAGGTGCCAAGAGATTCCCACCCCTAGATAATGGCATGCTCTCAGAAGTCTGGAAGCCTTCATACATAAACTGGAATTTTTGGCATGTGATTACAGTTTACGAGTTAGAGATGTTGGAAGGACATCTTTTCTGTTTCGTTTGTTCTTCCTGCAACCGTGCTCGAGTCATCCAGTTCTGGGAATGTGAGTGGAGCCAACCCCGAGAACACACTGAGCTCCACCATATCAAATCATCTCTCATTAATTCTTAATGTTCTGTTTTCACAAGGAAGACATCCTCACTGAGAACCACACCAGCTGTTGTTGACGCATCTTTCCGGGGATAACACTGATAAATCTTTGGCAGATGAACCATGTTTACCTGATCCACACAAGCACTGCTTACACTGGTGAGCGAATCCATATGCATACAAACCTTGCCACATGCCACCTAGCATGGCTCAGCTTACGTCGGTACACCAAGAGTTTAGCCGTGAACCGACCTGCGAGCACATGCCACCTAGCATGGCTAAGCATAAGCTGCTACGCCCAGGGATCAGCCAGGGAAGAAATAACACCATACATCAACAGGGCTCAGCAGAGCAGTGGTTGAGGGAGTACGGGGTCGGTCCAAACCCATCCAGAAAGTTCACAACCCCATCTTGTTAGGTCATGTAGAGATACAGACACAGATGTATATCGTTAGACGTAGGCTATTTATTTAGAGAGGGAGATAGATGGTGAGTGATAGCTGCAGAGATAGATAGGAAAGATTAATAAGGTATAAATTAAAGTATAGATAGTTACCAGGGTCCAAATTAATACATGCCACCAGCGATTGGCAGATCAATCTAACCATTTGGCATTTGGTTACATGCAGGCTTACATATAAAAACCAATGGTTGGCCAGTAAATGTTTCCCTTCAGGCAGGTAAAAAGACTAAAATCTAATTTGGATCCTGAGAAAGACAGATGGCGATGGCTAGTGACAGGTGTCAGGCAAAAACGTGAGTCTACCTGGGGGTGAAAAGGTCTGTGCCATTCCTCTCTACAGTACACATTTACCCATCCACCGGTCAATGTCCCTGACATGATGTGACAGCCGAGCACGCAGGAAGCTGAGATCTGCCTGTACATCTACAACATCCTACCCGTCATCATCATCCAAGTTATCCCACCTTCATTGCAGAGGGGAGGACAACCAGTCTGTTCAACTTAACCCCAAAACACACCCAAACGAGGACCTGCCCGCTGGCACCTGGCCAGGCTGGTGCCCATACACAACAGCCTCGTACTACCCTCCTAAACTGGACAGGGCCCCTTCCTTCTCTGCACCAGAGTGGCACTGCATCAGTCTGGCCGCGAGCCGGTGGAAAGCCTTTTTCAAACACAATCATAGAACTAACCAAGGGGAGGGAATTGTGCGAAAGTGTCACAATCTATGGAGCAATGGAAAACGATTAATCTGAGATAGACTAACGATGTTAAAAGATTAACATAAATCTGCACAGAAGGGTTTTCTCAGAAAATACATTTTTGCTTTACTTCCAAACGGATTCGGTGAAGCGAGTTGGTTATTCAATATGATTGGCTCGAGTTTTTTGAGCAACGTAAGACAGCAAGCATATTTTGGGAATCAATTGCTGCCCGGCCAAGGCCAGACTGATCATTGCAAAACGCTAACTGGACGATCTTGTTAGGCCAACAGTTCACTGACTGAACGCTTCATAATGAGGTGTAGATATGTCAATTAGGATGAGCATGGCTCAGGCTTGGCTGGAGGTTGGCGCGGGGGCTGCCGGATTATCTTCAAGTTCGCAGTGCTAGTGACAGTGGCATGGGTCCTGGTTCCCATCGCCGATGCCATACTGCAGTCTGAGGGAAGGGCTGCATAATGAGTTGCGTTAGCGGCTGGTGTACCCAGACGTTTAATGGTGGTAGTTGGACTCGCAGGTGTGAGCCATTAGGTTTGGACAAGGTAGTATTACTGTATACCAGGGTATTTAGAAATCCTGAAGGTAGGATCTTCAATACAGTCAAAAATACAAATTCTCCACTTTCTATTAAACTTTTATCCAACATCTTAAGAAAATTTGTTTTTTATGTTGATATGCATTTAAGCCAGGTTTTGGAGTAGGTTATATAATGAAATGGTCCAAAAGATATTCCACAGATATACACCCTCTGAATACAGCCATCTGACACTGTGAACTAAGACTTGATCCTTGTATAAGTGTGTGTGTCTCGCTGTCTTTACCTGCCCAGGAGACGGGCAGCAGCACTCCTCTCTATAGAGCCATTGTTTGGTCAGTATTTCTACACAATCAGGGCATTGTAAAGTACTGTGCCCTTAATAGCCAAACTGAAACAAAATTCAACTGATTACGTCTCATCTTAGAAAGTGTCTTTTGCTAACTCGACAGTCAAGAGCAAGTAAAAAAAGTGTGGCCAGTGGCACTCCAGTGTGGGTTTAACGCACATGGACTGTAGACATATTGAACTGACTTTCGTACACAACTTCTCGTTGAAATTTGGACCGTGTAAACGATAGTTTTTTTAGTATTTCTTGCATCCCTAGTCTGCCACCACCATTCACCCACTGATGTGTCCGTAACCTCTGGGGGAACAAGTGTCATTGGTTCCTCAACCTAGGATCTATGACCCAGCAAAACTTGTTTAACAAGGCTGATTGACTATTAGCATGGTGTTAGCTATATTATAAAAACACACAGCATTGTCTAATATGCTAATTTACAAGATATGTCTGCATATCTAGCCCAGCCATCGGCCAACTACAGAAGTCGGCCATCAAGGTCCGCCGACATCAGCAAGCCATAAACCGACATCAGTCGATGACTGACGTTGACTGACTATGGCGTACGTCAGCCATTGACCGACGTCAGCCATAGTCAGTCAACGGCGGCCAACGTTAGCCGTTGGCTGAGGTGCGCCTGGCACACTGTGGGCCTCTAGAGGAGAGACTCAAGGGTACGGTTACAGGCTCCACCTGCCAGGGTGTCACCGGCCGATCAGGTAGCAGAGCTGGGGATCCCTCCACACTCCTCCGGCACTCGTGTTCCTTCTCAGAGGTAAACCCTGGTGGATAGCATTTCACTGCCCAGCTCGACTGGTTCATCATCAAGCCAAGTGGAATACAATGTAGTTGCATGGCCATTTATCATCGCTCAACCTCATAGAGGCTTCTCCGGGGCAATGGGCGCATGCTTTGGGGAGTCATGAAGCTTGACTTCATGCTTACTACATAATAACCCAATAAAACTTAATATAGAGGCCTACCATATCAGACGGTCATGACAGAAATCAGTGCCAAGAGAAAACAATAAATACAAGAGAACTTTTGCTCCATGAGATGTATTTCATGAGTTTTAATGAGTAGGCCACATGTAAAAAACCTAACTATTTAGACCAACAGTGGAACCGGCAGGTCGAGTGGTGCTCGTTTAATTCTGAAAAGCCAATGGTGTCCGAGCTGGGAAGAAAGGCATCCCGGTCGTGTTTCAACGGTTTTTGACGGCAAATACAATCAGTTTAACCAATCCCAAGCAGGAATATTTGTGAAAGTCACCATGGTAACTCTTTTGTAGGATATTTTATGTTTCTCACACACGTTTATCTTATTATTAGGGTAAGGGTTATAAAAGTTTACAATAATTTTACTTACTTTAGACTTCAAGACATCATTTTTTAATCCTTTTTAACTAAATGCTGCCAATTCTACACACTATACCTTAAATAACCGTGTGTTATGTTTGAAGTTGGTTCTCTTCTATGCTTAGTCTTATCATATGGATCCAAAACGCCCCTTACTTCAACTTGCTTTGGTTACCGTTTATGGTATTTATTTGTATTTGTATTTAATTTAAAGACGTGAATGCATGAATAGTTGATTATTTGATCGAGCTGGTGACTCTTAGAGTACTTGGAAGCGTCGGCTTTGGGTAAAGCTCTACCACATACCGCAATAGCAGTGATACAATCCTATTTCTACACATTTCATCACCAACATTTGACATCGTATTCAACCCATGGTCTCTTTTCTTCTCTCAAATAATTTAACATGTGAGCCTTGATGTTATAGCGGACATACCCTGCCCCTCCATACTCTCTTCTACACACTCCTCCCAATCAATAACCTCACTGCACTAACATCATTGTTCCACCAAATCTGGAAACGTAACCTTTGGGAAATAAAAGGGTTCAAAACAAGAACGTCCACGTGGTACGAGGTAAATGAGGCCAGACAAGCTGCATTTTATCCACACAAACAAATGTGTTGCCCTGCACTGTACAACTGAAAGCCCACACAAAGAACCTTTTCAAACATAAGTACACTTGACTCAAAGCAGCTGAGGGCCAGTCTTTATGTTGGGGGGAGGGAGGGGGAACACACATCTCCAAAGCAAGGACATAAGGAGCGCCTTGTTGTGAACGTCGTCATGTGTCCAAATGATGCAACCGCTGGGGCTCTGGGCTCCCCGGGTCCAGAGAGGAACGATTGTCAGCAGCGATGACTCAACGGTGGAGGGTTCCTGAATCTAGGCCAAACAGAAGAACACATGACCGCCAATCCAGGCTACCAAGGAGACTCAGAAAGGGAGAGCGAGTGAGACGGGAGAGGGACTCAGACAGAGAGAACAGGGACTCAGAAAGAGAGCCAGAGAGAGGGCCTGCTTCTAACCAATACTTCATAGTTGACTTACTGTAAGAAAATGTATGCATGTTCTGATGACATTAAGAATTTGGTCTAAATGTCCTTAATAATAGCAAATACTCATCACAAGATACAAGATAATCAATGCTGCTGCAGCCCCAGTGTGCACGTTGGTTCTGACCCCTAGATGTCCCCACAGACACTGCTATACCTGGTTCATATTACACCAGGGGTCCTGGGGGCTCTCTTGATGTGGGGGAACGTTGGGGAGGTGTGAACGTTTCACCGGAGTTAACGGCCAAGCTGGGTTACAGCGTGGCAGCCCACAGGAGAGAGGGACCAGGACGGAGAAAGGCTGGATGGAGAGGGCAATGCTAACGAGCTGACTGAGCATATGAAAACACAGTACCATCACAGCCCTGGTCAGGGGGCCTTATCAACTGGGATCACCAAACGTGCCCAGGTGTTGGTCATTTCATAGAAATCAATTTTAAATGAAAATATTTGTATTATTTCCTCAGAAGACTACATTTTGGGACTATTACAAGGTCTACACTTGTACTGCTGGGTTTGATGCTAGTCTATGCTGAGATGTTGCCTGATGCTGCCCAATGCTCCTCTCAGGCATGTGCTGTCACCCCCCGTTTGTCCTTAGAGAGATGCTCATTCTCAATTTTATGCTGATGGCACCGTTATACTGCTGTGTGTCACCTCTTGTGCAGGCCATCGAAGTCTTACAAAATGCTTTTGTGGTCCAAAATACCCTGGTTCAGCTGAAACTCTTTTTTAATGAAGATAGTACCAAGCTGGTGTTTACCAACTCCATAATAGAGGTATCCATTAGTCTTGAGGGCTTGCTTTTTAGGTAACTAGGGTGTTTTGATAATGCTGCTGCCTGTTTGGGCCAGGTCTTCCTGGAAAAAGATATTCTTGAATCTCAATGGGACTCGCCCGGTTAAATAAAAGATCAATCAAAACAAGTCAATGTTGTTGCTGCCGACAAGTTCAATGTCAGCTGGGCGTTCCCAGGTGAAGCAGGTGACTCAACAGATGATCTGATAACACCCAGTGTCATCAGTTAAAAAAAATACAATCGCACAATACTTTATTCCACAGATCGACAGTGGGGTACCCACTTCAAAAATATTCCTGACAGTAATGCATTTGATACATCATGCTGGGCAGAGCTGGCTATTGTGGTCTGATTTGGGGAGAACGGGCTGGTTTCAGAACAACAAACTACTCAAAAACCAGCGAGCAGAGAGCCATGCTGGAGGCTAAGTGTAGCCTCAGTGGGTCGGCCGGGGAAACAGGGGGGATTGGAATGCCCCCGTTTGTGTTGTAAAGGGTCCGTTTCATCCAAAAACAGAACCATCAGGTAGCCATAAATCCACCCTGCTGGTGCTCTGGTTTCTATTAAGGCTGCTTTATGTATGATTTGAGAGTTGTAAAGAGCGCAAAAGAAAGAGCTGCAAGATCAAATAAAGAAACACTTGCTCACTCTGCGCTCCCTGCCTACCTTTCTCTGCCATTCAGGGATGTTGCTTTTGCACACCTGTGCTTGCAAGATAGACTCCCCAAACCAGTCAGTGAAGAGATGTACACTCATACACTTAATATATTGTCCCAGCACATGTTACTGACACTCATTAATTACGCTGATGGCTGGCTTGGGCTTTTCTCACAAGACACCATGAAATTACATCCCTTACCTACAGCACCTTAAGAGCCACGCTCTGGTCAGCTCACCCCTATAACTGTTCTGTGTAGCTCTAAATATCACAGGTAGAGTGTTAGTTGCCTGACATTTACTAGGACTAGAATTCCAATGTGTGCCTTCAGCACTTCAGAATGCCAGAACCAGTGTTCAACAGACAACACATTTCCTAAAGGCTGGGTCACCACCGCAGAGCCGTCTGCTGACTATTCTCATGACACATTGCTAGGACATGCTATGACACATCACAGGCCTGTATGGACAGAGGGAGCTCCGCCTCCAGCACTCCCTGTTGCCATGGAAATGGTATCTCTAACAAGCCCAACGGTTTCCCTTGAACTCTCAGTACAATTCATTTCCTTTTAGTGCAGGCCGAAACTGGGAAGGAGAACCTGTGACTGAGACGCAATGTGGACACGAGTGATTTGAACTCTAGTTTAAGAAGCAATAGGTGGACGGAAATGGAATCAAATCAAACAGACGCATAAGAAAAGTACATTTTCTTCATTCCCTTTACATCCAAAAGCCAACACCTAATATCACATGAAGGGAAAATAATCTCTTGCAGAGTGTGTGGCCCTCATTAGGACCCAGGGGTCCGTTGTAACAAACAAGGCAGAGGCTAAAACACCGTCCCACCCAACAGAAACCCTGCTGAGGATAAGCTCACAGCTCCTGGTCGTTTCCAGATCTCATGCGGTCACATCTGGCCGGGCCTTGCCTGAACACGTTAGCTTCGCGCTGCAATGTGCGTGTCTGACAGCTCCAAAGAGCACGGCTAGAAGAGTGGTGCATGCATACACTGAGCGCACGCACGCAAACACACATGCACACACATTCATGTGCTTGCATGGGTGTGTGTCTGGGTGTCTGCCTGCATGCAGGAAAATGTCTGCATGTGTCTGACTGACCGACTGAGGGAGGGACGCACGGAGAGAAAGACAAGTTGCGATGTTGCCATGAGCCACCGTATGATTGGAGAAGGGGCAGTCGCTCTGTTGCCATGGTGACGGGAACGCAGAGGAAGAGGGCTTCCCGGAACAACAAACGACAATTTTGAAGCGGACCTCTACCGACAGAGGAAGCTCCGCCTCCAACACACCCTGTTGCTATGGAAACGCTATCTCTAACAAGCTCCAATGTTTTCCCTTGAAATCTCAACTACAAGTCTGTAAACAGGAGATTATGATTTGATACAGGACAGGTCTTGTACAGTAAAGAAACCTTTCATCACCGCAATGCCCTCCTAAGCCTGAGCGCGGAGCTAATCTGCTGTGGCTTTGAAAAGAATGCAAGTAAGGGTGTATCATCAGGATGTGCATGAGTCCAGAACTCCTGGAAGCAGCTTAGCTCCAGTAAGGGAGTATCATCACGGTGTGCATGAGTCCAGAACTCCTGGAAGCAGCTTAGCTCCGGTGGGAGTGGGAATGTTTTCGATAAGGCAGATATTTCAACTTCATAACCATCTATTCATGTAATTGTAGGAATAGTGGACACACATTGTTTATACTTTCATTACATTAACGAGAAATGAAGGCATTCATATCGGCCTTCACATGACCTGCTACCCCACCATGCATAAGTAAATAAAATGAAGAATGAGGAGGGCAGCCAATCAATCAAAGACCGGGTGGGGGAATGCATAGTGATGCCAAAATGGGAGCAGTGGCTGGGAGAGAGGATCAATACGGAGCTACAGCGAGGTCCACAGTGACTGGGCTGACGGGCTGAATGTACTCCGGCAGGTCGATAAACACACTGCCCACTTCCCGCTCGGAGGAGCGCCTCGTGGGGATAACACACTAAACACACACCACTGTCTCCGACACGCCTCTACACACATGACCCCTAAAGGACAAATACATCTTTTTTCATAAACCAGAATAACCACTAATCAGTTGCTGTTGAGAAGCTGGGCTGTGCAGCGGAAAACATGTTGGGTAGATTTCGCTTGAATGATTTGAGTGTTCTCCGCCTCACTCTTCAGCAGCTGCTGAAGGACTCAACGTCAAATGTAACTAGCTGTTGTAACTAATCCGAGCACAGAGAAGAGAGGAGCATTAGTCTGTGCGTCTTGGAGTGTGGTGAGACTGGTCTGTTGCCATGTGTCGGGAACAGCTCAGGAAGTCATAAGCTGACTCATGGCTCTGCCGACTCTAAAGGGTTAAAATTTCATCACATCCTGGACCCGGGTTTTTCACACAGAATTTTCAATTAACAGTAAACATTTTTACACTGCCAAAAATGCCCGTCTTATATCCACCTTTTTCCAGGCATGGTCCGCGCGTTTACACTGACCGAGGTAAAAAACCGGCATGATTTCACACCCCAATTTACCCTCTCGGACCCTTCACATATTGGGGGTGGAGGTGTGACTTGGATAGAGGTGTTGCTGCATCTCTACAACAGAGACAATGCAGCGATAAACATGGTAGTTCTAACTGGAGGGACGGCGAATTACAGGGGTTTCATGTATAGAGCTGCTGACCATCATGGGAGAGAAGGTGATGCAGTTGCATTTAACAAAGACAGGGAAAGATGGTGCGATCTACAAGAAAGGCTTTTGTCGGGATAAAAAACAAGTGGTCAGCAAAATAAATAAAATGTTAGCGTTTTTGCACTTGTAAATAGTTAATAGCATTTGTAGCCTACACTCAGACTCATATTCATAACAAAATAAAAACGTTTGGAGCATGCAAATTATTCTAATGTGGTCTACTCTCCGTGCATAGCCCCCCCTTCTCCCGTGAACCAAGAAAGCCGCCCCCTTGACGAAGGGGGTTTTTACCCAACCGGTTTTAAACAGGCAAGATATTGAAATTGCAGGGCGTGCCAAGCCGCAACCGTACCGGCTTGGCAGTGTTAAAATGCCTAGTGCCAAACGATCCAAACCAACCACTAAAAGACAGTGACAGTGTGAGAGAGAGACAGTGTGAGAGTGAGACAGTGTGTGTGAGAGAAAGACAGGGAGAGAGAGACAGACGGACAGAGAAATCTGAATCATAAAGGGCTTTCCTGAATGTCTTTCAGCGAGGTTGCACTCTGCCTGCACAGGCCTTTGTGCTGCTAACTCCTTAATGTGCACTTTCACTGTAACACAAGAGCCCGCTCAGAGAGCATTGCTGCCGTCCTATTTGACACTCTGAAGTCTCCCAAACTGCCCATGTCTCCCAGCCTCAAGGGACCGCCCTGATCCCAGTTCTGCTTCTTTCTGCAGATCAGTCTGGTCTCAATAGCGTTGGAAACCTTCCGAAACACGTTCAAATTAAAAAGGTACGAGCAGCGCTTGGAAAGCTTGTGTCAGCTCTTGACCAACCAGGAGCGCCGGTCTGCCAAAGAAGAACAAATAACGGCATGCCAAGAACGGTTTAGCAATCTATGGAGCAATCACAGCCGTTGATATTTCAAGTCGACTGAATAACCCTGATAAACAATATACACAAATCTGCATGTTCTCCTTTCTCAAAGGAGAATATGTTTTGGCTCTAGTTGCAGCCAGAGTCAGCAAGCTGAACAAGAGCATGATCATCACTCTGATTGGTTACAGTTTTTATTTTTTTACTAAGGCCGCGGCCATATTTGGAAATCAATCCCTCCCCAGCAATGGCCCTACTGATATTCACTGACCAAACCCTTCCAATAAAATGGGTTGGTAGGGAAGTGACCAGGAGACGAGGGTGAGGCTGGCTATCAGACTACAGGTGACAGCTGCTCCTGGTTTCACGCTACTATCGGCACACTTGTGTGTATCAGGAAGTTCAGTAGAACTCTACTCAGCCTTTACTCTCCATTCACAGAACCCCTGGTACCGGTTCTGAGCAGACCATTTCTACTGAACATCAGGGGGCGTGGCCCAATCTCACACAGAGCCAGGGGGCGTGCTCCCATCTCACACACACAGCCAGGCCAGGGGGCCGTGGTCCAGGCCAGGGGGGTGTGGCCCCAACTCCTACCTGCGCTCCCGGTGAGGAAGAGGATGGTGCTGCTGGCGGGTGATGAAGGTGGTTCCCCACAGAGGGCTGCTGTGGCTGGTCCGCAGCCAGCCCACCGGGGGAGGGGATGAGGAGGAGGAGGATGGGGAGGAGGGGGGCGGGTACCCCCCCGAACCACCTCCAAACCCGTGGTCCGACTCCGCCTCCGTCGTCAGCGACGACGCTGAGCTCCCCATCGCCAGGGTGGCGATGGCAAACTCCCGCCCAGGGCTGACCCCCTCTCAATGGGAGTCGGGGGGGGGGGTCCAAAAATAAGAAGAGCAGACGTACGAGACCAGCGGAGAGCTGGAGAACTGGAGAGGGGAAGGGCTAGGCCACAAGAACCCTCTACTCTCAGGACCCTTTCACTCCTGCTGAGATGAGTACCGTGGTGGCCTGAGATTTGGCTGAACGTCCCCACCCACCACCCAACGTTCAACGCAGGACACACACACACACACGCGCGCAAACTACAAAAGGACCAATCCAGAGAAAAGACAAATATCATCCAATGAAAACACGGCTTCAACGTTTGGGTTAGAACCCAAAACATCCACAGTGAAGCAGACCGGGTCCGTGTCGTCCAAGGCACGATCACGTGTCCACCAAAGCGAGAGTTCAGGGAGGCTGAAGGAGCTGCACTCACGAGTCCAGAGCCCGGACTGACTCTCTCAACAGGGGGAAGGCTCAGCACGCATCCAAAGGGCCCGAGGTTGCTCACAGGATGTTGGCAGACTAGGGGAACAGCGTTATTGACCGACCCGTGTCATCTTCCACAGATCCGCAGCTGCGGCGCAGGATTAACTGGAGATCTCCAGAGTAAAAAAAAAAAAAAGAGCCACACAGGGTATGCTGCACACCTGCGCTCAGACCACAACAACAAGCAGTGCAAGCCAAGGCTAGGGTCCGTTTTGTAGGGCTAGACGACTACAGCGTCTTACATGCGTTTAGATCTCCAAAATCCAACATCGAAACCCAAACATGAAATATTTGGAGATGATTCTTTTGACGGCCCAGCGCTGGGGCCCTCCCAGACCCAGCCGACAGCTCTACAAGTGATCCTGCTGCTCATGATGGAACTTCATCGTCGGTGCCAGGGTGCGAGCTGGGTCCCAAGAGGATCTGGGTGCCGGGTCTTTAGTCTGCGTGCGTAAGTCGGCGGGCGGCTCGGGGGGGGGGGCAGGAATCGGGAGCAAAAGCAGTTAACAGACAGCGTGTTCCACATGTACAGAAACAACACAACCCGTATAAATCCGTTCTGAAAGCGATATCCAGATGCAGACGAGGTTACAGCGGGAGGCCAGCCTAAGCTGTAGTCCCGCGGGGTCTGGGAGCGTAAATAACCACGCAGCACCGCTCACGTCATTCCACATCCATGGTGGATCACAGGGACTAACGCGCAGGTCTCACACATCGGATGTATTTACATTGAAGTAATGACAACGTGCACATATCGGGCGACTGGGGGATGAGGTAGGACGATCCGCTCTGCTACACCTGAGACAGGACGGCGGCGTGGACACAAGACGCGCCACAACACGGGGCTGGAACCACGAAAACCCCTAGGTCTTTCTTCCACCAACGCGACGGTGCACCTCCCATCACATCATAACCGCGGGACACAGTCCCCGGGACTGGGGACTCCAGCCTGCAGTGTGCTCGCGACCCCAGCAGCCGTCCGGTCGACGCGGAGCCCCGGCTGGTGATGAAGAGGAAGAGTCATCCTCGCCTACCGAGACCGACGGTCGCTCTGATGCGAATTACGAAACGCCTGTCCCCTCTAGAAACCCCGTTTATCCCCTCTTCTCGTCTCTGCCCGATGTAAGAGGTCGGAGAAGGATGTTTGTATTCCAGATTTCGTGTGCGGTGTGCCTCGTTTTCTCTTTACAGCGCTTACAGGGGTTTCAGTGATGCGCAGGCGCACTGGCGCGCCAGAGGGGTTTAAGGTTCAGCCTATCAGAATAAGTGGAGAGTCGACCTCTGGGGAACTCACCCACTTAAAGGAAATGGTTTTATTTCGGGATAAACTATAAAATCAATCGTAATAGCACCAGACAATATCATTATTATTGTTGTAATTGTTTCCCTCCTGTAGCTTTTTGTTCATAATTGGGTCAAAGTTTGTATAAGGATTGCAAAATGTGAAAAGGTAATTAAGGCGATATATGTTCTTGGGTAGAAGGTTATAACAGCTTTTAAATCAAGATGTCAGAGACTGAGGGGTTACAAAAGAACTGGATTACATAGATTACATACTTTTATAATATTACAAGCAGCTCTGACTTACGTGTGTGTGTGTGTGTGTGAGAGACAGCGACAAGAGGCAATGAAATTGCGAGAGAAACTGAGATCGAAAGATCCATCCCTTTGTCTCCTTGCGTCTCTCTTTCTCTGTCTCTTGTCACTCCGCCTCAAGGGACAGAGAGAGAGATAAGACAGCGAAAGAGAGTGAAAATGACAAAAATCCGATACTTTTTCCCGTTTTGCCGGGATGTGCTTCCTGCCCAATCTCCAGATGTTTGGTACATCTGGAGCCGCTGTTCCGGGCGTGGAATGCTGGAACAGCCCATCGTCCTGGGATGGAGAATGGATGAGGGTATCCTTATAGGAAGTGACTTGGCCACTCTTGCACTACATCATCAGACATCTCGCTGCTGTAGGACCACGTATAACAAATGGCTACAGAGTGGAAGTTTAGGAGGTATTAGCTACGTTGTCCTTACAATTTTTCTCAATCGTTTAAACACTTTTTCTGAAACTATAGCTCAATTTCTCAAAACTCAAGACTGATTTTTTTTCCAACAAACAGTAAACAAAACTATCAAATGAACATCAAAATACTATTTACATATGTTTTGGCTTCTTGAGGCCATGTTACATATTCAAATGTATAAAATTGTTTAGAAATAGCTTTCTTTTTTGAAGTTGAAATTATGTGGTAATAATAAGAATACATTTTATTTGTAGAGCACTTTACATTCGAAAATCTCAAAGTGCTTGAGAGTTTAACAGAAAAAAAGGGTTGTTAAAACATATAATAAATATACAGTAAAAGAGAAATTAGCAAAAGGCTTTTTTAAAAAGATTAGTCCTTTTTCTTTTTCTTTTTTCGGTTTTGTTTAAAAACAGCTGTACTGTAGTCTGAAGGGCCTTCAGGCGGTCAGGGAGGGCGTTCTTGGTACATATAGTATAAAGACTGTTGCCATATTGTAATACAATGCTGTGAATATACAGTGGGGCAAAAAAGTATTTAGTCAGCCACCAATTGTGCAAGTTCTCCCACTTAAAAAGACGAGAGAGGCCTGTAATTTTCATCATAGGTAAACCTCAGCTATGAGAGACAAAATGAAAATAAAAAATCCAGAAAATCACATTGTCTGATTTTTTAAGAAATTATTTGCAAATTATGGTGGAAAATAAGTATTTGGTCACCTACAAACCAGCAAGATTTCTGGCTGTCACAGACCTGTAACTTCTTCTTTAAGAGGCTCCTCTGTCCTCCACTCGTTACCTGTATTAATGGCACCTGTTTGAACTCCTTATCAGTATAAAAGACACCTGTCCACAACCTCAAACAGTCACACTCCAAACTCCACTATGGCCAAGACCAAAGAGCTGTCAAAGGACAACAGAAACACAATTGTAGACCTGCACCAGGCTGAGAAGTCTGAATCTGCAATAGGTAAGCAGCTTGGTGTGAAGAAATCAACTGTGGGAGCAATTATTAGGAAATGGAATACATACAAGACCACTGATAATCTCCCTCGATCTGGGGCTCCACGCAAGATCTCACCTTGTGGGGTCAAAATGATCACAAGAATGGTGAACAAAAATCCCAGAACCACACAGGGGGACCTAGTGAATGACCTCCAGAGAGCTGGGACCAAAGTAACAAAGGCTACCATCACTAACACACTACGCCGCCAGGGACTCAAATCCTGCAGTGCCAGACGTGTCCCCCTGCTAAAGCCAGTGCATGTCCGGGCCCGTTTGAAGTTTGCTAGAGAGCATTTGGATGATCCAGAACAGGATTGGGAGAATGTCATATGGTCAGATGAAACCAAAATATAACTATTTGGTAAAAACTCAACTCGTCGTGTTTGGAGGAGAAAGAATGCTGAGTTGCATCCAAAGAACACAATACCTACAGTGAAGCATGGGGGTGGAAACATCATGCTTTGGGGCTGTTTTTCTGCCAAGGGACCAGGACGTCTGATCCGTGTGACGGAAAGAATGAATGGGGCCATGTATCGTGAGATTTTGAGTGAAAACCTCCTTCCATCAGCAAGGGCACTGAAGATGAAACGTGGCTGGGTCATTCAGCATGACAATGACCCCAAACACACCGCCCGGGCAACGAAGGAGTGGCTTCGTAAGAAGCATTTCAAGGTCCTGGAGTGGCCTAGCCAGTCTCCAGATCTCAACCCCATAGAAAATCTTTGGAGGAAGTTGAAACTCTGTGTTGCCCAGCGAAGGCCCAAAAACATCACTGCTCTAGAGGAGATCTGCATGGAGGAATGGGCCAAAATACCAGCAGCAGTGTGTGAAAACCTTGTAAAGACTTACAGAAAACGTTTGACCTCTGTCATTGCCAACAAAGGGCATGTAACAAAGTATTGAGATGACCTTTTGTTATTGACCAAATACTTATTTTCCACCATAATTTGCAAATAAATGCTTTAAAAATCAGACAATGTGATTTTATAGCTGAGCTCATAGCTGAGGTATACCTATGATGAAAATTACAGGCCTCTCTCATCTTTTTAAGTGGGAGAACTTGCACAATTGGTGGCTGACTAAATACTTTTTTGCCCCACTGTATCATAAATATTGCATTGACACAATCGTACCAGAATAGGATACAAATATTTGTCTATCCAATGAGCTCCAATGGGCTAAACTCACAATCCCAGCTTCATATTGTACACCTATAGTTGATACTGCAAATTTGTTCGGAGAATGCACCAATGTTACCTATTTTGGCAAAACTCACGGTACAGTAGTTGCACTGATAAGTAAAATGAAAAACAATCCAGTAAGAAAATGCCATTCGGCCATTCTCCGTTGTGACAAACAAGCAGTTTTTTGAAATTTTCCCCTTAACTATGAACCGTACCGTACCGTACCATGACTTAAAAACAGAGGTACGTACTGAACCGTGACTTTTGTGTACCGTTACACCCCTAATATCTACAACACAGCAGAGCTCGCCTGAGGCCTCTTTTATGCTCTGACCCATGATTAAAGTGTTTTGCCAGTTGACTTTGAACAAGTGAGTTAGACTTATGGTAATTAGTTGTTGCGTTTTGAGCACCAAAATTATGAGATTTGTGCTTAGAGTTTTGCAAAGAATGTGATTTCGAATTTCTTTATCTCTAAAAAAATCTCTTCAAGTTTTCAGAATTGTGTGCATAGTTCCATTTTTTGTGTGTATACTATAGAGAAAAACTGTAATGATGCTGCAGCGGCTCTCAAAACGACCCAACGGTGCCTCTTTAATGAGTAACTGCTGGTGCTCAAGTGATCCAGAGAGACAGAGAAAGAGAGACAGAGAGAAAGAAAGAAATAAAGACAGAAACAAAGATTGAGAGAAACAAAAGGAGAGAGATAGACAAAGAGAGACCGACAGAGAGAGAGAGAGAGAGAGAGAGATAGAAAAAGACAGACAGACACACAGACACAGAGAGAGAGAAAGAGACATCCAGATAGAGACAGAGAGAGACCAACAGAGACAGACAGACAGACAGACAGACAGACAGACAGACAGACAGACAGACAGACAGACAGACAGAGATCGAGCGAGACAGAGGTATTGCAACATGATGGGGATTCCTTGCAGGACCTGTTGGTGTTCTTTAGAGTAGTGGGGCTAGCTTCACACCAGATCAATATCACTACAGCATGGCTAAGTCATAAGTTGTTAATGGGCGGGTTCTCCATCTCGACGTCTGCTCACTCTCCATATCCTCATTCCTTGTTTCTTGTTCTTAAACACCTCACATTCATTACCAAATCGAGGCCCATCTGTAATTCCATGTTTCCCCACACAGTAACTAACTAAAACTACTGCGCTGCAAGATGCTCTTTAAACTCCAATGTTTGCCCCAGATTAACTGGAAAAGGTCATGTGAGCTTAACTCACTCCACCATAGCAGAACTAAACTCACTGCTTATAACCACTATATCAGAACTAAACTCACTGCTTATCACCACTATATCAGAACTAAACTCACTGCTTATCACCACTATAGCAGAACTAAACTCACTGCTTATCCCCACTATAGCAGAACTAAACTCACTGCTTATCACCACTATATCAGAACTAAACTCACTGCTTATCCCCACTATAGCAGCACTAAACTCACTGCTTATCTCCACTATAGCAGCACTAAACTCAGTGCTTATCACCACTATATCAGAACTAAACTCACTGCTTATCACCACTATATCAGAACTAAACTCACTGCTTATCACCACTATAGCAGAACTAAACTCACTGCTTATCCCCACTATAGCAGAACTAAACTCACTGCTTATCACCACTATAGCAGCACTAAAGACACTGCTTATCACCACTATAGCAGCACTAAACTCACTGCTTATCACCACTATATCAGAACTAAACTCACTGCTTATCCCCACTATATCAGAACTAAACTCACTGCTTATCACCACTATATCGGAACTAAACTCACTGCTTATCACCACTATAGCAGCACTAAACTCACTGCTTATCACCACTATATCAGAACTAAACTCACTGCTTATCACCACTATATCAGAACTAAACTCACTGCTTATCACCACCATAGCAGAACTAAACTCACTGCTTATAACCACTATATCAGAACTAAACTCACTGCTTATCACCACTATATCAGAACTAAACTCACTGCTTATCACCACTATAGCAGAACTAAACTCACTGCTTATCCCCACTATAGCAGAACTAAACTCACTGCTTATCACCACTATATCAGAACTAAACTCACTGCTTATCCCCACTATAGCAGCACTAAACTCACTGCTTATCTCCACTATAGCAGCACTAAACTCAGTGCTTATCACCACTATATCAGAACTAAACTCACTGCTTATCACCACTATATCAGAACTAAACTCACTGCTTATCACCACTATAGCAGAACTAAACTCACTGCTTATCCCCACTATAGCAGAACTAAACTCACTGCTTATCACCACTATAGCAGCACTAAAGACACTGCTTATCACCACTATAGCAGCACTAAACTCACTGCTTATCACCACTATATCAGAACTAAACTCACTGCTTATCCCCACTATATCAGAACTAAACTCACTGCTTATCACCACTATATCGGAACTAAACTCACTGCTTATCACCACTATAGCAGCACTAAACTCACTGCTTATCACCACTATATCAGAACTAAACTCACTGCTTATCACCACTATATCAGAACTAAACTCACTGCTTATCACCACTATAGCAGAACTAAACTCACTGCTTATCACCACTATAGCAGAACTAAACTCACTGCTTATCACCACTATAGCAGCACTAAACTCACTGCTTATCACCACTATAGCAGAACTAAACTCACTGCTTATGACCACTATAGCAGAACTAAACTCACTGCTTATCACCACTATATCAGAACTAAACTCACTGCTTATCCCCACTATAGCATCACTAGACTCACTGCTTATCACCACTATAGCAGAACTAAACTCACTGCTTATCCACAGTATAGCAGAACTAAACTCACTGCTTATCCCCACTATGTCAGCACTAAAACAGGCCAGCTGAGCTACACTCACGGCACACTTTAATGACTGGTGTAAACTGAGCCAAGCCAATCAGATGCAGTAGATTACCAACTCGTTAAATATTAACAATAAAAAGAAAGAAGGATTTGAACTTGAGTTTGTCACTAAATACCTCAGAGTGCAACTGAAGACGTCGTTACAAATCGATTTTACACACACACACACATACACACCTGTTCTTCTTCCAGCTGCCTCTGAGCAAGGCAGCGGGCAAAAGACTTAGCAACTGTTAGAGATAGAAAGAGAGAGAAAGCCGCTTCATTCCAGTTCCGGGTTGAAGTGTTCTCGACCGACAGAGAGGGCTTGGTTTCATATCCCATTTCCACAACGAGCAGCAGGGATAGTGTTGGAGCAGACTGAACACTGAACTGTCAGAACAACTGCCACAACAACTTTCTCACAATCCCTCCTAATCCTTTCCCCCTACTAAGTATCAGGGCAGATCTGCCCCAGACCCCAGCAATGAAAACCCAATGAGCATCTCTCTCTCTCTCTCTCTCTCTCTCTCTCTCTCTCTCTCTCTCTCTCTCTCTCTCTCTCTCTCTCTCTCTCTCTCTCTCTCTCTCTCTCTCTCTCTCTCTCTCTCTCTCTCTCTCTCTCTCTCTCTCTCTCTCTCTCTCTCTCTCTCTCTCGTCCCCAGCAGACCGCGGGATTCGGACTCCGTAAACACAAAGACGCGTCTATTTCAACACCCCGATTAAAAGCTTTCGTTTCCAAAATAACTTCCTTCAATTCAGCTACAAGTGCTCTTACCTCCAAATGCTCTTCGGCTTGAAAAGCAAACGATAGACCCTTTTTAGAGTCGTAAACGCGGTTAACTTTTGCTGGCCATGGAGAACCCACCAAGTTGTTCCTGGATCGGACCCGGGACGGATGTTATCTCCGCGGGTTACCTCTGGTCCTTAACACAGCCGGCCCGTCCATGCTCCACACATCTGAGTTATGGACAGAGATCGCTCCATAAACGAACCAAACCATCGAGTACCGGCGAGAACTCGCAGATATACCTCAAAGAACACCTCAGGAAGGGGAATCTCCAGGAACGATAAGGATTTGGCGTACTCCTCTGGCGTAGAACCGGTAGAACCGGTAGCACCGGTTGACTGCGCGACGAACGTTTAGCGCAAGTCTGTCTGAGAATACTAACGGATAAGAACTCAGTTTCCCATCTCCGGGGACTACAAATCAAACCCGGATATCCGGCACCTCTCACGTCAAAATAATCACGTTATGAAACATGATGAATTAATAGATTAAGTCATCGTTTTATTTTTTATATAATTTGTTTTCGGAGTAGATATTTAAACCTGAGCAGGATCCGATAATGTCAAAAGAAAAATCCGATTGTTAAATTATGTGTGGCCAGAATCATAAAATAATGAGCAATATGCAGACCGTAAGTTTTTTGGTCTGGTCTCAATTTGAAAGCAGTAAAATTGTTTACCGTAAAATAAATATAAATTAATTTAAATTAATTCTAGACGAGTCCTAGTCTATTGATTATAGCCTATCCACGCTATCTAGTGGTTGTTGTTAGTATAACCTTTAACAATTAATCACTATCTCACACAAACAAACACACACATACACACACGCGCACACACACACACACATACACACACACACAAACACGTAATGAAATCTCATTTAAGATGTGGTAATGGACGGTTTGAAACTGTAGTTCAGATCAACAGGGCCTTATCCTTGAGGCCCCTGGAGCTACTGGTATGATTCTCCGCTCAGATATAGGTGCAGCAGCTCAAGGAAAGCTCAAGGAAAAAGGCTGTCCTGATGAATACTTTATGATCATTCCCTACAACTCACTCGCACTTTCGTTTTGCCCTACTTGCATTTCACTGTAATTAGAAGCGTTGTTATTAACTATTTGCTGCAAAGATATTATACTGTACATATATTTATAAATACATGTTGCTCAAACTGATTTTTGCACTCTAGCTAGACCCACCTACATTTCGTTGCATTGTAAACTTTTATTGTGTAATGAAAAATAAAGTCAATCTAATCTAATCTAATCATGATTCATGTACTGAAGTAAATTAATATTGATCCACAAGGGGGGTTGTTATTGCGCCCCTGGTGAAGGGGGTTGTATTCACCCCCCACATGGCATCTGGAAGGTTTGAGGAGAGGGTGGGGAGACAGCTAATGTCCTCCCTGATGCCAGGGTTAGCCCTTGGGTTTGAACTCAGAACCGTTCCGCATGGATTATTGTTCTGTTTGGTTGTGTTCTGTCCAGCGGTTGTTTTGTGCCAAACTTACATTTCCTGCACATCGCTCTTTAAATGTATTCAAAACCAAACCATCATAGAGTGCCACTCCCTATCCACACTGCTTTATTCATACATCATGTGGCATTAATTCACAGACTTTCCAGACCCTGCGTACCGTCAGTCGCTTTTATTAATCAGAAACTCTTTAAAAAAAAAAAGTGATTTTACACTAACCCAAACCGAACGGACTCCACATTAAACAAGGATATGTATTTTTAGATTATGAGTCTGAACATTATAAAATCTCTCTCTGTCCTCACACACACACACACATACACACACACACACACACACACACACACACGTATAACTAAACACTAGGATTACTATTATTACTACTATTTTAAAAAATATGACAAGAATACAGACTAAAAACTATTGATATCAAAGACAGTGGATTAATAATACAAATAAATAAATAAGCTATGGGAAAAGATGGAAATATGGACCAGCTACAGTGTGATATCTTCATTACATACAGTAGGTTATAAAAAAAAAACATCCCTGTTTCAGGCATCCGATTGGTCAAATGGAAGATGACTCCTCCTGTATTGACTCTGAAAACAGAAGATAGAACACATAGAATAGAACCAGGATTGACCTTCCTATTTCTACAGTTTGACCTCCCTACCCTCGCTACCATTACTTCCTAACCTGAGACTCATCCCTACTAAGAGAAATAACCGGCCATTGAAGTAGAGAACGAGGATACCAATGCGAGGTCAGGCTGCTCTAGTGGCCTTAACTGCTTTAGGAAACCCATGCCTCTTGCATCACTTCTCCCCCCGAATGATTTGATCCAGAGAAGCATAGAGCTTTAGTAATATTAATCATAATTATTATGAAGCAGTGCACTAATAACAAAAGGGCATACCTGTCCATGTTCTGTAGACGGGCAGAGCGAGGGCCGGGTGTGAGATCTCCACACACACCCGCAGACCCCTCCTGGCTTGGCGGGGGGGTGTCACGTCCACCCTGTTTATGTGCAGGCCCCCGGGCCCAACCTCTTCCTCGTCGCTCTCCTCGTCCTCCCCATGGCTCTCCTCTTCGGACAGCGTCTTGGTCCCCGCCCAGCTCTCCACATTGTTGTTGTTCTCTCCGTCCACCTTCTGGTCCATGTACTCAATGTCCTCTGTGTCGCCGGGGCTCACCGCAGTCTTACCGCCTGCCAGACAAGAGATCACAGCAAACTTTATTGGAGACCCCATTCGTGCAAAACAACGAGACAAAGTCCTTCTCAACTTCTCACGTTTAGTTTTGAAGGAAAAGCCAACCTCAAACTGTTTTGTTGCAAGATGCTGTTCAAAAGTGTACAGCTAAATGATCATCGAAATCGAAAAGATCTGTATTTGTAGATGATTTAAGAATTTGATTCAAAGGTTTGTTTGTTCAACGCAAAATCAAATAGCGTATCAGCTATTCTCAATCGCCTATTGGCAAGTGACCCCATTTTGAGGTATAAGGCCTGTACTAACCCAAACTCCAATTGTTGTGCATCGGTTCCCTTCTTACCTTTCAAACCAACAGCTGCCCCTCATATCAATGTGTAATGTAGATTAGTGTTTGTTTGCTCATAGCTACGGATCATTTGGGGGGGGGGGATCAGACGTTTGTCTTGCTTGTTTCTTTGACCTTCCTTCTCCTTTCTTGGCTTTTCTTTTTTCCATCCTTCCCTTGCTTCTTTCCCTTTCTCCTTAAGCATTCGCATGTTCATATTCTATATACACAGACTTTTACCGTTGAAAATGGTTGATAAAAAGGATTAACGTCAAACATCTTCAGCTGTTAAGCAAGAAATCCCCCCTCCCTCCCTCCCTCCCTCCCTCCCCCCCGTCTGAGGTTGAGCATCCCAGCGGACCCCTGCGCCCCATTGAAGCCCTAACCTCTGCTCAGAGCGCGTCCTCCACCAGGCCGTGTCCCGGGCGCCTCCCCTCCGGGGCTGGCCCGCTGCAGGGCACACACGCTGCGCAGCTCGCGCCGCCCGTCGTCCCCCATCTCTTCCGTCTCGCTGGAGGTCAGGGGCGAGAGGGTGGCGGCCCCGGCTGTCCAGAGCAGGCGCGCCCGCGGCTGACCCCCCCGCAGCAGCAGGGAGAAGACCCCCACGCCCTCGGTGCTCCAGCACACTGACACGGAGAGGGGGACGGAGGGAGGGGCTGGGGGAGGGAGGGAGGGGGAGAGATTAGGGAGTGGGTACAGGCTCACAACATAGCATTTCAGGTGAATGGGCTTATATAGCATAGCAAGCGTCAAACATAAAAGTTTGATAGGATTTGATCCGTGGCGCATTCAGGCAACGAAACCGCGCCACACAGAGACCAGAATACGCCAAGATCCCATTCAAATCTATGCTGCCAAGCTTTAAATTACGCTATGTATGCATCTATTGATACAAATTGAATGAACCAAACCAGGTTGCCGCTAAATTTAATTTCTACAAGAAACATTAAGAGTGGGATATCTGAAAAAAGAAAGTACAAATCTTTACATTTTAGACATAACTTGTAGGAGCAGAAGGTAACAGCTGAGCCTGACCCCATGGCATTTGTAGTATTTAATGCATGTTGGCTTACATGCTAACATGCTAGTATACTAGTGTACTGGCTGACATGCTAGCATTGAATGTGTACTGGCTGACATGCTAGTGAAGCGCCCCCCCTAGCGTATCTGGCTATAAATGGAGCGTGCTCCCCGAATTCCCAGAGTCAGTGTTTCTAAAAGTATTGACCGCAACACACTTGGGGCCCTATTTTAACTGTCTGAAACGCAAGTGAGAAGCGCCAAGCGCAAGTAGCTTTGTGGGCGGTTCTATGGCGATGTCGCTAGTTTACCGGCACAAAAATGACTCTTGCGCCCGACGCAAATCTAAAAAGGGTTGGTCTGAAGTGGCCTAATTACCCATAGGTGTGGTTTGGGCGTAACGTGCAATAAACCAATGAGAGTGCCAGCCCCCATCCCCTTTAAGAGACAAGAGCGCATTTGAATCTGACGAGTTGATATTTTGACAGCGCGTCTGCAGTCTCCGATGAGACAGATGCACATGAATTTCAAACTTCAAATGGCTCAGTTTATGGCCAAATAATATGGCCTAATTCACACATGGAATAAGGTTTTCTTCCACAACTTCAGAGTCCTCAAATAAATTTCGGCAAAGAAAACTTAACACACATATGATATGCGGTAACTGTGGTTCTATTTAATGATATACGCAGTACATTATAAACATAGTTTCTTATCAGTATTGTATGTATTATCGTTATCGACTTGTGTTCCTAATATGCATGTGTCCCCCCGTTAATATACATTGCCATGGACTGTATTATGCGTTACGTGTTTAGTTTGCGTGTGTTTAAGCAGATCGAAGCACACACGCACGCCCGCATTCATTCATTCTTTTTAACACTCACTGGTGGTCAAACAATGTTTTCTCACGATCAAATACTCATCAATCCTAAAAGTTGTGGGCATGTACACGATGTCTGTGTCAAGAAAATATGTGTTTGCTGTACAGTGTTTGCGGATGCATTGATTTAAAAGTACAACTTATTACCGCGGTATCAGCTGTTCTATCCCAAATAATTTACCAAGAATGTGTGGCTAGGTAGATGAGAGAAGCAAAGTGTATGCGCGAGGTGCACAAGCAACATTATGCATGCGCCCTTAAAATAGCATCTGAACAACGCGCCACTGACTTTAAACCAGGTAATACCTGGCAGGTATTTCCTGATTTGTGGCGCAAGCGGTTTCTGAAACTGCAAAATAGCACCAGGGAACGTTTGCGCCAGAACACGCCTCCTCCTTTCGCCGAACCGCCCCTTGGGGCGCAAGATCATTCCCTAATTTACCGACGCGTGGCGCAGGAGGGAAAAGAACGCTCTGCGCCAGTTGCAAACTAGCAACGACACACGCGCCAGTGATTAAGTCAATTGCGCCGGATGTAAGATAGGGCCTTTGGTGTTTTACAAGCTTTTTAAACGGCAGTGCCCAGCCTTATCACTCATGTCTTAACTTCTCCTCCGCGTGTCGTTCCCTCTTGTTTAACCCACGTTCCCTAAACGTGCGTCTTCCTGACCTCTCACCACAACTTCTGATTGGTCATTACTCCAATCATAACTATAAATGCATGAATTGTAACTAAGATTTTTTTTAACACATGTACATATTATTCCAAAAAAAAATAGCCTTCAAGAAAACATGTTTTCAACACAGGATTTCGGAAATGCCCAAAATCCCATAGGGCTACATCCTCTGCTTACTTAATGTCTAAATGTCCCCATAAGACATAAAACACTCATAACCTTACAACTATGTAGAGAAGTACACTTTTTAAACCTGAACTCGAAGTTTCTATCATGTTTTATCATCATCTAGTATTTTTTTTGATGATAATACCTATATCAACTAGGGTAAGTTGTATCTCACTCGCCTTTCCAGGTTCATCATAAGTCTCAATACTGGTTTTACTTGTCTTTTTTCAGTTGTTCTTGGTCTAAGTGCTCTATTTTCAGTTGTTCTTGGTCTAAGTACACTATTTTATTTTGTGTTAGAGCTCAATCTTTCCTTTGGTGCATGCATCCCTGATCCACTTGTAGAGCCAATCAGAGTGCAAGGCTGGGGATGATGGCGCCGACAGGACCCAGTGGCGGGAATAGCGGAGGAGTGGACTGGAGATGCAGATGGTGTTGTCACTAGTCATTAAATATTATTCTTGTAATTGTATGCGTTCAGATACCTAGGTGGCGTTGTCGCGTTGGTTCCCAGAATTCGGTGATTCTGAAACTATTGGAGAACTGAAATAAGATGGAGGGCCCTGACAGGCAAATTGTGTACTTCCTTCGCTGCATAAAGCCCTTTGACATGCTGTCCAACCACCTAAAAAACTCTTTCATGAAGGACAGCATGCCAGAAGAAAGGAATGCTGAGTTGCAGAGAGCCAAAGACTCTCAAAAAAAAATGACAGTGGGACTAACAGGAACTTTCATCATTGGTAGAGGATGAAGGATCATGCCAAGCACTGGCTGATCGCCTGAGAAGCAAGGGCTTCTTTGTTGTCAATGGGCCAACGGAGAAAGCCCCAGAAGCGGAGGTGAGCTTTTCAGGGAAAGGAAAGAAATCCTTGTCTGAGCAAGAGGCACTGCTGCAGACAACAAAATAATGGATGCAGGACGCTTGTCATAAGCTCCAAAGAGGCGAGCACTTGGTGACAGACTTGGTGACAGGATAGGCGTTAGCTGCGGTGTACCAATAGCGTTCAAAGATGGACGTGAGGCCTGTAAAATCAAAAAAAGAAGAGGAGAGGTGGTTTGAGGCCTACTTCACCCACATCAGACCACTAACTGAAGAGACTAAATCAAGCCACAGACGACAAGGGCTGTTTCTACCTGGGGAAATCGGGATGTCCTCTCACCAGTCCCAGCTACGATTTGGACCATCTCTGGAAGCACTGGAAGAACATCGGCAAGAGAGCGGGCCCTGGAGCAGACCTGTATGAACCAGCCACTGAGGTTGCAGAGACGACCTCGCAAGGCCAAAGTTCTGTGTCTGTGAAACGGCCAGCTGAAGACCGCTGGAAAGGTTTCCTGGAAGAGTTCCCCATAACTCTTGATGGCCATGCACGTTCCAGAGACGATAGGTTCAGTGCTGGATTTGTAGATGACTATTGATTCTATTTCAAGTGGAGGAGGTTGCAACTGGAAAAACGTGTGCAACATCTCTCGGCTTGCTCTGGCAAACACCCACCAACAGAGGCAAAATGAAGCCCTTTCTGCCAAGCAGAAGTGGGACACAAACCTCAGCCATCGAAGATGATGAAGCCATTCCCAAATCAGTCATTGACCGGATGTGGAAGGGGATAGACATTAAGGATTTTGGAGAACCAAAGGGCAAAAGGTGTAATTGCGACCATCTCAGAATCTGAGGGGAAGGCCACGGGCAGCTCATCTCAGAATCTGAGGGGAAAGCAATGATAGAGGAGCAGCAGGAGGCTATGAGCTACCTCTTCTTTATCAAGGGCAAGGGTGGTGCCAACTAGGGATGGGCATGATTAATCGACGATCGACTAATTGATCATTAAGAATTCTGTCGATGACGTACATTTTTAATCGATAAAATTAATGCTAAAAAATATCTTCACGAGGTGTGCTATTGGTACACTTGTAGTGTTGTTCAGCAGAGAAATAGTCCGCCAAAGACGTGCTGTTGCTTAGCAACCGGACATGCTGGATTTGATAAGTTACCGGACTACTTGCGGAGTCATAAGAAAGACAGGCAAAAAAATCAAATTTCCTTGACAGCGTTCAGGTGCATGTGCATAAAAGTACAGACGGACCAATTGCGAACTACTGCAAGTGCTGAGGCCACCTCTCTAAGTTAAAAAGTAGCCGCACCCACCCCAAACCGGACTACACCACCTCTTCTATCTCGCATGGAATTCTATTCCGATCAGAGAATTGTATTCCGATTGAGGCGTATATATGATAAATTTTCAGTTGCGTTTATGAGCACCGGCTTCTACCTGCAGGCTCCGTTGCTTTAGAGCGCAGTAGGGCATATCAAGTGTAACCATTGAACGGATCCGGTTTAACTGCCACATGAGTTGTTCATCTAATAATAAAGATCTCAATGAGGAAAACACATTGTGTTCTTGTATTTTCTTTGCATTTTGAATATAGCATATAAATAGTTAATTTTAATCTATAAAAATATTAATGATTAATCGAAAATTGATCGTTAATTCTCCCGACGATCGACTAAGACAATTTAATCTAATGACCAGCCCTAGTGCCAACCTCTTCAACAACACACAGACATTCCCCTGTCAGTGTCACTCTGACAAGGACACCATGAACCACTCTGGCAAGGCTATCAACATGAAGCCTGTGGTCTTCCAGTTGAACTATCCCGGAAGAGCCCCCATTTTATGTAGCACCCCCTTAGCGTATCTGGCTATTAGTGGAGTGCGCTATCCGAATTCGAATTTTGCGAGAGATCTCTCTCTAGTGTTTAATAATGCCCTAATGTAATTAATTCATACCTACTAACTTGTTAGCACTTAAACCTGTTCACATGAATAATATGAATGAATAACTAATAATACCTTTTAGTCTTTAACTTGAGGTTACGTTTGAATAAAGTGACTATATAGCTTAATTAAATAATCACTTTATGTATGCAGCTTAATTCAATGCTATTTAGGTAGCTTAATGCAACGAGTGAAATAGCAGGTAATCAATAATCACTATGCAATACTATCAGTGTAATTTCACTTACTGTAAACCCTTTACCTGTAAGTTTACTTATCCAACTGTATCAGTATCAAAACCCCAAACACATAGACAAATATTCAAGGGATCAACTTTAAACAATTTACTTGATTAAAAATATATTATATACAAAAACTACAGTTCAACGCAAATTACCCTTTAAAACATTCAATAGTTCAGTTTCCAAAATACCTAAAACTAAGCCGGCATATAACTAAATAACTTCTCAATTGCATGCAATGGATTGGTTACCCAAGTTGACAGTCACGTGGCAGGCCCGTAGCGTAGCTTGTCAATGTGGTTGTGGGGACCTTAAACAAATGGCCACTTCGCGCCAATCCGCAAAAAAGAACAACGAACGAACGTGCTCCACAGAACGCACATTTCTCAGACAATTATCGTGCTCCATAGAACGAAACGAGAGAGAGAGAAAAAGAGAATCTAGTTGTGGGCCAGCAGAGGCTGAATTTTAACCGAATTCGGCCCATAACCTTATTTTTTACATTGTTATTATATTATGAATATTTTAATATTGTCTGGTATACCTGAACCACACTTACACATTGGTGGAAGTGGATTTTCAACGGTCAGTTAGGCAGACCTTGTTCTAACGATTGAATAAAAGCTACATGGTCTAAATATTATAGGCTAACTAAATAATTGCATTGATATATATATAATATATATTTTAATATTGAAGTGTGTACTGGGTGTGTATTGACAACACAGTCTCACTCCGAGAACATATACCGACTGTTGGCAAGGGCACTTTAGAAGCGGTCGCTGACGGGAAAGGTACCCTCCGGCGTCGTCTGCAGACGGAGAGGGGGTTCAATTCACTACAATGTAATGCCATCCCCGGCGATGTCTGACGTTCAGAGCGGGCGCTCCAGCAGCCCGTTCACTCTTGTAGGCCTATTAACCCGACTACGGCTCTAAGACGCTGAGCATCTTTCCTATTGGATCGTTTTTTAGGATATTTATTTATTAATTTATTATATAGGCTGCGGAGACCACCAGACTTCCTCGAAGCAACGAGAATGGTCTATTAAATTCAAGATGGGTGTGCGAGAATAGGGATATAGTGCCATACCGGCAATATGAATTTCATTCAGGCTGGTCAATGGTCATGATACAGATCGTGTTATAACAATTATTGAATAAAAGCTATGGTCTACTAATAATATTATAACTAAATAATTGTATATTTCTATATATATATATATATATAATATATATTTTTATATTTAATTAATTAAATACAATAACGGCTTTAAACATGTGACATGCCTACGTTTTTTTTGCCTTTTCTTTTCAGCGTCACGTTAACTAGGGTCCACTGGTTAGGAAATAGACAAATATTCCAAGGTTTCCTTCAAAAGGCACCTTGGAATATGTTATTTTCCGCAGTTTATTAGTATTATTTAGGTTTTTTTAAAATCGCTGTCTGGTGGTTTGTTACGTCACTCTGAGAGACATGCATGGACAGATTTTATAGTGACACAGCCTATAACCTATTCTTGGAAGCAAAACACCAAGCTCATTGATTGAATGAGGCAGGGTTATTTGAAAAAATTAATTGAATATGTGTGAGAGGTCATTCCTCTTCTTGAGTGTGCTTCCTATTTATGTCTAGTGTACACCCCTACTGTCTACAATCACCTCCTCCCCTCCCCATATGGATTTGGAGAATTATTGCTACGTCCCAGTGGTGGTGGTATCCTATATATGAAAGAGGGCATTCAATTATGCTACAATGATAGATTAGGAGGCCGTAGCCCTAAAGGAAGTGATGAAATAGGTGACGAGGACATTAACAAGTAAGCTATAGACCTGGGGTCTCTTTTATATCAAAGGGGGTCTCAAAGGACGCATACCACTATCAACTTGTGGTCTACAGCCCTACAGGAAAGGCTCACACAGCATCATCAAATGCTCCATTGAAACATATTGGCAACAAGCCGTTGCTAGAAATTGATCTAAATTAGTTGACAAGTGATAGAAACTTGTCCATTAGACCTTCAACCAGGGTGCATCTTGGGATTACTCTGTGAAAATTATGGGCTCTGGGAAAAAGCCGGCCCTAATCCTATCCCTAACTCTAACCCTAACCTGAAACCTTAGACCCCCCCCCCCTCCCTGCCCTCGGGCTCTGACCGGGCCAAGTTTCGGTGTGGGGGTCCCAGTTAGGCCCTAGAATAAGGTGTTCAAATTTCAGGACGGTAGGACCTTTCTATCTCAAAAACTGTCTTTCCACCACATTCTGAACCACTAGGTATTGCGGGCAACACTTCTGAGAGGCTTTGTCCAAATAACAGTCCATTTGGGAAAAAAAAATTTCTCTAAGGGCTAGATCTCCAAATCTCGGATATGTCGTTCTCGGGACCCCGGGAAATGTGCGTATACATTTTGGCATCTATAGCTATCTCGAAAAGGCGGGAAAAGGGGCGTGACCTCCAACAGTAGAGTAAATGTACATTAGACAGAGGTTAGTTTCTAGTCCCCATTTTTTGTGGGATGGAGGTGTACATTAAGGTGTGTAAACAGAGCTGGCCTGTGGCCAAGTTCTTGAAGTCTGGGGTCAAAAGGTCAAAAGGAGCCGGCACCACGCCGCTTATGAGATAACAAAAAGTTAAAGTGCATTTCTCTCATAAATTTTTGTCATTATTAAAGAGAGGCCTGATTCTCAGATATGCATGTTGGATGACTAGGGTGTAGGTCTGGGAAGAACTTCAGGCCAAAATCTTGCAAGCGAGCCGCTGGGTGAGGTGCAACGAGATGGAGCACTTGCTGAGTCATTTCCTGTAGGGCTGGAGCAACAGGTTGATGATCGTATGCGTCCTTTGAGACCCCCTTTGATATATGAGACCCCAAGGTATAGCTTACTTGTAAATGTCCTCGACTCAGTCAGCTATTGCATCACTTCCTTTAGGGCTTCGGCCTCCTAATTGATGATTATAGTATAATTGAATGCCCTCTTTCATATATAGGATACCACCACCACTAGGACGTGGCAACAATTCTCCAAATCCATATGGGGAAGGGAGGGGGTGATTGTGGACAGTAGGGGTACACTAGACATAAATAGGAAGCACACTCAGGAGGAGGAATGACCTCTCACACATATTTAATTAATTGTTTCAAATAACCCTGCCTCGTTAAATCAATGAGCTTGGTGTTTTGCTTTCAAGAATAGGTTATAGACTGTGTCACTATAAAATCCGTCCATGCGCGTCTATCAGAGTGACGTAACAAGCAACCAGACAAAGATTAAAAAAAAAGGAGTCAAGTTAATTTAAAAAGTAACTTATTAATTACAAGTCTAAACTGCAGAAAATAGAAACATCCAAGGTGCCTTTTGAAGGAAACCTTGGAATATCAGTCTATTTCCTAACCAGCTGACCCTAGTTTACGACAAAAACAACACAATCAGTGATGCCATTAACGCGTCACTGGCCTCGGACCATTTTTTCAGTAACGAGTGTGTAAGACCAGTTGTTGACCGGGGTGGAAGACCAGTTGTTGATCGGGGGGATAACAATTGTTGACGGGGCGGAAGCAATTGTTGACAGGGCCAATACAGTTAGTATTGGCAAAACCGGTTGTAATTTTTTATTTTGAGACGGCAGAGGGTGTTGTCGCTGCCATTGGCGTCAGTTTGGTTTGAAATGTGGTGGGGACAGAGATGCAATCTGGAGTGCTTTTTCAGAAGTGCTGGGTACATTGAGGATGCACCTTATTTTTCTTTAGCGCAGGTCATGAAAGGTTCTGAAAGACGGGATACCCATGTAGCTTACTAATATAAAATTTATACAAAAAAATGATGTCTGACACGTTTTATGAAGAAAGCGTTTTCAAAAAGCATTGGACATGATGACCCACTATGTTCTGCTCCATGACGCACTCAATGTTGACGTGACATGGCATGAGCTATACCAACATAAACAAAGAGGAGCTTATTACCTACGTGTTTAAGTTCAGAAGGGGCAAACGTGTAGCTACACATAGCACTACAAAAAGATTGAAAAAGCTAAAAATAATTATAGATGAACGCTATATATCACATCATGAGCTGGCTGTTCTCAATTCACAACACACATCCATCCAATCTACAGGGCATTCTGACCGAAACCCATGCACTCCCCCCCCCCCCCCCCCCCCCCAACCACACAGACACAATTATTCCAGAATTCAAGCAAAGCGAATGACCAAAAGTCACTTTGAGTCAACAACAGACTGCCTCCACCGACTCCACTATCGTAATATCCACTAGTCTATACCCAACATCGTAAGAACGCAAACACTGGATAATTTAAATTAAGCTACTTGGAGGCTATGGCTAGTAGTACTATTTCAAGTTAAAACAGCTGACCACATGAGGGCAAAAAATGATCTTGCCAAAGTACCAGCAAATCTTAAGCAATAAATATAGCATCTTACCTTTATTAATGTGCCAGTGGTCTGCAGATGTATCCTGCGGGGTTGCCTGCATGCCTGCTGCCTAACCACATCCATTTAGTTCAACAGGTTTTCGCTCTGATACTGTCCATCCGTGGTACTAACGGTCTGGTGTTTTTTTCCTATGTATTCAGGCTAAAATTAATTGATGGTCTGATGCCTCTTCATTGCATACCAGCCATAGAGTATTGGTATTAATATCTCATTCATTGTCCAAGCCAGGCTGGCGCCTCATACAAAAAATAATCCACAACTACGGTGCTGCAGAGGGGGCATCTAGTCACGACTGAAAAAAGACGAGATAGCGATACAACCAGAGCCCGACATTCTCTCATCCTACCTAGTTAATTATACAGCATAATGTCAAAAAGGAGTGGACAGGACATCAGAGCTTTTTTTAAAGCTAAGCAGTTGAAGCTGACATGCACTGTAAGTGTGCTAGTGTCTTATGAGCTCAGCTAAATTAATATTATTCTAGAAATGTCATTCTTGAGTTTTTTTAGCTAGCTAGCCTCTACCAGCCCAACACACTGTTGGCTAGCATGCCTAGTGCTACCGGAGTGTTTTGCCCTATGTGCTTTAACGTTTAGCTTTCCTATTCAAATTAATTTTGAATTTATAACAGTACGGATGATTTATTTTATTTTCACTTCGATGACGTTTCGTTAGCAGTTTGCAGACTCCCCACTAGATGGTCGTCAATCATCCATATTATTTGTACCAAGTAACAACCATGGTACCAGGCAACCGCACACTTCAAACCAATATTTTGTCAAAAACCAATTACAATATTGATAACATATATACCACAACCAACATCATTTTTAATTTTTATTTAATTTTTTTTTATTTTATTTTTTTCTGGGGGGGACAAAATGAATCTTGCCGAAAACTGGTGGGGACGCGTCCCCGGCGTAATCGACGCCTATGGTCGCTGCTAAATGTAACTAATAAAGTAACTTGTAATCTAACTAAGTTACTTTTAAAATCAAGTAATCAGTTAATTAACTAAGTTAATATTTTAAGGAGTAACTAGTAATCAGTTTTTGAGGGGGTCTGCGGCAAAAATCGGTTGTTGTTTTGACCGATCCATAACTCCTTCCGAAGTCGAAAAAATCTCCTGATTGAAATCCATTGGTTTAATATTGAATTAATTACATATTAAAATAAAGGCTATATATTATATTTAAATATAAATATAACATTATTTAGTTATAATATTATAAGTAGACCATGTAGTTTTTATTCAATAGCAAGATCTGTTAGAGCGTGCACTGCGCAGCCCGCCCCCCCTTCTGAAGTCGAAAAGAAGGGGGGGCGGGCTTTTTTTTATATATATATATATATAGATAGATTTAATTTCCTGTATTCTGGTGCATTTTGGGGATGGCCACTACCTATTTACCAACTATTCATTCAGATTCATAGCCTACATCCTGACTTGCAGGGCCTGGACAAGCTTACATTGCATATACAGACCTACTTCATGGCCATTCCACCAGCCATTGCTATTTGACCCATTGTTGTTATTCTGATATTGAGACAAATCATGATCACTGTACTATAGCGTCCATTTTTTGTGAGTCTCAATGTCTACTTCAAATGCAGTTAGAAATATGGGACAGTTGCTTCATTTTGTTGATATGCTACAGGCCGAAAGACTTGTAGCATATCTTACAACTCTCTGCTAGTTAGCGATCTATCTCTTCTCTACATGTAGTTGTGTTGCGCGAGTGCTGCTGAGGGAGGTAGCCTATTTGATTGATTCGCTGAATTGTCCAATCATGTGGTGATAACAAAAAAGAAAAGCGATACCATTGGACTGGGAAGCACACTGGTGCGACCCAAGAGCGAATTTTCTTGCGCCAATGAAAAGCTGTCTCTGCTTGATAGACAGCAAAAAGTTAGCGAGCTTACGTCACCGTGGCCGGCGCCCCTGACCTGGAGGAGGGCTTTATTTCGAATGACCAATAACTAGCCTAGCCCAAATCATTGACGTTCAGACGCATTTAAATGGTTGCTGGCAGTGACAAGTATATCACACAATTAAACAAGGATAAACGCTATGTATTTTTGTTGATTTATTTTGTATTGATAATAGTTGATTAATAGTTGGCAGATATATTCAAGTGAATATTTCACGGAGGGGCGGCGCCCTAGCGCCCCCTATTGACCCACCGCGACTGCAATACTGGCTAGTGTCAGTATTAGCCTGCATACATTACGGACTAACATCCTAGTTTCACATGCCTACTGCAGCCCGTGTTGAATGTATACATGCTAGTATTAAATACGTACTGAGCAGGGCGTTCCTCCATCGTCTCTCGATGGGATGATCCAGGGAGCGATGCTCCACCCGGCAGATCACTCCTCCGCCTCCCCTTTCTCCTCCTGCTCTCTCCTTGGCCTCCTCCCTCCTCCTGGTGGGGTGCAGTATGGCCGTGGCGCGGTACAGTCGGGCCTGAGTCTGGACGGGCCCCCACAGCTCACCTCCCTGCACCACCTCCTCCTCCCGGTCGTCCTGCTCGCCCTCCCTCAGGCGGAGCCAGGTCACCGTGAGGTCGGGGGGGTAGAACCCCGTGATGTCACAGCCCAGGGTCGGGGGTTCCCCTGTCGTGGAAGCGGAGCTCACAATCTCCGCCACGCACGGCGTCCTGATGAAGCCTGACCGGGCCGGAGACAAGAATCAAGAGTCCTTACTCTCTCTCTTCCTACCCCCTCCCCTTCGTCCCTCCAACCCACCCTCCTCTCCCTCCTCCATCTCTCCCCTCCCTCCCCTCCGTCACTCCTCACCTCTGGTCTCGCGGGTGACCGGTAGTCGGAGGGCCACGTGGTGCACGGTCACCCAGACCTTGGTGTTCCCTCGCTCCAGCTCGCTGCGGGGGAGGCGGCACTGACTGGAGGCGGTGAAGAAGCCCTGCGGGTCGGGCCGCGGCGAGGACGAGGCCTGCGAGGCCACAGGGCTCAGCTCGCTGCCCTCGCAGAACCAGCGGAACGTGATGACGTCCGGGTGGAAGTGGGACGCGTGCACCGTCAAGGTGATGGTGTCTAGGAGGAGGAGGAGGGATCACATGTCAGATCAAAGAGGCCTGTCGACACAGAGGTCACTCACTCCCGGGGGTAACCAGGCGGTCGCTCAAACCATGTAAGCCATACGCCATATATATTTAGTAATATCAGAAAGGTATCAAACAACCATCCCCGACCAAAGAAGCCTACCCTGTGAGCAATCAAGTCACAAACCCACGAGAGCAACACCACGTCACTCAGTTTGTGGAGGCCCCTTGTGGAGGCCATCCTAGCAAGAAGAGATTAAATATGAAGACATACGTATCTTGGCCTTACCTGCGTCCTCAGTAACCTCCGCTAGCTGTATCTCGGACACTTCTGGAGCAGCTGGAATAGACAAGTTGATTCATCGGTTAGCATTTCCCAAGGGTCATAACAAGGATCATGGAGCCGTAGCAAAAGTAGCACAAATGTTTACCAACGATTGAATCCCGGCTATAACATTCAATTTAGGACAATAAGGTTAGCAAAGTGTTTAAATGCCATCAGTTTGTCCATGGCACTCTGTTTTAATTTATTTATCTAGGGATGTGGTACATTCATTGTGTCAAGGTTTTTTGGGATTGAAAATAACAGGGGAATAATAATAGGGGAGAAGAAAAGAAGGACACCTTATCATCTCTTACCCAGGACAGTGAACCTTTCGGACACTCTCTCCACCACCACCTTGTCCTTGCCCATGTAGGACACCTGGCATTTGAACACCGCCCCCTTATGAACGGAGATCTGCGGGACGAAGGTGAGCGATGACACCAGCTGCTGCCGGTTTCCAGTGGAGTGCAAGGGGCCCTGGTTGTGCAGCTTGTAGTACTCAGTCTGTCCTCCGGAGGGAAGCAGAGGTCCTTTCTCTGATACTGGGGAGGTGAGGGTTAGACCGTAGGGCAGGTGGATGGTGGTTAAGGTGTTATAGAGGCAGTTAAAGTTAGTCTTGGAGGTCCCTTTGGGGGCGTAGGGATTGTGATTAGAGTATGTTTTGTTAGTATTACGAGTAGAAGAGAAAACAAAGATTGTTCAAAGTGCATTGTACTTTGAACTTTTGACCATAAGCAAAAGATTGTGTCCTTGGAGATGCTTCTGTTCGACATATCCAATTCACTTTCTATGGAGAGGGCTTGGAAGCTCATATTTGAATTAAATTCTCTTTATGTGTAATCAATGCATCAACCCCTTCCTGCAGTACCTGTCAGTCAAACACGGTCGAGCTGGTTTACCTGTACCTGAGGTGGGAGTGGCCTAGCTGGTTTACCTGTGCGTGAGGTGGGAGTGGCCTAGCTGGTTTACCTGTGCGTGAGGTGGGAGTGGCCTAGCTGGTTTACCTGTGCGTGAGGTGGGAGTGGCCTAGCTGGTTTACATGTGCTTGAGGTGGGAGTGGCCTAGCTTGTTTACCTGTGCGTGAGGTGGGAGTGGCCTAGCTGGTTTACCTGTGCGTGAGGTGGGAGTGGCCTAGCTGGTTTACCTGTGCGTGAGGTGGGAGTGGCCTAGCTTTTTTACCTGTGCATGAGGTGGGATTGGCCTAGCTGGTTTACCTGTGCGTGAGGTGGGAGTGGCCTGGCTTGTTTACCTGTATGTGAGGTGGGAGTGGCCTAGCTTGTTTACCTGTGCGTGAGGTGGGAGTGGCCTAGCTGGTTTACCTGTGCGTGAGGTGGGAGTGGCCTAGCTGGTTTACCTGTGCGTGAGGTGGGAGTGGCCTAGCTTTTTTACCTGTGCATGAGGTGGGATTGGCCTAGCTGGTTTACCTGTGCGTGAGGTGGGAGTGGCCTGGCTTGTTTACCTGTATGTGAGGTGGGAGTGGCCTAGCTTGTTTACCTGTGCGTGAGGTGGGAGGCCCTAGCTGGTTTACCTGTGCGTGAGGTGGGAGTGGCCTAGCTGGTTTACCTGTGCGTGAGGTGGGAGTGGCCTAGCTTTTTTACCTGTGCATGAGGTGGGATTGGCCTAGCTGGTTTACCTGTGCGTGAGGTGGGAGTGGCCTGGCTTGTTTACCTGTATGTGAGGTGGGAGTGGCCTAGCTGGTTTACCTGTGCATGAGGTGGGAGTGGCCTAGCTGGCTTGTGAGAGGTGGGTAGGTGTAGCCTTGTGGTTGTACCTGTGCGGGCAGTGGCCTAGCCTACCCATTCATGAAGTGTAACAAGACATCACTGCATCAGGTGTGAGTGGGGGGCGGGGTCTACCTGGTGTACCTGTGCATCACATCTAAGTAAAGGGAGTGGTCTAACTGGTGTACCTGTGCATCTCGTCTAAGTAAAGGGAGTGGTCTAACTGGTGTACCTGTGCATCACGACTAAGTAAAGGGAGTGGTCTAACTGGTGTACCTGTGCATCACATCTAAGTAAAGGGTTCTGTCGGGCTGTCGTACCTTTGCGTGAGGTGTCGGCGATGGGTTTGTCATTGAGGAACCAGCTGGTTTCGACTCGGTCGACTCTGCGTCCCTCAATGCTAACAGTCACACGGCCCTTCTGTCCAACCACCACGTGGGGAGGCAGAATGATCCCGGACACGCTCAGAGACTTCTGCTTCTCTACAGTAGAAGAGAGCGTGAAAGGTGTACATATTAAGGTCGATATGCATTTACTTTGTGTTTGACTTCCATTGCAGAATGTCTTTGAGTCTACAAGCACTAGAGAGCTAGAAAAACTAAATGTAAACATGTGTCAAATCTTGGCTTGAAGCCAGCTTTGAATTGGTCTGTAGAAGATAAACGTGCTCCCTAAAGCACATACATTATTTAGAGGTTTGGAGGTGCCTTACTTAAGCAACTTTGGGAATTAGCCAAGTCAGTAACTTAATCACATTGCCTAATAAATGTATGGCAAATATAGCTGAATCTCAGGCAGAAGCGAAGGATACATCCCTGTATGCCAAAACAATAGCCGTCATGTATTATAGTGCTTTAGACACGCAGTAGTCTCAAGTCTTTAGTGGCTGCTGCAGGTTTGGTGCAGTATTGGTTTGATGTGCTTCAGGTTTCAGGACTCACCGTCCCTCCTGCGCCAGGAGAAGCCGAAGCAGAGCAGGAAGACCAGGACCAGGGAGATGCACATGAGAGCCACAGAGGCCTTGGCAGACTTGGTCAGCACTGGGTCTGAATCTGCACCCAAGAGAGTGAGAGTGAAAGAGAGGGAGACTGTACCTGATGGTTGGTTAACACACAACCCTAAAACAGCTCAAACCAAACACATGAACTTAAGACACCTCTTACCTAGTACCTTACTTAACAGTCTCTAACCTAGTACCCGAACTTAACCATCTCTAACCTAATACCATCTAATACCATCTCTAACCTAATGTTAATCTAATCTAAACCTGAACTAATACCTGAACTTAACCAACTTAACCATCTCTTACCTAATGCCTAAAGTTAAAGGGGTAGGAACTCAAAATTGCTTCTTTTTTTTTTTAAACGTGGTAACATGTATTTTATGATCTTCAACATAGTCATCCATGCCATTTTGTCAATGTTACATTGCATTACAAATAAGACCACTATTTAGGGCAAACATGTTAAATCTGATGTTTTTGACAGTGTCTGCGTTCTACTGACCTCCAAACTCTAGTCATGGTCTTTTTAGGACGTCAAAGTGCCTTTTTCCAAGGAATTATACTATGGGTAATGCCACGGTGTGTGCCACACTGCCTATACAACATCGCTCATACACAGTGATGCTACTTAAAAAACAAAGTTGGCTTGGGTCGTGAACATGGGGATAAAACATCCCAACCCCTTCCTAAAACTCTCAACCCAAAACCCCTTTTGTATAATCTCCTTGTGTTTAAATTCAAGCAGATGCAGGGGGTTCACTTTCAGTTGAACAAATTCTAACCCAAGAACTAAACGTAACTATGTCTCACCGAGCACTTAAACACAACTTGAATGCTCTGCTTTTGGACTCGTGCACTCGGCCTAGACGCACAGGTGGGGCCCTTCCTGGAGAGAGCCAAACCACACATTTATCTTAGTCTCTAGTGGGAAGTGGGAAGAGGGGGGGATTTTGTTGTGGTACCGGGTGGGTCCAGGTCTTCCAGGCTGGCTTGGACCTGTGCCGGCTCCAAGGCTCCCGGCTGGTCCACCACACACTGCACATGGCCTGCCTGCTCTCGCTGATCGGTGCTGAGCGTGAGGTAGCGTGTGGTCCGGAAGGTCCCGTCGGGGTTGGGCTCGCTGACAGGGCTCTGGGGTAGGGTGGTCCCGTTCTGGACCCAGGACACGGAGATCTCTTCTGGGTAGTAGCCGTCCAGGTCGCAGGCAAGCGTGAGGGCGGAGGATCGAGAGGAAACAGGGACGGCGGACATTCGGATGGACGGCAGGACTGCAATGGAAACGGGAAAGAAGAGGAAGACCGGAAGATCTTTTGTAAGCTTCTGGAACATTCTAGATTAAATAAAGGATGCATCTGGCACGCTGTTCTCCTAGAATTGTAAGTGTTGTAACTTGTTCATTATTAAAAAGGGTTTAGAGGGGGGGGGTCTAGATGGATTGAATTGTATTTTGTTGTGACTTAGTATTCAAATGCCCTCCAGCGGTTTTGGTCCCACCATCGCAGCACTGGAAAACTGTATTCATGGCTCTAGTATTTTTATTCGCGAGTCCAAACACTTGTGACTGAGGAGGAGCTGAGCAATATTCTACATTAATGCTACATTTCAAATACAGGCGCTACTCTGAAAACGGAATGGTTTTCTTGCCAAACTCTGTCCTGACTTAAGGTCAGGCAAAACACTAGTATAAATTGCCCATAGTCCGTGTGTCGTTAGACTGTTGCCTAAAAAGAGTGGCATAACAACCTTGTTAATACAAATGTGCCAGTGAGCTACCCTCCTATGGGGAGCCAGCCCACTTTCACACAGAGAGTACGGTGAAGCAACAGGGACGTTCTTCAGCTCACCGGTGAAGTTGAGCTGGAAGGTCAGGCTCCTGTGGACCGAGCCGTGGGTCACCTCACAGCCGAACGTAGCGTTCTGGTCGTCTCGGGAGGGGTAGAAGGTCATGTTCCCGATGGCCCGGTACAACCCGACCGGACCGGCTGGTGCCCCGTCCACAGGGTAGGGGGCCTTGATCTCCTCCCCCTCCCTGGTCCAGGAGAAGAGGACAGGTGGAGGGAAGTACCCCTCTGCCAGACACTCCAGTTGGCTCTCCCGTTCCAAGACCACCCACTGGGAGACCACCTGGAAGGTGGGTGGGGCTGTATTCCGGTGACAGGAGAGAGAGAGAGAAAATCAAATCAAGTTGAGAACATGTCAACGCTAAAGCAGATACATTTGAAAATCATGAAAACATGATCTTAAACAGATAAGGTTTGACATGGAAAGTGTACAAGGGACATTACACCTGCATGTTTATCCTTAACTTGGTGCTCATTGGCTGAGCACATCTCTTTAAAGAGGGCGGGAAAGCAGGGAATAGGGTCACTGTGTTTCTGACTGGCTTTGTCTCATGTATGAAATAGAGTGATTTAAAGGGTCTGTATCTGACACCGTCTTTGGGACCCCAGATGATCTCACCCAGGACGCTCAGCGAGACGTTGTGGGACCCCAGTCGGGAGGAGTTGTAGCTGACGGAGCAGACGTACGCCCCCTGGTGGGCTGGGACCACGCCACTGGCAGTCAGGGAGAAGTTCCCCCGGAGGAACGCAGGGGGGTTCCACAGGAAGCCCTCCTGGATGTGCTGCTGCGTCGCGGGGCCGAAGGAGGCCACCTCGGAGCCGTCGCCGCGGGTCCAGGTGACCCGGAGCAGGGACGGGTTGCTCAGCCTGCTGCTGGTGGGGGGAAGGGGGCAGGGCAGCAGCACGGTGGAGCCCAGGGCCACGGTGAGCTGGAGGGGAGACGCTGAGGAGCCAGAAAGAGGGGGGGAGAGGGAGATGGAGGGGGATAGAGGGGGGGAGT
>NC_136952.1:17649034-18024034 GCF_949987615.1 Pollachius pollachius | reverse complement strand
CATTCACTCTTTTTTAAAACACATGCTCACAGACAACCACACACACAATCACCAGAACTCACTCCCCCACGCTCATTTGTATTCACACACTCTGTGCAGGTGTGTGTGTGTACTCACCAGTGTTTATGACAGCCAGCAGGCTGAGGAGGAGGAGGACTTTACACCACATGTCACAACAGCGGGCAGCGGACTTCTGTCCCTTATCGCCAGCACTTCACTGGCCCTTTGCACTGGCCCTTATATAGCCCCAGGGTACCGGCCCCGCCCTCCAAGACAATAGAATAAATATTGTCTTTGGGCCCTGAAGGAGAGAGAGAGTGAGAATCAGAGACAGGGAGAGAGAGCGAGGGGGAGAAAGAGAGTGTGAGAAAGAGAGACAGGGGGAGAGAAAGAGGGGGAGAAGGAGAGAGCATGAAAGGGAGTGAGAGAAAACGACAGAAGGACAGAGGGAGAAAGAGAGAAAGGTTGTGAGAGAGAAAATAAAGACGGGACAATAGAGAAAGCGAGAAAGAGAAAGTGAGGTAGAAAAGGGCAGGGTTAGGAAAAGAGAGAGAGAGAGAGAGAGTTTGTTACGACCAGCAGCGGTCACTTAATATTCAGACGGGCCCGGGGCCAAGGTGTGGGGGCTACTTTACATGGGTGCTGCGTTGCCCTTAGCAAACATGGAGGGGCGACCCACTGGGCGCACTGTGGACACCCAGTGAGCCCGCATACACCCGGCCTGTTACTGTACTGCCGGCCCGCCGAGAGGAAGAAAGACGAGAGAGAGAGAGACACAGAATGGAGCAGCGTGGTGAATAAATAAAGCCAGCCCAGAGCCGTGGAGAGGCCGCTGCCCGCGTCGCCGTCCAGTGGTTAAAGTTTAGCCAGCAGCAACAATGCATCAAGTGTGAACAAGTGTGCGCAACTCAAGTCCTATAACCGTCATATTGATTCACTTAACGAGTGGCTTTCAGGCTCTCTCTGCTTTCTCTTCCCTCACGCAGCGTGTGTTGTGTGAGTCCAGAAACAAACTCATCAGTCACTCTCGGAGAGGATCCCGCATCTTTGTTCACCTGGCAGCGCAGGTGACATGGTCACATGGCATCACGACACACCTTTCATCCTCTGGACTTCATCAACATAACTCAAGATTAAGAGGAGAGCACACACTGGAGGTGTCGTTGTGGTGCGTGCCGCGGTGTTTGAGCTCAACGCACACACACACACACACACACACACACACACACACACACACACACACACACACACACGAGAGAGGGAGAGAGGGAGAGGGAGAGAATAAGAGAGAGAGAGAGAGAGAGAGGGAGAGGGAGAGAGAGAGAGCGAGGGAGTGAGAGGGAGGGAGGGAGGGAGAGGGAGAGGGTAAGAGAGAGAGGGAGAGGGAGAGAGGGAGCGAGGGAGAGAGAGGGAGGGAGAGGGTAAGAGAGAGAGAGAGGGAGAGGGAGAGAGGGAGCGAGGGAGAGAGAGGGAGGGAGGGAGAGAGAGGGAGAAAGAGGAAGAGGGAGGGAGAGAGGGAGAGGGAGAGAGCGAGAGGGAGAGAGGGAGAGGGGGGAGGGAGGGAGAGAGAGGGAGAAAGAGGAAGAGGGAGGGAGAGAGGGAGAAAGGGAGAGGGAGAGAGCGAGAGGGAGAGAGGGAGAGGGGGGAGGGAGGGAGAGAGAGGGAGAAAGAGGAAGAGGGAGGGAGAGAGGGAGAAAGGGAGAGGGAGAGAGCGAGAGGGAGAGAGGGAGAGGGGGGGGAGAGAGGGGGAGGGAGGGAGATAGGAAACGGGAGGGAGATAGGGAGGGAGAGGGAGAGAGAGAGAGGGAGGGAGAGATGCAGGGAGGGAGATAAGGAGAGAGAGGGAGAGAGGGTGAGAGAGGGTAGGAGAGAGGGAGTGGGGGAGAGAGAGAGAGAGAGTGAGAAGGAGAGTCGTTCATTCAACTGTTCTCTCGCTCCCCTTTCTTTCGCAGACACGTTCCCTTCTTTCATTAGGAGAAGATTGACGAGCATGCACATAGTGGGAAGCACCAATCCAACCGAATAAATAACTTTTAGCCTTACTTTGTGAAGGCAAAAATAAAAAAATAAAAAAAATTCTTATTCATATCTCTATTTCAACAGGAAAGCCATGTGCGTTGAAGGAGTGGTAGATACACACGCGCACACACACACACTGAATAACATTTAAAGTAGGCTACCAATCGTGGAAGAGAATTCTTTATTTGTCCATTATTATGAATCGAATTACAATACAGTCTGAGACTACAGACCATCTGATTGTTTCCTGCTTTAAACCTGCTTTTTCTTCGGTTTAAGATAGGACTAATGGTTGACCTTGTGAACCACAGCCCGCAATATTCTGTAGGCCCCCTTTTGGAGCCCAGAAGTCAGATAAGAAGGCCTTTTATCCAAATTCCATAGCCTACATCTAGCATGGTTACCTGCAATCCACACGTTTCAGCCATTCAACATTGGATACTGCTGCAGCACGCAGTGGCCTGAACACACAAGTGAAGGGAGATAATACTATTATTAATAATAATAATAATCATAGGCATATACATAAAGTAACAATATAAATAATATAACCGCAAGCGGTGATTAACGGGGTCCGAGCAAAATGAAAAGTCAAGAACACACTAATGGAAGATACATAAATATGACATATAATTATGAAGGAAAGATGTTGATGTTGTACAAGGCATTATCCCATTGAGCCACTGACATTCCTGAACTGCATGAAGCCTCATTCACATGGTGAAAATGTCGATTGATAAGCACACAACATCAAGAAAACTCCAAGCACACATTTCACAACAGAATTAAGGGCTTTCTTAAAAGTGTATGGATCTGAAAATTTGCAACGTTAACGGTATCCACCTAACGATAGCCGTATGGTAGTTATACAATAACAAAATGGTCATATAGGCAAAATGGGTTGAGACTGTGGACGTTTGGCTTCTCTATGAAATTTTGGGAAAAGTAAAATTTTTTAGAGCAGAAGACCAGAGTGAAAAAGATGCATCTGATTATACATTAATATGATGAAAGAATTTTGAGTCCGTTAAGGAGAAATAAGGCTAGTTTATATTTTTTTTAAATAGCGCCACCTTTGGGTGCAGTACCACAATTTGGGTTTGTTAGTAGTGGGGGGTATTGGTATCCACCTAATAATAGTCATATGTTTTTTTTATACAATAACAAAATTGTCATATAAGAAAAATGGGATAAGTGCTCCAACTTTATTGGCCAATATTTCCCAAATAGAACTAAATAAAACAAATTCTGTTTGATGATTTTTGTGGGGTTTGGGCTAAAGATTTGATGTGGTGATTTTGGTGAATTTTTGATTATTTTTGTAGCCTGTGAATCTTTTTATCATATTTGGCTTTAATATGAAATTGTGGGAAAAGTAAACATTTTTAGGGCATAAGAACCGCGGTTTTATAGATGCATCTGATTCTAGAGATTAATATTATCAAAGAATTTTGAGTCAAGGTCAATCTAATGTGGAGAAATAAGCCTAATTCATGATCTTTTACAATAGCGCCACCTTTGGGTGCAGTACCACAAATTTGGGTTTATGGGTAGTGGGGGTTATTGGTAATCATACATACAAATTTCAAGAGCTTTCGACTAACGGCATAGGCTGCAGTATGACTTTTACAGAATTTGATGGGAAAAAAAAACGTTACAGAAACAATAGAGGACCAAGCAGCTTCGCTGCTCTGACCCCTAATAAGCTGGGAGCTTAAGGATTTAAAATGCCAGCATTGAATTCATCGTATTTTTCTGTCCTAAACTTCTCTTCTTATCAATGTTTTGGTCCAAGCGTTACCGTTTATTTGAAGGAATAGACACCACCGATTGCCTGAATTTTACTACAAATCCCCCAGGCAATTTTCTGATCCTTCTCTGAAGGAGGCTCTTCAGTGCACTCTGCTGGCGGCGTCCTGATGCCAGACATCTGTTATAAAAAGGAATGTGATTTTGGCCCTGGGGCACTCGCCCCACTCGACTTTTAACTACCTGAAGCTACCTTAATAATTAGCATTACTCAACAGAGTATTTTTGTTGATTTGGGATGTAAATACATACACCTTTTGTTATTTTTATTCACCAAGTGATAAAAACTAAGGCTCCAGTATTCTTCCAAATAATATATATATGTATACAAATATTATTAATCAATTTTTTGACATCTGCGTGCCACACATTGGCTTATGCGCATCAATGGCTCGATATGCATCTGCTTTGTTTGCCTGAACTCCATTGGCACACGGCAATGTTTATTCAAGTGTTATTACACCATGTACGGTTGATTTACCTACCAACTATACAAACCAACAATTAAAATCAAAGTATTTACTGGGTGTCTAGGCAATTGACAAAGGTAAGTGAAACTTCAAAAAACAGTCCAAAAGGTCCAATGGTAATCAATCAAGACATTGAATAGGCAACATCCAGAACCTGGGATACAGGCCAGATCAAAACCGAAAGAGATCAAACAAGAACATGTCAGGGCTGAATGGCGCTGTGTACACACTGAGGAACAAGGACAATCTGGCAACGGGACAAAGAAAACAGGGAGGTCCGATCAGGCTGATGAGTAACTGAAAGCAGGCGTGGAAAAACAAAGGTTTACAAAGAGTGGGAGGGTATAAAGGTGGAAAACAGGAATAACAGGGGGTGATATTACCCCCTCTCTAGAGACGGCTACACGCTGGTCCGGGTGGCTTTGGTAAGGCATGATGAGGTCCCGAATGTCCCAAGAGGGGACCTCGCCAACAGCCCACCAATGGTTGACCCGATAGACCGGACCACCCTTGAAAACACGGGGGGTTGGAGGAGGTCAGGAGGGGGGATCTAGCTGACTGCTCCTTGTGGGTTTGACCTTTGAGACGTGGAAGATGGGGTACGCTCTCATGGCGTTGGGGAGCTGTAGCTGGACTGCCGCGAAGTCGACCACCTTGGATATTGGAAAGAACCAAGAGCCTTCCAAACAGAGGGCAAGGTCCTGAGGGGAGAACCAGATCTTCTGCCCCACCCAGTAGTGAGGGGCAGGAATGTGATGCTGGTCAGCCACCCTTTTGAGGCGGCCAGGTGCCCTGAGTAGAGCAGCATGGGTCCTCTTTGAGGACGGCCCCAGAAACCCATCCTCCAGCTACAAGAACAGCGGTGGTTGACAGCCGTAGACAAACTGGAAAGCAGACAACCCTGTGGCTGAAACCGTGTGGAACTGATGCAAATACTCAATCCAAGTCAAATGATGACCCCTGCAGGATGGGTAATGTGGCACCAGGCAGAGGAGCCCTGTCGCCAGAATCTGGTTGTAGCACTGGGATGGTAGCCAGAAGAGAGACTAGCAGTGGCACAGATCGGTCTTCAAAACTCCCTTCAAAAACTAAAAACAACTGAGGGCCCAATCAGAGGCTGCAAAGGAGCAGCCACCATACTGCTGTTTCTTATAGAAGGTCTCTGAAATATGCAAAGCCCAAGAACCTCTGTAACTGTCTGCAATCTGATGGAACAGGCCATTCCTTGACGGCACTGACATCTGGCTTGAAATAAAGCTGATTCTCTAACAGCCACTGGAGAACCCGTGGGATGTGCTGTAAATGCTCCATCTCATCTCAAAAATGTAATATTGTACATATTATTATTGAAACAAATACTCATAGGGAGCACTAATAGTATTGAACGCTGTCTTCCAGTCATCTCCCTCCCTGATGCGGACTATGTGCCCAGTCTTTTGCAAGACACAACGCTAAGAAGTGCCCAAGTTGTCTCCCCCTCCCTCACATTGATGCTCCTCCAGAGAGAAGTGAGGGCGTCCCGGCTACCTGGGCCCCTCCCCACTCCCAGAAGGTCCTGTTACCCCGAAACCAGGAACCCCCCTGGATCTGGAAGGCAGACCATGATGGTGCGTGTATTTGACAATCTCCAGAGGGGGGATGGCCTCCTTCCCGAACAGTCTCTCTTCCTCCTCGCCTCATGAAACCGTTTGTCAATCTTGATCAAGTGGAGCTAACTGGTATCTGAATGGCTGGGCAGGAAAGCGTCAGAAAGGTAGGATTTGTTCCAAGTGCTGTCAGCAGCCATGGTACAGATATGGTTAGCATGACAGCAGAACCACACCCTGCTTCAACCTTGTTTGAGCCCCAACTCCCCTTGTACCGTGACAGATGTAGTCAGTAGAGACACAGACACAGAGACAGGACGCAAGGTAAAGTTCAAATCAAAGTCTTTACTGCAAAGCCACACAATTAACAAAGGTAATTCTGAATAAAACAAACTCAAACATCCAGATAATCAAACTCCCAAAGGTCAAATGTAAATTAGTACCAATAGGGAAGATCAAACACAAAGACATTGAGGCTGAAAGGAATATGTGTCCTCACTGGGGAACAAAGAAAAAAGGAAGCTTAAATAAAATCAGAGTCAGATTAGCGACTGAATAGAGGTGTGGAAAACCAAGAGAAGGAGGACATCTAGTGGGATATACAGGAATGATGCAATGAGACGCACCCTCTTTTTTCAGGTGGTAACTGGGTTTTATACAGGCCCACAGATGGAGAATCTCCTGAGCTGCTGTTCTGATTGAAAATGTAAAGATTTACTTCAGATTAGACCTGTTCCAAAGACTGGACAGACTGAGACAGAGCCAAGACAGAGCTGAACACATCCACACACACCTCGCTGCCGGCGTCCCTTGGTCGTGACGTTGAAGAGCATTCTTACTTTGAGGTCACGAAAATAACTTTATTCTGCCTTTGTTCAGAGTGAAATGGAACTCTCAAGAACTTGTTGGCAGCGACTGGCAAAAACATAGGATTTGAATCCTGTTATCTCAAAATCATGGGTCTTTATCAGTAACGTGAAAAAACGGCATACTATGTTGATGATCATATGAGACATGAACATTTTTTAAACAGAAACAGAAAATATTTTGGGTTCACTGCGCCTCTGATTACCTCGATTTCATGATCTACTTAATTTTAAGCAGTGGTGTGTCTCTAGTTGGATGTGGTGATGAATTCACTGTCAAGACAGCAACAACCTGATGTGTCCGCAACAAGAGACCTCATTCATGTTATAAAGGGCCACATCCAGCATTGGCCCAGCCAACCACTGTACAGCAGGATATGGCCAGGTTATTTCTATTTCCAGAGGAAGAATTCAGCATCTTAATCTGGTTTTGATGGTTTTATGTAAAAGAAAAAAAAGATTGTGACATGATGATTACTTCCACCTTCTACATTCAGGAGATGTGGAATTTGTTCAAGTTGGGGTAAGGTATATTGCTGACATTGGGTGAAGTTATGGCATGTTGGCACACACAATGATTTTTATTTTTGAATTTGAAAATGCACTAATTTAACATACCTATTTACAGTGGGGCAAAAAAGTATTTAGTCAGCCACCAATTGTGCAAGTTCTCCCACTTAAAAAGATGAGAGAGGCCTGTAATTTTCATCATAGGTATACCTCAGCTATGAGAGACAAAATGAAAAAAAAAACTAGAAAATCACATTGTCTGATTTTTAAAGAATTTATTTGCTAATTATGGTGGAAAATAAGTATTTGGTCAATAACAAAAGGTCATCTCAATACTTTGTTACATGCCCTTTGTTGGCAATGACAGAGGTCATACGTTTTCTGTAAGTCTTTACAAGGTTTTCACACACTGCTGCTGGTATTTTGGCCCATTCCTCCATGCAGATCTCCTCTAGAGCAGTGATGTTTTTGGGCCTTCGCTGGGCAACACAGACTTTCAACTCCCTCCAAGGATTTTCTATGGGGTTGAGATCTGGAGACTGGCTAGGCCACTCCAGGACCTTGAAATGCTTCTTACGAAGCCACTCCTTCGTTGCCCGGGCGGTGTGTTTGGGGTCATTGTCATGCTGAAAGACCCAGCCACGTTTCATCTTCAGTGAAGAAGAAGAAGAAAAACAACCCCAAAGCATGATGTTTCCACCCCCATGCTTCACTGTAGGTATGGTGTTCTTTGGATGCAACTCAGCATTCTCTCTCCTCCAAACACGACGAGTTGAGTTTTTACCAAAAAGTTCTGTTTTGGTTTCATCTGACCATATGACATTCTCCCAATCCTGTTCTGGATCATCCAAATGCTCTCTAGCAAACTTCAAACGGGCCCGGACATGCACTGGCTTTAGCAGGGGGACACGTCTGGCACTGCAGGATTTGAGTCCCTGGCGGCGTAGTGTGTTAGTGATGGTAGCCTTTGTTACTTTGGTCCCAGCTCTCTGGAGGTCATTCACTAGGTCCCACCGTGTGGTTCTGGGATTTTTGTTCACCGTTCTTGTGATCATTTTGACCCCACAGGGTGAGATCTTGCGTGGAGCCCCAGATCGAGGGAGATTATCAGTGGTCTTGTATGTATTCCATTTCCTAATAATTGCTCCCACAGTTGATTTCTTCACAACAAGCTGCTTACCTATTGCAGATTCAGACTTCCCAGCCTGGTGCAGGTCTACAATTGTGTTTCTGGTGTCCTTTGACAGCTCTTTGGTCTTGGCCATAGTGGAGTTTGGAGTGTGACTGTTTGAGGTTGTGGACAGGTGTCTTTTATACTGATAAGGAGTTCAAACAGGTGCCATTAATACAGGTAACAAGTGGAGGACAGAGGAGCCTCTTAAAGAAGAAGTTACAGGTCTGTGACAGCCAGAAATCTTGCTGGTTTGTAGGTGACCAAATACTTATTTTCCACCATAATTTGCAAATAAATTCTTAAAAAATCAGACAATGTGATTTTCTGGATTTTTTTTTTCATTTTGTCTCTCATAGCTGAGGTTTACCTATGATGAAAATTACAGGCCTCTCTCGTCTTTTTAAGTGGGAGAACTTGCACAATTGGTGGCTGACTAAATACTTTTTTGCCCCACTGTATATACCTATTTTAGCATGTGGTTGTTTACCAAGTGTCATTCTACCTTCTTATTGATTAAATATAACAAGTCCAGATACAGAACCACGCTCATGAACACCTGGATTGCCACATCAGGAGTTACACCTGACTTCAGTGCACTTGTTCAAGCCCATCAGAGACTTAGCTCCTCCCACTGAGTACTTTTTTTATGTGTGCAATTAAATGATTTTATTCATATTCATTTGGAGTGACTTTTAATTACAAATGCTTGATTAGAATTACAGGAATATATTTTCTATAATCCAATCTAATGGTTAAGACATGACAACATTTTCTCAGCCCTCCAAGGCATTCTGAATTTTTGACGTGGCCCCCAATGAAAAAATATTGCCCAACCCTGCTATATGAGAAGGGTTTGGCAAATATTTTATGTAGTCTATGGTTCAATGACAACATCTAGTATTAATGTAGTCAATACCAATGATAACATCTGGTATTAATGTAGTCGATGGTTCATTGACAACGTCTGGTTAATGTAGTCGATGGTTCAATGATAACATCTGGTATTAATGTCGTCAATGGCTCAATGATAACATCTGGTATTAATGTAGTTGATGGTTCAATGACAATGTCTGGTTAATGTAGTCGATGGTTCAATGATAACATCTGGTAATAATATAGTCGATGATTCAATGACAACATCTAGTATTAATGTAATCGATGTGTCATTCACAACATCTGGTATAAATATAGTAGATTGTTTAATGACAAAGTAGGGTTAATGTAGTCGATGGTTCATTGATAACATCTGGTATTTCTTTTTTTATAATTAGTATTGAGTTTTTGAACACCACTGTTATATTGTAGTCAACATTGTAGTCAATAATAGAATTGACGTCTTAACATATATCCCTTAGCGATGATACTTTTTTTAATACAAATAAATAAAAAGTTTAGCCTAAAGTGTTAATAGAAATCAGATAGAAATAATTAGTTGATGGTTCAATAATAACATCTGGTATTAATGTAGTCTATGAGCAGCCGGTTTAATTCAGGGTGAATTTCTGGCTACGTGTGGATGATTGCAAATAAATCATACTTACTAAAACCTTTAGTTTAAGTTTGACTTGGCATGCTTGATGCCCTGCCCTGTTGTCCAGGGTTTAGTGATGATCTGTTGCTTACAGGGCCCCTCTAGACCTTCTTTGCATGTAAGCCCTGCCATCCAGGGTTTAGTGATATTCTGTTGTCAGCAGTCTGTTGCAGTTTGTGGGAAGGCCTGCACCTTTTTCTAGTTAACAATGGAATTATATTGTTATGAAATCTTACAGTAATACATCAATACGCTTAAAATATAAATTAATCTTGGACACACACACAATATGGCCACGCCGTTCAATTTGGAGATGAGCGGACTCCTAATCCGCCCATGGTATGATGAGCAACAATGTTTTAAGATGTGTCCCTACCAGTGTTCAAACCAAACCTACGCCCTGGCCTCATTGAACACATTGTAAGAAACAAAACAGTAGAACCCAACCCGAATCAATTCTAAAAGAACGCGTCATCCCCAGGGACGGCTGAGTCCTGCTCACGTCAATCTGCTGCATTATGAGGCCTCAACAACAACACACGCCCAGTTAGGGCACATCTTTATTGGCAGAAACTATTTGATGACCGACTGTCAATATGTCCTTAGTGCTGTTATTGTGCCATGACTCAGCCGTAGGATTTCTTTCTTCTTCCCTTAATTATATCTCACATTTAAACACAAACCTGTTTTGTTACATTTTTGATCAATTATACATCCGTTACTAGTAGAGCCCTGAAGAGTGAAGAGGAGCAGAGCCTACAGAGCAGAACAGGAGATAGTTGGACCTGAGTGTGTAAAGAGTTCAGTGAACAGGAGACGGTTGAAGCTGAGTGTGGGAAGAGTTCAGTGCTTAAAGAGTTTATCCAACAGTTTTGACGATGGCATCATGGGCACTAGGGCTCCTGCTATTGGCCTTTGCGTGGAATGGGAAAGGTATGTTTAGATACTGTACTGGGTTAATGTTCTGAATTTGATGATTGAGTCACAGTTTACTTTGGTTTTGAATCATTGCAGTAATTTCAACAAATTAAATTGAAATAGAACAGAAATATGCCTGTCTATGTTTGTATGAATATATAAAAAACAGTGTTCTTCTTTGTGTTTGTCTACCAGAAATCCAGGCACAGGGTGAGTGAAATTGTGTTTTTTGTCTTACAAAATACATGAAGTATCCTAAACACTTAAAGAGACAATCAAGAGCATAGCAGCAAAGTACTCTCTTTCACCCCCGTGTCACATGCTCAGAGGAAGGAAAAGTTGATTCTAGAGACAGACATATATTACATTGAATGTATTACAGTCTACAGAAGAGGATTCGGGCCATATGTGATTATTTTGGAGTCCTGACTTGAATCTCAGTATTCTGACTTCAAACTCAGAATTCTGATTTTAAACTCAGAATTAGGACTATAATCTCAGATTTCTTACTTTAAAGTCTGGATAAAAAGAGTTCTTACTTCAAAGTCAGAATTCTGACTTTAATCTCAGAATTCTCACTTTATTCTCAGAATTCTGACTAAAGAGTCAGAAGTCAAACTAAATTCACATGTGTCCCTAATCCCCTTCCGTACATTCACACCCAATTAAAAGATAAAGATTCACTGAGGCTGCAAATTGGCACTGGTGGCTCTCTCAGAGGAGTTGTTTTTGCTTTACTTCTGAGTAACCTAAGTGTTCTTAATCTGATTTGCTAATGTAAGAGAATTAAACTGGAAACCTATAAAATGTTGGTCAGAAATGCAGAATATAATACCTGTGTTGGGTCGCATAAATGTCTGTGGCAACAGGGAAGGATACATGATGAGGAGTACACAGCAGGCCGTTACTGGAACCACTTACTTGGTTCTTTAATTATAGCATTAAAATCAAATTATTATATGGAGGTTTGAGCATAATGTTTTTATGTTGTCAAGCAGAAATGATGTCGATAGTTCCACCAGTTGTTTTGAATGTTAGATTTGTAGCGCATTGATTGGGAAAGGCAGGGCAGTCCCATTGGAAAAACACCCTTGGAACCCTATTCACTAACCAGAACCAACAAGTTCCACAGTGCTCTGGTATCCCCTTCAACATCGACGTCATGCCCAACGTGGTGGTCTGTTTCGCCAGATTGTGGAATGGCTCCCCTCAACATTAAGGTGGTGGGGGGCGTGACCTCAGCCCAAGGGAGCTGGCCCTGGCTGGCCAGCCTGCACATCGGCAGCGCCACCGTCGCCAGGTTCCACACGTGCGGAGGCACCCTCCTCAACCAGCAGTGGGTGCTGACCGCCGCCCACTGCATACAGTCGTAAGCTGCCACCGCCCAGAGGCACCTATGCATCATGGTTTACTTCTGTGATACACTGCTTCCCGATCTTATCCCGACCATAACCGATTCAACACCCTGATTTGAACCCTCCACCACCTCTAACTGAATGCGGGAATTTATAGCTGCTCTGCGGATTGAGGTTTGAGAGCTGGAAAGACACGCCTCCTCCTCATCACCGAAACTAAGCCATCTCTAACCTAATCCTAAGGTTAACCATCACTTACCTTATCCAAAATGAAACCTTCTCTAACCTAATCCTAAACTTAACCATCTCTACCCTTATCCTGAGTTTAACCATCTTTAACCTAACCCTAAACTTAGGTTAGGTTACATCTCTAACCTATCCTTAAACATAACCATGTCTAACCTAAAACCTAAGCCTAAGCATCAGACGTAACCCTCCCTTATGTAATCCTCTCGTCCCCCACCAGGATGACGGTGAGCGACTACACCGTGTTCCTTGGCCGGCAGACCCAGCAGGGCCCAAACCCCAATGAGGTGCAGCGCAGCGTGCTTCAGATCTTCATCCACCCCAGCTACGACGTCAGCCCCGTGAACGGCAGCGACCTGGCCCTCCTGCGCCTCAACGGTGCCGTCCAGTACAGCGACTACATCAGACCCGTCTGCCTCGCAGATAGTGTCAGCACTTTCAATGACACTTCCTGTTATTTGACGGGCTGGGGCAAACAGACACAAGCTGGTAAGATAAGAGTCAAAGCAAAGTTCGATTGGTTCCTCTTTTGTTAAAACCTTTCGAGTGACACATTTTTGGGAGGGTTGGTTATGTGAACAGAAAGGAATTATTAGGCTGAGGACTAATACAAATAAGATATAATTAGTTGCTGACAACATTTAGAAACCACACAATTGCTATAGTAGCATGTTATGGATGGCTGAGGGCAGGGTAGTGATTATCCACTACACCACCTAACCACTAAAGTACCAAGGTGTTCAACTGGGGTCCGAAAGGATCTGGGTTCAAACCCACAGCTAAGAACTGAGATGCCCTCACTGAGATCACCCCTTCCTTCTGCTAAATGATGTGCATCTCATTCATGGGTAGTGACTAAATGGTCATTCATTTAATGCCCATACAAAACAAGGAAGCTTTGTCTTTGCTGAAAGATGACAATCCCCATTCCTTTCATCTCTGGCAAATTACTGACCAATCTGCCACCATGTAAAGACTGAAATTAAAACTCAGCACACTAGCTTTCTAATAGCAGGGGCAGGGTATTTACTAGCTAGTGTCATGTTGTTTGAATCCCAGCCTGAAGCTTCTTGGTTGGAATCTTAGACTGTATAAAATAGGGTCAAACCCCAATGCCCGTAGTCTACCCCCATCAAGAGGCCTCATGGGAACAGACTACCCTACTCTCTCCCGATGGCCACCACATAAATGGTTAGAATTGCACACTACACATTTGCATGTGAAATAGTGTGTCTTCCAACGGGCATCAAGGTCACCTATGATCAGGAAGAAGGGGTCAAGATGGATCTGGGGAAGATGAACATACTAATACAATACTTATACTAATACCTAGGAGATACCAGACAGTTTGACTAACCATCAATGGAAACACGCTGGACTACATGTCACACAACTACAGAAACAAACTACACACTGTACACACTACAGAAACATGCTACACACTGTAAGCACTGCGGAAACACACTAAACACTATACACACTGCAGAAAAACACTACACACTGTACACACTGCAGAAAAACACTACACACTGTACACACTGCAGAAAAACACTACACACTGTACACACTGCAGAAAAAAACGACACACTGTACATACTGCAGAAACACACTACACACTGTACAGACTGCAGAAAAACACTACACACTGTACACACTGCAGAAAAAAACTACACACTGTACACACAACAGACTGTACACACTGTTCATCCTATATTCTAAACACTACACACTATACACACTGCAGAAACACACTACACACTGTACATACTGCAGAAACACACTACACACTGTACACACTGCAGAAACACACTACATACTGTACACACTACACACTGTACACACTGCAGAAACACACTACACACTGTACAGACTGCAGAAAAACACTACACACTATACACACTGCGGAAACACACTTCACACTTTACACACTACATATTACACACTGTACACACTACACACTGCAGGGAAATACCGCCCAACTGGTCAAACGTTCATGAACCCCTGTGATGCTGATGCATTGTCTGCAACGTAAAATGGGTTTGGAATCGGGCTGAATTTGAGTGGTACACACTGCTCAAATTCCATTGTTTGCATATCTATACAAACATATATATATATATATACATATTTATATATATAATATACCATAGCACTTTAAGTAAGCATATTACCATAGTACTAGATGTCTAGATGGCTCCTAACCTTTTGTGCTGGTAGATGACCCCCTAATCACAAGACACTCAGACCACCACCAGAAGACCCTGTAGCATGCTAGATGGGCCCCACATGGAGCGTACCAAATCCACTCAGACCCCCACCAGAAGACCCTGTAGCATGCTAGATGGGCCCCACATGGAGCGTACCAAACCAGCCACTCAGACCCCCACCAGAAGACCCTGTAGCAGGGTAGATGGGCCCCACATGGAGCGTACCAAACCAGCCACTCAGACCACCACCAGAAGACCCTGTAGCAGGGTAGATGGGCCCCACATGGAGCGTACCAAACCAGCCACTCAGACCACCACCAGAAGACCCTGTAGCAGGGTAGATGGGCCCCACATGGAGCGTACCAAACCAGCCACTCAGACCCCCACCAGAAGACCCTGTAGCAGGGTAGATGGGCCCCACATGGAGCGTACCAAACCAGCCACTCAGACCACCACCAGAAGACCCTGTAGCAGGGTAGATGGGCCCCACATGGAGCGTACCAAACCAGCCACTCAGACCACCACCAGAAGACCCTGTAGCAGGGTAGATGGGCCCCACATGGAGCGTACCAAACCAGCCACTCAGACCCCCACCAGAAGACCCTGTAGCAGGGTAGATGGGCCCCACATGGAGCGTACCAAACCAGCCACTCAGACCACCACCAGAAGACTCTGTAGCAGGGTAGATGGGCCCCACAAGGAGCGTACCAAACCGGCCACTCAGACCACCACCAGAAGACCCTGTAGCAGGGTAGATGGGCCCCACATGGAGCGTACCAAACCAGCCACTCAGACCACCACCAGAAGACCCTGTAGCAGGGTAGATGGGCCCCACAAGGAGCGTACCAAACCAGCCACTCAGACCACCACCAGAAGACCCTGTAGCAGGCTAGATGGGCCCCACATGGAGCGTACCAAACCAGCCACTCAGACCCCCACCAGAAGACCCTGTAGCAGGGTAGATGGGCCCCACAAGGAGCGTACCAAACCGGCCACTCAGACCACCACCAGAAGACCCTGCAGCAGGGTAGATGGGCCCCACATGGAGCGTACCAAACCAGCCAAACGGGTTTCATATTCCTCTGTCTCTTCCTCCACAGCCAGCGCCGTCTCCAACGTGATTCAGCAGACACTGGTTCCCGTGGTGTCCCGGGCACAGTGCCAGAGCCACTTCCCCAGCGTGAACATCAGCGCAGCCATGCTCTGCGCCGGAGAGCCGGGCAAGGGCATTTGCCAGGTGAGCCACTGTTAGACCCACTGAGAAGCCTTGGGAAGTGGTCCAGTACCGTTAGTCATGTCTATGAAGGACCGGCAGTCTGTTAGTAGACCTCCAGGAGAGAAATCTTTACATCAGAAATGTGCCACTCGATTTCTCCACCAATATCAAGCCCATGGATCATGTTGGGTCTATAAGTATTACGATAAAAGTATTAAATAAGATTATATTCAATTGAATATAAAAAATGGATACAAGATTACATACGAGAACCATCAGAGAACAGATAAAACACAAGGTGTCAAACGGAATCATAGAAGACTAAACATCCATCATGTAAGCCATGGCTGCAGCAATCCACAGTGTTGTCAAAATACCACCATTCAACATGCTCAGTGGCCTTGCTCCTAACCTCTTTATTGCTTGTTTATTTATCTTGATGTTACATCGGCCTTAAGCAGAAACTTAAACCAAAGAAAAAGAGCCTCCTTTAGCATTCCATGTCTTTCCTATTGCCTGCTCAGGTCAACACTAAAGGCAGCATTGAGATAATTCTCTCTCTCTCTCTCTCTCTCTCTCTCTCTCTCTCTCTCTCTCTCTCTCTCTCTCTCTCTCGACAAAAATTCACAAAGAAACAGGAAGTAGACCACAAAACAGGATGTTACCATTTTTCTCACTCACTTTGGTACATTCCCTTGACATTTGCAAAACAGTAAGTGCATTACTCAAAGCATTACTCTGAAGTTCCTGTCTGTTGGGTCACAAATTCTTCTTCTCTCGCAGCCTCACTCCTCTTCCTCTTTTTCTTCTCTCTGGCTGTTGACTCCATCCAATTCCTTGTCCTTCCATTGTCAGACATTGTAACATTGCGTTGTGTTCCAGCTATATGCTTGCCAGTTGATGGTTCATGAGATGCACCTTTGAGCTATTTCAGTAAACTGGTTGATCGTTGGTTGATCTAACCCTTCACACATTTCCGTTCATTTGAGAAAGTCAAGATTCACCTGGGAGAAATGTATCAATTCAGGACAGATTTAGAAAAAAAGTCTAATGCAATTTTGTATAAATATGCTTGACATATTATGACAACTTATTCAACCATTTTGAATGTAAAGTCTTATGCAATGAGCTAATACCTGAATTCTGTGGGGGGTGAGACTATTCGACAGTGACCAATTATAAAACATTTTGAACAACATGACATAAGCAATTGATAATGTAGGAAAAAGCTGAGAATTGTACATAATCATTTGCATGAATATACCAAGCAAGTGACACAATGATGGGAAAATTGAACAAGTAGTTTTGCGATTTTCCATTCTGATCTGGGAAATGTAAAAAAGCTACTGAGAAAAACTGTAAAATACAACTTTTTCTACTGCATTTTTTATTAATAATTTATTATTTTGAGGGGGAAAAATAGGGTTTTGATTGAATGTTTTTCCTTCTATTTGTTAGTTAGGATTCACATAATATCTTTGATGTTTGATTTGTATCCCTTGTCCACTCAGCATAGGTATATAATTAAGTGCATTCAATTAACATTCTCTTCCCATCTATTCTCTCTCTCTCTCTCTCTCTCTCTCTCTCTCTCTCCAGGGGGATTCTGGGAGTCCCCTCATCTGTAAGCAGAACTCGGTGTGGATCCAGGCGGGCGTGGTCAGCTTTGGGGATATCTGTGCTAGGGGGATCCCTGACGTGTACACCCGGGTCTCTGCGCACCAGACCTGGATCAGGGACCAGGTGGCGGCGGCGGGAGGGTCGGCCGGGGTTGCCCAGATCGGCTTCTCTTCGTTCGTCTCTGGCGCCGGGGGAGCCATCAGCAGCAGCAGCAGCAGCAGCAGCAGCAGCAGCAGCTCCGCGGCGGGCCTCCGTCACGTCACGCTCTCCTCCCTGCTGCTGCTGACGGCTCTCCTGGGCTGAGGGGGCGGAGATACAGGCCAGCAGAGAGCCTACTCCTGTCGCTTCACAAGTGTGTTTCCACCTCTAAGTGGAGCGCAGGTCTTCGTTCCTCATTAGCAGCTGGCCCGTAGGCTTTGATCTTCAAGTGGCTTTGTCTATAAATACATGAAACACACCCTTATATGCTGTTCAGAAGAAGCCTCTTCTGGGGGAGGTCTTCATCAGGTGTTCTCATCCCCTCTGAGAACATCTCGTGAATTATCTTGTGTACTTTGATTTAAGCTCATCTGTTGTATTTAGAACAAATATTGTATCTTGAAATCCATGTTATTATTATCTATATCATTATTATTATTATTATTATTATTATTATTATTGCCATTTAATAAAAAAACATAATTAGCTTGCCTCGTCCTTCTAATTCCTATATTACTCTGTCTGCTGGTTGGTGGAGACTAGGTTGTGTGGCCATTGCACTTCGAATTGGATTTGTTTCTCTGCCTCGATTTGGATTAAAGCGTCAGCTACATGACGTATTATAATACACACGCTGGATTGGATACAGGGAGGACTTCAGGTCCCAAAGTGTTGTCCTCTCCTTGTAATCAGAACCTTATTTAATACACATGGACAAGATGTCAAGTCATGCCTAATGTTCTATTCTTTCCTTCATTCAGAAAACGTTTCCACCAATGACTTGTGAATAAAACAATTCACAAATCACTGTCTGATCATTGAAAGATCAAATTACGTTATTTTAAATATAGGATCTGCACCCGTAGTCTCCTCCAGTATATCCTATAGGAAGGAGAAGGAAAGTATTGTTGGAAGGGTGCTTCACTCCCAACCGAATAGGTTTTGTGTTTGAACCCAAATGTTAACTCTGCAGCCTACCCTGCGAGCATAATTGAGCAATATGTCCTAACCCCTACCTGCTCCTTAATGACCTGTCTCTGTATTCACTGTCTAACCCCTACCTGCTCCTTAATGACCTGTCTCTGTGTTCACTGTCTAACCCCTACCTGCTCCTTAACTACCTGTCTCTGTGTTCACTGTCTAACCCCTACCTGCTCCTTAATGACCTGTCTCTGTGTTCACTGTCTAACCCCTACCTGCTCCTTAATGACCTGTCTCTGTGTTCACTGTCTAACCCCTACCTGCTCCTTAATGACCTGTCTCTGTATTAACTGTCTAACCCCCACCTGCTCCTTAATGACCTGTCTCTGTATTCACTGTCTAACCCCTACCTGCTCCTTAATGACCTGTCTCTGTACTGTCTAACCCCTACCTACTCCTTAATGACCTGTCTCTGTATTCACTGTCTAACCCCTACCTGCTCCTTAATGACCTGTCTCTGTGTTCACTGTCTAACCCCTACCTGCTCCTTAATGACCTGTCTCTGTGTTCACTGTCTAACCCCTACCTGCTCCTTTATGACCTGTCTCTGTATTCACTGTCTAATCCATACCGGCTCCTTAATGACCTGTCTCTGTATTAACTGTCTAACCCCCACCTGCTCCTTAATGACCTGTCTCTGTATTCACTGTCTAACCCCTACCTGCTCCTTAATGACCTGTCTCTGTACTGTCTAACCCCTACCTACTCCTTAATGACCTGTCTCTGTATTCACTGTCTAACCCCTACCTGCTCCTTAATGACCTGTCTCTGTGTTCACTGTCTAACCCCTACCTACTCCTTAATGACCTGTCTCTGTATTCACTGTCTAACCCCTACCTGCTCCTTAATGACCTGTCTCTGTGTTCACTGTCTAACCCCTACCTGCTCCTTAATGACCTGTCTCTGTGTTCACTGTCTAACCCCTACCTGCTCCTTAATGACCTGTCTCTGTATTAACTGTCTAACCCCCACCTGCTCCTTAATGACCTGTCTCTGTATTCACTGTCTAACCCCTACCTGCTCCTTAATGACCTGTCTCTGTACTGTCTAACCCCTACCTACTCCTTAATGACCTGTCTCTGTATTCACTGTCTAACCCCTACCTGCTCCTTAATGACCTGTCTCTGTGTTCACTGTCTAACCCCTACCTACTCCTTAATGACCTGTCTCTGTGTTCACTGTCTAACCCCTACCTGCTCCTTAATGACCTGTCTCTGTGTTCACTGTCTAACCCCTACCTGCTCCTTAATGACCTGTCTCTGTGTTCACTGTCTAACCCCTACCTGCTCCTTTATGACCTGTCTCTGTATTCACTGTCTAATCCATACCGGCTCCTTAATGACCTGTCTCTGTGTTCACTGTCTAACCCTCACCTGCTCCTTAATGACCTGTCTCTGTATTCACTGTCTAACCCCCACCGGCTCCTTAATGACCTGTCCTGGCCACAATAAAATCCTCTGCTTAATGAAAACATGGTAAAAAGTACATTTAACAATTATTCATGTTGATGAACCAATCAAATTGCGCCATCTTAGGAGGTTCATGTGTAGCATATACTAAATGTGAATAAATTAAGAGGAAGAAGGCGAACAAGCACTGTTAAAGTCCTTTATTGTTCGGTACCAGGATGAACCGGCAATAACAAGTACCATGAACAGGTTCCATGAATACAAACAGTAAGGTGGGAATCATTGACTTCAAAGGTGCAGAACATGAGAGCATGGGAATAGAGATCCACTAGTAGGCGTGGTTGGCCACGAACAGGGACTCCCCGCCGGCGCTGCTGCTTCCGCTGGGCGCGTACTTACCCACGCAGGCCTTGCTGTTGGCCTGGGGAACACAACAACAACCTGAGTTAGCACGTTCCTTAAGGAACAGCTACAGCATGCTATGTTAGCATGCACAGATTTTAGCATCTTCAATTCATACACACAAACATACAAAAATAAGTAATAATGTATTAAAATCATTAATGCCACTAAAATAAAAAGCCTCGCCTCTGCAGGGAGCCTAGACTGGGTAGCCCCGCCCAATCTGCCGGCGATTTGAGTTCGCCCTGCCGAAGGGCCCGGAGAAGAGCCGTACATTTCTTTCTAATTTCGATCCGTTTTTGCGGGAGCCAATCACCAAGCTGGCTTTTCCCCCTGGCGCGCTATTGGCTGGTTTAACACAATGAGGACTGGGAAGCGACGGCAAGCAGCCAATCGCGTACAGAGTCAGTTGAACTAGGCCCGTTGATCACGCCTCTTGTGCTGTAGAAAATGACAGCAGCCTCCCCGGGCCAAAGCGCAATCTACGATGGAGCTTGGTCTGGCAGTAGCCAGGCCACAGGCAGCCACCTACCAGAGCCCTCTTGATCAGCTCCTCCTGGCAGGCCTTGCCGTTCTCCTTCTTGCCTTGCCAGGCCTTGAGTGCCGACGCCTGCAGGGCACGGCCGTAAGAGAAGGTTACGGCCCAGGGCCGGGCCAGGGGGCACTGGTTCATGGCGTTCAGGTTGATGGAGGCCTCTTCCTCACTCTGACCACCGGACAGGAAGGTGATGCCTAGGAGGAGGGGGCGGAGCTTAACGAACGCTGTATGCCTGTGTGTGTGTGTTTGTGTGAATGTGTGTGTGTGTGTGTGCGCGTGTGTGTGTGTGCGCGTGTGTGAAAACCCTAAAACAACATACATATGTATGTATATATGTTATATACATATATATATATATATATATATGTGTGTGTGTGTACGCGTGGCCTCACCAGGGACTGCTGGGGGCACGGTGCGGCGCAGGGCGGTGACGGTCGCCATGGCGATCTCCTGGTTGGTGTACTTGTGTGAGCAGGAGTGTCCGGCCGTCACCATGTTGGGCTTGAGCAGGGTTCCCTCCAGGTAGACGTGGTGGTCGGACAGGGCCTTGTACATGGCGGCCAGCACCTTCTCTGTGACATACTGGCAGCGCTTCAGGTCGTGGTCGCCGTCGGGCAGGATCTCGGGCTCCACGATGGGCACGATGCCGTGCTGGGGGAACACCGCTCGTTTAAATCTGACTCGTTCACTGATAGCACCACTAACCCCGACGCTAACATCAAACAAACACCAGGCAATGAACACACTGACGTTGGCATTGCGAACTCACAGCCGGGTTCGTGCTTTGAGGAGTGATTTAAACGCTTGACCTGTTGACAACAACTTGTTTGTCAACAGGTCCTGTTGACGCAACGACTAATGAATGAAACAAAAACAACTTCCTGTTTTTGTTTTTGAGTCCGATCCCCTTACCATCTGGCAGATACTAGCGTAGCGGGCCAGCACGTTGGCGTTCTCGACGATGGCCAGTCTGGAGGGGGTGGTGGGGGTGATCTTCAGCACACAGCGCCACTTGGCGAAGTCAGCGCCGTCCTTCTTGTACTGGGCACAGCGCTCGTACAGACCGTCAAGACCTGCGCAAGAAATGCACACTGGTACTCAGCAACACAAAATGCTGCTTATCTTTTGGGTTGTCAATGAATTCCCACGATGGGACCAGTCACATTGTTGGTATCCCAGTATGTAAATTGGAGTCAAAGTAGATTTGGATTTGTAAACATCTGTGGACAGCATTGGCCGTGTCCAAAGGAATTAGGACCGGTCTATTACTGAGTCCTGAGGGTTGAAGGTCTGGTGTCTCACCTTGGGTGGTGGTCTCGCCGTTGGTCCCGGCGAGGGGCACCACGCCCTTGTCCACCTTGATCCCGACCACCATGCCTCTGCTCTTCAGGTGTTCGGGGAAGAGCTTGCCGGCGTCGGTCTTCTGGTACATGGTCTCGTGGAAGAGGATCACGCCTCCGATGCAGGGGTCGATGCGCTCATCGGCTGTGAAGAGCAGCTGGCGGAACAGCCTCCGGTTCTCCTCGGTGTTCTCAGCATTGATGCTCTCGAAGCGCTTGGCCACGCTACCTGGGGGGACACAGGGGAACAGAAGCGGCTCACGGATGGGGTTGAAGTCATCGTTGTTCTCTCAATGACTTTACCTCCAGCTTTGCCAAACAACAATCTCTGGTAAAGTAAAGTACAGTAAACTGATCCAGTCTGGACTGGAGTGGTTGGATTAGAGCAAACTAGGCGTTAGTTGAATTAAACAACACAAGAGTGGATTAGACTGGATTTAACTGGATTTTGTTCTAGGTTTTTTGTTTACCGGTGGACTCGTCTGCGGCGAGGATTCCCTTTCCGGGAGCGACGATCCTAAGAGCGATGTCGCTAAGCTCCTTCTTCTGCTCCGGGCTGAGGAATGGGTAGGCGTGAGGCATCTTGACTCTGCTAAGGAAGAGGAGGTTGAGATTGAACCCATAGCAGATAACGACCCTGATGACTTAACCCCAACGTTGTGTTGAATCATTAAAGACCTTTATTTTGCAACGTATTAGCTACTTTACCGCCAGTCAGTTTGTTTTAGATTGCTTTGTACTCCTGCACCACATTCTTTTAAAATTAATAGTTTACTACTTGATATATCTTGCTTGAGGATACAAGGTTGATAAATATCAAAATAATCCCATGGCTTTATTTGAGTTGTTTTACTCTGGGTTAGTCCAAGATATGGAGGCTGTGAGCTTGGCAGCTGTGGATGGAACGGAGGAGCGTGCAGACGACCTTTCCTTCTGCCCTCCTCGTATCCCTGACCTTTCTGTTCCCGTCCTGACCTCAACCCCTCCCCTGATATCACAACCTAGCTCTATTTCTCTCTCTCATCCTCTCCCCTTGTATTTCCCTCTATCTCTCTCCCTCTCTCTCCCTCGCTCTCCCCCTATGTAAAGCCTGGTCATACTATTTATAGGCAGATAAATATGCAGGCATTGTCAGCTGCTGTTGGGTTTGTAGGACTTTGGAGAAAGAAGTCGTAACAATATACTTGCAGAAGAGCAGATGATAAATATAGACACAGGAAATATTGCCACTGCGGTGGAGCTGTCAACGTGACCAGTAGAGTTCTGCAAAAAGGTTTCCTGATAATGATTCTGACTTTCCAAAGAGGAAGTATGTTATTACTCAGATAACCAAGAGGCAGAAACAACTTACACAGAAGAGATTGCGATAAAGTTGTATTTGGCTTTTTCGCTCAAGAACATGGACCAACATATAAAGCCATACGAAGATATTCAAGTTTAAGTTTAATACCTTTGGGTTTTTTGAGCTTTACTTAAGCAAGTACCAAACACTATAGTGTAAAAAGACTGGTGATGTTGAAATTATAAGTTTAAAAAGTTAAGTACTGGTCCCTTTCCATATAAAATTCCACATTCAATCAGTCTGTCCTCAAAACACTGCTTTCATCCACTTGACACCGCATTATTATTACAGAATAATTCTCATGCATTGGTTGACCGATCACTATGCTAAGATATCAGAAGAAGTCAAAAACAGCAGAGCTTGTTGGCTCTTGATGAGCTGCTGATATCCTAATGAGGCCGTGTCTGAAAGTGAAATTCACAAGATCATTTACCTGTGGCTGCTTCCAAAGGAGAGCTGTGAGGAAAGGAGAAGGTTCTAGGGTTTAGTCCACGACAACGCTCTCTCTCCGCTACCCCTACTATTTATCTGTCCATTGTGACCCCTCACATTTCAACTGCCCGGCTATTAAAAGCCCAGCATGCAACAGGAGACGCCCAGTGACATTCAGCAGCTCTGGGCCAGAGTACAGAACCTTTGGAAAGGGCAAAGAGGGGTAGACCAGGTAGACGGGGACAGAGATGGGACAGAAAGGACTAACCACTAATCACTCTCTCTCTCACTTTGTCTCCAAGCGGTTTATTTTGAGGATTTAGGTGGTACTATACAATTAGGTGGTTATAAGTTAACCAAGGCTTTGCACACACACACACACACACACATACACATACACACACACACACAAACACACACAAATATAGTTTTTCATTTTTAACTGTGTATTTGTATGTATGTGTGTGTCTTCACAGTGTGTCTTCACAGTGTAGTTGATAAACATTTAATTGCACATATTAAAACTTTTTAAATCCAGATTTACACATCTATGAATACTTTTGTGTACACGATGAGCACAGACCGACTTCAGAAGAGAGTAACCAGGCATGTACAGGGTCACATATAGACGTGCGTGCTATGCATTGAAACATGCATGCATAGAACACACACACACACACACACACACACACACACACACACACACACACCACACAAATGGGATGGCCTTGCCCACTGGCTGAACATACCCTTAGAAATCCAACCCAGTGGAGCCAAGTGTGTGCAGCTGTGCAACCTTTGACTGACCTTTGGCTGACCTGTTGTGTGATTGGCCGGTGGAATCAATCTCTTCATGCGTGACACACATATCAGAGCAAATCGCCTTGGGATCAGAGGTAAAGCCCACTTTCAGACAAACCACACACACACACACACACACACACACACACACACACAAGCATGCACGCACAGACACCATACACACGCAGGCATAATAAAGATGTTTGTGCACATGCGTGTGTGTGTTTCTGTCAACACACAGAAGGCGATACACGCTTTTGTAGAAAACAAATGAACATACATTAAGTGTTCGGACCGCTGTGTTTCGGCTGTGTTTCAGCGGCTTTTTGACGCGCAAATTATTGCGCGAAGTAGGTCGTCTTGTCGTGTTCTTGAAGAAAGTAGTTCAATCGGGGTCGCTTTTAACTCACTTTATTTGTTAAAGTATGTCGGTATGGTAACTATGAAGCAAAATGAGGGAATTGTATTTAACACGCGTGGAGAGAAATACCGCAGCGCTATCTTCCAGCCCCGGGGGGCTATTATGGAAAGCCAAGGCCATAATATTGCCCTAGAATGGCGTGGTAAAAGGGCTAAACCGGCCGGTCGCCGGCCGGAATCCGTATGGAAATCGGCCGGTTTAAACGCTCTAAACCGCGGTTTAGACCCATTTAGCCACGGACATTAGCCGCTTTTGCATACCTAATAGCCGCGGCTATTAGGTATGCAAAACGAGCCCCTCCCTCTTTTTTACTTGACCACTAAGTTTGAAAGCTTTGTAACCAATCAGTGAAGGGAAATGCCAGACTAAAATAATGCACTGTCGAGAGCTGCAGTGCCTGCCATGTTACGCCGTAACATAAAGCTGTGTTGACTTTACTAGTTTCTCTGCAGTATTATACACTACAATGTATTGGCCACCACTAGCTAGTGGAAAATACATTTGTGTCTAGTACAGTGTTATATTTTTATATGTTAGGCTATATATTGAGATGGCAGTGTGCGAAATACCCGTCAATATTCGGGGATGTCCTCATCGCCAGATTGTTGCGCAACACCAAACTAAATGTTCTCAATATGCAGCAGCCTAAGCCATAACATTACAATATTTCATGGATGCAAGCCAAGACAATCAGTTTATATCTATAGCCTAAATGACAACACACACACACACACTTAAAACACACTAGTAAAGCAACACTGACATAGGAGCCTGCATTGGCTAAAGTTGTTGAAATGTACGTTATTTTATAACAGGGAGAGGCAAAGTTGTGCATTTCAATGCAAACACGACAGTAATTGGCACCATTCTTGCGCACTCAGAAGAACAATGAACTGAATAAATGCCAGGTAGGCCTATATAGCATATCGGAGACGGGCACACAATCAGTGCACTTGCAAATGAGAGCCTGCAGTATGACTGATCTTGTGACATTATTTAACCATCCATCTACAGCTAATACGATCAGACAGATACATCATTGAACACATACACAAAGCCCACAACAAGCCATACATCACCACGGCAGGTGCGCTCTCTCTCTCGCACAATCACACAATCACTCCAGCTTCTCCAACTCCAAGGCTAGGCTGTTTCACTAAGAGCACAACCAACCACAACCAACCCTGCAGTAGGCCTACCTATGCACAAAAATGCACAACAATCAGTTCTATACATTGTGTCTTTCTTTTGTTTGGCGCACATGGCTAATTTGCACACTCGCACAGGACTGGCTGGCTCCGCTTGCCAAAAAAATAGAACATAGCCTATTTGTGAATATATGTTTTGAATTCTGAATATGGACATGGTGAGCTTAAATTGTAAAACGTATCAAAAATAGATTTTTTTCATTTGCAAATCTATTTATTTAGATTCATAAATAGGCTATGTTCTATTTTTTTGGCCAGCGGAGCCAGCCAGTCCTGTGCGAGTGTGCAAATTAGCCATGTGCGCCAAACAGAAGAAAGACAATGTATAGAACTGATTGTTGTGCATAGGTAGGCCTACTGCAGGGTTAGTTGTGGTTGGTTGTGCAGCTTATGTGCTTAAAATACGTAACAATCCAGGCGCGTTTTGATACCTGTCAAATGAGCTCCTCTTGATTTTCGCAGCCAGCAAATACCATCGTTCTAAAATCAATCAACGTTAACTAAAGTCAGACCACACCAGTCAGTTAGTAGCCTGGGAACCAGATAAATCTTGCCAGCTCATGTTTTATTTACTCTACAGTGGGTCTCCCTCCCATACTCCCATTAGTATTATACATTTTTTGTTATTTATCTAGCATGAGGCGGGATAAATACGATGGCGGTGCAGAGGAGCGAGTATAGGCCTTTAACAACAACAAAGATGGCTGTCAATGATGTGGAACGGTCGGTTGATTACGCTATCGAAACTGTTGTTCCCCTTCATAAGAAAGATGCACCACAATGCACACACACACACACACAAAAACAACAACAACACACACACTCATGCACACAGCCAGATTGTTATCCACTTGAAACATTCACACACACACACCTTCCCTTTAAAGGGCTGATTTAGAGTCATCTTGATGCCTCTGGTATCGTGGTTTCGGTGTTGCGTCAAGGTTCAACTCAGAGACAGTAAACGGACACTCCCCATGGAGATTCTTCATGAAGCACCTGCCCAATCCGGGTACAATTCATTCCATATTGGTTTGGGCAGAATGGTACGGAAGCCATGCCTATAGGGTCTTATTCATACAACGTTATAGGGTAATATGGTTGCGTTAATATCACGTGGTCTAATAAGGTAATAGCGGGTCGACAGTAGCTCAGGAGGTAGAGCGGGTTGACTAATAACCGGAAGGTCGCCAGTTAGATCCCTGGCTCCACCGGGTATGCTCAGGGACACCTGTGGTTGACTCCGCCGTCAGTGTGTTAATGTTTGAATGAATGGTTGTAAGTCGCTTTGGATAAAGCGTCAGCAAGATCCCCTTAATGTTAATGCAATGGGAATAGTATAAATATATTTACATTAGGGCCGGACAATTCTGCTTGCAATGTCCCCTTCGCATCAGATACAAGGCTCTCTGACATCGTCTGTAGCTGTGAGCGGGGCCAGGGACCCAGTTCAGCTGCAGTGTCACTTATTATTTCTCATAGCAGCCCACTTCCTCTTCTCACCCCAGCCCCTGAGCACCCCCGCGGGGCGTTGCATCCCAGCCGTGTGTTCTGGCGGCCGGACACGGGGTGGCTCTTTGGTGATGTGGTAACAGAAAGAGCCCTCCCCGCGCCGGCTACCGCTCAGCCTTCTGCGTTCTACAGCACCCACTTCTCTCTCCCTGCACACAGTCTGGGGAGCGAAAATACAACCGTGATGGACTGGATGATCACTCTTGTAGTGTGCTTCTCAGGTAACAAAGACGCGTTAAACAGTGTGCTAGTTTGTAATTTATTCCTTATTCTGTCTTGATTCTTAAGACTTTAGTTGATTATTGTGTTGCCTATGTGATTCTTGTTAGTTCTAGTAGTAGTTCTAACTGAGCTAATACTTTGTCTCACACACACATTTACGCTCCATCTAACCTCTCTCTCTCTCTCCCATTCTCTCTCTCTCTCTCTCTCTCTCTCTCTCTCTCTCTCTCTCTCAAACACATTAATGTTTCTCTTTCTCCCATCACACACAAATACACACACACCGACTCTTCAGACACACACAATTCGGACAGACAAACACACACACACACTGGAGACTCAAACACACACAAACACTACCAACACAAACACACACACAAACACACTCACAGATTTATTTATTTTTCAGGCTTGTGGGCGTCCCAAGCCTTTAACGTGGATTCCCCAGCCTGGCAAACGTTAAAATCTGGCGATCCTTCTGGATGGTTTGGATACAAGGTCGTCCAGACAGGATCTGGGTGAGAGCAGATGATATTGGTCTAACAATGTCTTAGGATCTAACTCTAACCCTGTCTATAGAACTAACCCTGGTCTAAAGATCTAACTTTAACCCTTTCTATAGAATTAACCCTGATCTAAATATATAACCCTGTCTTAGGATCTAGCCCTGGTCTATAAATCTAACCCTGGTCTAAAGATCTAACCCTGGTCTATAGAACTAACCCTGGTCTAAAGATCTTACCCTTGTCTAAAGAGCTTTTATTCGAAAGTGCGAAATGCGCATGCCCAGCCTCAGACAGAGTCTGACTTAAACCCGTGTGTCTTGTTAACAAAGATAACTACAGTGAGCCCAACTCTTGACCCAAAACTCAACATTGTTGATTGGATTAAATTGCATTGCAGTTGACATGGATACTTAATGTTTTATATTCATTTTACACAGAAATCATGAGACCAACAATTTTAAGTTTTCGTTTTTACAGTGTACATTAAAGGTCCCATGGCATGCTACTTTATGGATGCTTATAGATAGGTGTTAGTGGGCCCTTAATACAGTATTTGAAGACGTTCAAGAAATTCATCCTTGGTGCAGAATTACAGCCAGTCCCACAAGGAGCTTTCCACAAACATGCCGTTTTTTAGAGCGGGTCAAGGTGGATGGTGGGGGTGTGGCCCTGAGCAGCTTGCGGCCACGGTACCATGCGCTCGTGTTTACAGTGTATCGCAATGGCGAGGCACACACAGCTTTTCCCGTGTTCTGTAAATATTCTAGAACAGGACTCCCGTGCTCCGGCGGGAGTCCTGGAGCTATATATCTAAATTAATCTAAAATAATATCATATTATACTTTACATTCTACATATATATTATCACGGCCATAAGCTGTGTGCGACTCCAGACGATATTATGAATCTCAAACGACTGCGTTGAGTTCTCCGACATCTGTGGTTCTTCCACTTCCACATCAATCTGAAGTAGACTGAACCGCGACATGGAGGAGAAAGGATTTGTTGCCCGCGATTGTCTCCCGTTGGTGCTGCTGAGGCAGTGGTGCTGAGGCAGTGGTGCTGAGGCAGCGGGCATCGTGGCTCTAACAGGGGACAATCGCGGTCAATCCCTTTTTTCAAAGGCAGAGTAGGATGGCTGGTGCTCGTTTTACACCTAATGCCATTTCTAGCTACTGGGGGACCATATGCAGGCTAGGGGGACTCATATTAATGTTAGAAAACCTTATAAAGTGACTTTTTCATGCCATGGGACCTTTAAGTGCCAGGACGTACAACATAAGTGTGAAAGGGGGGCTATGCAGTCCAGATGAACTCTGAACAAGTGAGTCTTTTGCGAAAGCTGGTGAGCGGCTGCAGACTTGAAATCTGCAGGTTTTCTTGATAAATCTAATCTACTTAGATTTATCAAGAAACGTCTGAATGGATTTCTTTCGGTGGATGTAAAGTGAACAAAAACATGTCCTAGTCCGTCCCAAATAAGAATAAATGTCACCCCTGGTTACTCAAGAAAAATATTTGAAAGAACATCACCATCACCATAAATCAACACTGAACTCAACTCAGCTCAGCCGACTCATCAACGCAAAGACGTTGATTCAATCAACATGAAGCTGAGTGGTTTCAGGGATAGCAACATCCATATGAATCACCATGGCAACGATACACGTTGCATTAACTAACAGGCTAAACATTGTATACATTCACTGAAATATATACATTCACGAAAATACCCATTTATCGCTAGAAAAGTCTTGAAATCTTAAAATGTCGCATTTTCCACTGAGAATAAATCTAATGTCATCCATTTTGCTTTGGCACAACCTTGACATACGTGACATTCATGTTGCTGTTTCTTCGAACAGGCGATAGGGGGCGCTGTACAAGTGAGCGCTCATATGGCTCGCTTTGGGTCACACCAACACGGTCTATTCTGTCGTTTAGGTCGGAGAAGTTCTGTGTACTCAAGTTTGGAGCTCATTAGTTCACGGTCTATCTGTCGATACCTATTGTTATTCGAGGGTTTGGGTATTATATTTATATTGGATTGATAACGCCTATATCTCTGCGTTGGACTGGTCCAAAGATACATATTAAGTTAATCGAGTCTCCAAAAAGTTTGTTGCCGAAATTCCCATGTCTATAACTTATGGTCAAGGTTAAACGCCCGATGGATAAAAAAAATTGTAGGCCTATAATGTAGATTTTTTTCTCAGACAGCGACAGTACTAGTAGTGTATATAGTTCAATTTAATTCCTTCACAGTAAGTTAAGACACAAAACAGCGAGTTCAGGAGTACATCCCAAGAGTAGGCACCCATTCGGTGTATATTAAGGCTCAGACTCCCACCTCAAAACACGTCTTATTCTATGGTCTCTTGCAAGAACAATTCACTACTCATGTAGCCACCTACTGGCAAGGTATGGAAATGCATAACTTAAAATAAAACTATTATCTTTCAACGCATTACTAAACAGAATAAAGATTAAATTATATATTACTTGTAAACAAAAATACTTTTACCAGGGGTATTTCCAGGTGCTACATAGGCCTACTTTATCATGCTGAAAATGTTTGCGGTAGAGGTTTAAGGTTCCTAGAGGTTTAATGCTCCTAGAGGTTTAAGGCTCCTAGAGGTTTAATGCTCCTAGAGGTTTAATGCTCCTAGAGGTTTAAGGCTCCAAGAGGTTTAAGGCTCCAAGAGGTTTAAGGCTCCTAGAGGTTTAATGCTCCTAGAGGTTTAAGGCTCCAAGAGGTTTAAGGCTCCAAGAGGTTTAAGGCTCCAAGAGGTTTAATGCTCCTAGAGGTTTAAGGTTTCTAGAGGTTTAAGGCTCCTAGAGGTTTAAGGCTCCTAGAGGTTTAAGGTTCCTAGAGGTTTAAGGCTCCAAGAGGTTTAACGCTCCTAGAGGTTTAAGGCTCCAAGAGGTTTAAGGCTCCTAGAGGTTTAAGGCTCCAAGAGGTTTAAGGCTCTTAGAGATTAAAGGCTCCTAGAGGTTTAAGGTTCCTGTTCAGTTCGTCATAGAGGTTTAAGGGCGAGAGCAGAGGTGCTCCCTGTTAGTGTTGTGGGTTGCAACGCCACGCCCTTGTTCATATCAAGCTAAACTAATCTCACATGCGCTTTCAACTTATATGTTCTATACTGGTCCTAAAGTAACATATGAACATCTCCCTCTCCCTGATAAGCTTACTGGTGAGCGAGCCAATGTTGCAGACATCACCAACCAAAAGAGGCAGAATCTACAAATGCACTACTAGCAATTGTCAAACCATCCCTCTCTCAGGTAATAACACTCTATTCACAATCATACATACTACCTTTCATTTGTTGAAAAGGACTGAATGAAAAAGTTGTGTTTTTATGTGCTGCCTGTATGTGAATTGGACCCAATAGGACCTGGGTCAAAAGTTGAAAGTGAAATTAGTTATTGATGAAGGTCTCAATACGTAATTAACTGTTACTTTTACTGTCATTCAGGTTATGTAGGCTTGCTTATCATCTTGGTCCTCGGAAAAACTCCTTCCTTGTGCTTATCACAAGGCAACATCCACATGATGCTACACTTTTTACAACTTTTTCAAATAAAAGGAATTGAGTGGATGCTTTCATCCAAAGTATATTACAATACCTTAAGTGAATACATTCTGAGCATGGGAATCAAACCCGCAACCTTGGCAGTTTCAATACCGTGCTCTACCAGTTGAGCTAGACGGGGTTCGACCCTGAACCCTGGCTGTGTTAATGTTCTGCTCTACCTACCATCTCCATCATTCCTATGTTGGTATCACTAAGTCATCACAGCTTCAATTTTCTATCCTTGTGCTTTTGATTCCAGTTCCAGTGTTCGCCGTCAACATGTCTCTTGGTTTGACATTGACGAAGGACCCAGTCTCTGAAAATACTTTGGTGAGTGGTTCACGTATTAAACATTAAATGGTTGTTTTAAAAAAACAACCATTGATGGCAAAAAATTATTGGCAAGTGTCCAAACATCTAGAGTTAGATGTTTGGAGAAGAACCATTGTTGTATTGTTTTTTGTTGTTTCAAAAATTAACACACTATTTGTAACCGTATTTCTCCTTTGTTTAGGCATGCGGTCCAACCCTTACAAGAGAATGCAAGACTATCAACACATACAACGGCTTATGCTTGAAGATAAATCCAAATCAAAATAGAGCTGAATTGTATAGACCATCAAATCTAAAGGGTAAACATGTCAGCTATGCTGAAACCTCCTAGTACTAAGCTCTTCATAGAGGAAAGGTTTATGATGTTTACAGGACAATGTGTTGCTCACCTTAGATAGGCCTATGTTCGAATAGTACATTCCAAAATATTCAAACTGTTAATCAACAAACGTACCACAATTCTACATGATTAAATTCAGTAAACTGAAATGAATCATGCACATTTAATCGGTTTCATTGGATTCACAGATTGTCCTGGCCATTCGGACATCGCCTTTCTGCTCGACGGCTCTGGCAGCGTCAGACCAGAAGAATTCAACGCCATGAAGGACTTTGTCACGCGTTTGGTCAGCTCCTTAGGCGGTGGAAGCACACGGGTAGGGACTGATGTCTATAAGAACACGTCTCGAGGTCCACCGCAGTGTCAATGTGTAACCACACATTGTGTCATTGTGTGTAATCACACAATGACACCCATGTATTACATAGCATGATATTATCCAAGCCCTGAATCTCTGGGTGGCCAGGGAGGCTTGGTGCTGCAGAGATACTTGCATCCGATCGTTCTGCCTTTAATTTTGCACCTACAACGACCAGCATCGGATACCTACTCTGAGTTAGGTGGTGTCAATAGAATCTATTCTTTTTTTACTTTCCACTATTGGTTTTTCAGTTCCCACAATTCACAGCCGATATTGTTATCTTGTTTTGAAGGGCATGATATTATTAGACTATTTTTAGGCATTGTATATCACCCTGAAATCAGGGGACCAGAGATGGCTTTGTCATTGTGTGGTTTATAGCTTTAAATTAAAATAAATTTCTGTGTCTTCATTCCAGTTCGCCATCACCCAGTTCTCAATCGATCCTGAGACTTATTATTATTTTGATGATTTTGACTACTCCGAGTCTTTGAAAATGAAAATCCTTTCAATAAAACAACTAAGAAGTGGAACTTACACAGCAAAAGCCATCGAACATGTTGCGTAAGTCCATCATCATCGTTTCTATAGTAACAGTACTGGTCAACCATTGGACCCGATGTCACAGCCTGGTGCAGCCATCACTCATTGGTCGATCTTGCAAAAATGATAAAGCAATATTGTTTATAAATATTGTAATAATATTGTGTGTTAATGAGTTAAAAGAATTGAGAAGAAAAATCAAGAGAAACTTCTAGGCTTCTAACTTGTATGTGAGAGGTAACATCCAGGCAACGTTAAGGTTACATATAACAAAGGAAACCTTGAGTATGGTAACAAATATTCATTAAACTGGTCAATTTCTTTCCAAAGCACAACTGTCTTCTCACCACAAAGAGGGTCTAGGCCTAAATCGAAGAAGGTTTTGATCGTGATTACCGATGGAGTGTCACAGGACCCCATGAAGTTAGATCACGCAGTCAATCACTTGGAGGCAAAGGGCATCATTCGATTTGCAATCGGGGTAAGACACTATTAAAATGGTTATTGTTAATAAGTGCAAAGCATTCAGAAACAAAACCATAATGGGTAATGTTACCAGGTTGCACACCCTACCTTTCTCTGCGGCACTTCAGCACTGCGCTGATGGTAAACGCACGGGAAGCTGCGCTAACAGCCTTAACAGCTATTCAGGGTTGTGATTGTATCCCCGCCTACCAAGGCTGGACAACCAATCAGAAAAGACACTTTCTATAGTTTATTTTTATGTAGACAGGAAGAAATAAATCAAAGATAATGATATTTTCTGAGTGGTTGTATAAAGCTTTAATCTTTGTTTTATATGAGTAGGTGGGGAGTTCCTTCAACCAGCCTACAGCGAAAGCAGAGCTGGACAAGATCGCGTCTAGACCATCCCGAACACACGTGTTCCGCGTCACCAACTTTGACGCCCTGAATATAATCAGGGCTGCACTTGAGGAAAGCATCTTCTCTATTGAAGGTAGGAACTTTCTCCACCTAAAACTCAAAATACATCTCAGGTATTTTTTTAAATTGCAATATTTGATGCACCATCATTTTGTGTGATCATTGTCCCGAATTCTCATCATGTCAATCATTAAACACACACTTTGATGAAGACATGATGATAGAAATAGTCAGGAAAAATTATACAAATAAATCCATCAGTCACAGTTCTAGTATGTGCCAGAGAGGGTCATGAGAGCATTTTCACTGTAGTGGAAATCTCTCAACAAGACTCATGTTTGTCCATAAGATGCAGTCCAGAACACAGAAGCAAAGGCATCTCATGCATGATGCATATGGTGTTTTGAGTTACCACCATCATATGTGTTTTTAGTTTTGATCATCAGAGGAGCCTCCAGGAAGGCCTATGTTTTAAAAGGCTGCTAAGCCAGAGGGTGCATGACTCAGATCCATCTTCCCTTTAGGAACTCAGACAGGTGGCTCTTTGATAATGGAGATGGCCCAGGAAGGGTTCAGCGCAGCCTACGTCCCGGGGGTGAAACCAGTGGCGCAAAAAGTAGGTATGCCCTATATGCGGCGCATAGGGGCGCCGCACCAGAGGGGGCGCCAAAGCGATGGAAGTAAAATTATTTAAGTCGGCATTTTCTGTATTTAACAGCGTTTGTGTAAATGATATGATGATCAATAACAGAGGACCGTCACTGAAAAGGCGCCCCCCGCTCCTTCGCCTCCCTCCCCCCCCTCCTCCCCACACGGCGCTCCAGTGGGCGCGCCCTCGAGCACGTGCCCTGTAGGCGAGCGCCAGAGTGTTTTCATTTGAACCGTATTGTCGTCTGATGACACGTACCTCAATATGGAGAGGCATAGAAGAAAGCTCTCGGGGTCACAACATAGAAAAAGAAAGATTGGGAAGGAGAAAGAGTGCGCAGGGATGAAAGAAAGCTTTTCAAAGTGGTTGACAGACAGTACTTTATATGCCAGTGTATCAAGAGGAGGATTTTAAATTTTCAGGTTAGCTAAATCTACTACTAGTAAAACAACAGGTTACTGTTGTCTTGCAGCTGTGTGCTGATCAGAATGGAGCCTACAATATAACAGATCATGACAAGAAAAAGAAAGGAACTTGTTTGTGGTTATTTTGTTTTGCTTCAATCTCTATGCAAATCTTAGTTTTATGTGAATAGACCCAGTAAAAACGGAGTTATAAAGTTGATACAAAAAAATCAATTCAGATGAATTAATAATCAAAAAAAAAAATCTGAATCCAGACTGAATCGTTCTACACAGTATCTCGATGCATCGAAGAATCGATTATTTTTCCCACCCCTATTGGTTACTGTACTCAAAAAGAGTCTATTGTTTTGCATGTAAGCTTTTTGGTGAAGCTAGAGTTGCTGACACGCGCCTTGTGGTGGGGTATAATAACTGGCAGTGTCTTTCAAAAATACTGAAGCACCATGAAACAAGTGGTTATCACATAAATGCTTATCTGATGTGGAAAGAATTGGCATCCCGCTTACGCCTAGGTAAAACTATTGATAGCGAATTGCAGAGAGACTGTTGACTCGAGTGATCGACTGCATACTCTTCCTTGCAGAAAGAAACCTGCCACTGAGGGGAAAAAATGCAGTTAGGAAATCCTAGAAATGGAAATTTTCTGGGTATCCTTGATCTCATAGCACAGCATGATGTTACACTGGCAGAGCATCTTAGAAAGGCTGCCTCTAAAAAAAACACCGGATATCTGTCCTGGTGCACTCAAAATGAGGGGGGGGGGGGAGGGACGCGCGCCTGCTATGTGTCTTCTGCATACCCCCCAAAAAGTAGGCAGTTGCGCCCCTGGGTGAAACAGTCTTTCAATCAAACACTCACCAGCACTTAGAATCGTTTCCACACATCAACAACCTTAATTCAACTCCACATTGCTGAGAGGTTAGTTGATGCGTACGGTATGTCCCGAAAAGTGACCTAATGCTGCTTCATACTTTGTTTCCAGAGTGGGTTTCAGATGGCGTCTGTCGGGGCGTATGATTGGGGTGGGGGCTTTCAGGGCTACACATCTGATGGTCAGCTTACGTTTCCACAAGACGAACAGTTTGTGGAGAAAGACAGCTATCTAGGTAAGAAACACTAAGAACAGTGAAAGGATCAATGTGGAGTGTGGACCAGTGAGACATTTTAGCTTCTTTAGCGCCATTGAAGGCTGTTCAGGATCTGACCAATCATAACCTTCTGGGTTCTTAGCTAGAGAATAAGTAAGAAGAGTGAGGCGAATCACTGTTGACATACCTATTGAATCCCGTCCCTGAGTGAGGTGAGATGTGTAAGTACCCAGAGGATCCCACAATAGCCTAAACTACTTATGAGAAGTCTATTACCCGTGCCCTGTTACCAAAAAGAGCAGATCCATAATTAGTGTTAAGGGATGTAGCACCTGTGTTTGTTCTACAATGACTCGATGAAATGGGACTATTTGAGATTCCTATCTAAAATAAGTAACATATGTCCAATTTCAATCAGCTTTGTGAAATATGAAATTTTTTGAGGAACCAGCTAACAGGTTATTCTAACAAGCTAGCAAGATATCTTAACTAGCTAGCAAGCTGTCTTAATGAGCTAGCAAGCTGTCTTAACGAGCTAGCATTCTGTCCTAATGAGCTAGCCGGCTGTTCTAATGTGTGGTACTTTTTGATTTTTTTGGGTCCATCCAGGCTACTCCATGGCTGTTGCTCATACCAGAAATGGACCTCTAACCATTGTAGGGGCGCCCAGATACCTTCACCGAGGAGTAGTGTTTGCCTATCCTAAATCTTTGGACATCTCTAAAGGCCAGATGGTTGACCCCTCTCCATGGCAGGTCTGTCAGCAGGAAATCCCCTTCAAAACCAGTATACAGCATCATGCAATCAGAGGATTTTATAATTTGGTCTCATGCTCTTTAAATGTTAACTGTGTAATTCAGGCTTTTGACAGGGGCTATACAATGGGGTGTCTTATTCATATAATTCCTAATTAGTATTATTATTATCATCATCATTATTGCCTTTGCTTTGTTTCAGTCTCAGATTGGTGAATATTTTGGGGCGGAGATAGTGACCATGGTAGTGAATCCCACCCATCAGAAGTTTACCGAAGTGGTCCTCATCGCCGCCCCTCTGCACATCGAGGAGGACTGGGAGGGCCGGGTGTACGTCTGTCCCCTCACCGGCTCCGTGAGTAACCGCCCTACCATCAGCCAATGGGGTCTATAGTCTAATTACCATCAGCCAACAGGTTGTATAGTCTAATTACCATCAGCCAATGGGTTGTATAGTCGAATTACCATCAGCCAATGGGTTGTATAGTCTAATTACCATCAGCAAACGGGAGGTGTACAGTCTAAGTACCATCAGCCAATGGGGGGTTTAGTCTAATTACCATCAGCCAATGGGGGTATACAGTCTAATTACCATCAGCCAATGGGAGGGTGTAGTCTAATTACCATCAGCCAATGGGGTGTAAAGTGTAATTACCATCAGCCAATGGGGTGTATAGTCTAATTACCATCAACCAATGGGGTGTATAGTCTAATTATCATCAGCCATTGGGGGCCTAGTCTAATTACCATCAGCCAATGGGGGTCATAAAGCCTAAGTACCATCAGTCAATGGGGTGGTGTAGTCTAATTACTATCAGCTAATGGGAGGAGTAGTGCAATTACCATGAGCCAATGGGGGGGTTATAATCTAATAACCATCAGCCAATGGGGGGTGAAGTCTAACTATCATAAGCCAATAGACCTCTGGAGAATAAGTCCCATCTCCCAGGCTCCGGTTCCCTCGGTCAAATGTCTATGGGAAATAACATGGGTTTTTGAATGATCGTACAAAACAAACACTGTAGGTGGCGAAGAAGTAAAAGCTGCGTCACTTTTTGAACTACACACTTTTTCCATCTAATTTCGACTGGGTTCTCGGTGCCGTTAAAGTTTAATTTATAATCATTTACTACTTTAACGACACCCACAATCCAAAAACCCAGTCGGGAACTAGATGGAAAAAGTGTGTAGTTCAAAAAGTGATGCAGCTTTTACTTCTTCGCCACCTCCAGAGTTTGTTTTGTACGACCATTCAAAAAACCCATCTTATTTCCCATAGACAATTGACCGAGGGAACCGGGAGGCTCGGCGGCGGGACTTATTCTTCAGATGGGGGGGTGTAGTCTAATTACCATCAGCCAACGGGGCTGTATAGTCTAATTACCATCAGTCAATTGGGTGAATAGTTTAAGTACCATCAGCCAATGGGGTGTTTAGTCTAATTACCATCAGCCAATGGGGGGTGTAGTCTTATTACCATCAGCCAATGGAGGGTGTATAGCCTAATTACCATCAGCCAATGGGGGGTGTAGTCTTATTACCATCAGCCAATGGGGGGGTGTATAGCCTAAGTACCATCAGCCAATGGGGGTTGCAGTCTAATTAGCTTCAGCCAATGGGGGTCTAGATTCAGTCTGACCCGTGTGTCCCTGCCAGATTGTGGACTGCCAGTTCGAGACGCCGGTCGTCCTGCAAGGACAAGCGGGGAAGAGAGGGAGGTTCGGATCCTCCATGGCACCGCTCCCTGACCTCAACCAGGACGGGGTCTCTGACCTGGCCGTCGGGGCCCCGCTGGAGAACCAGGGCCAAGGCAGTGTGTACATCTTCCACGGCGACTCAAGAGGAACCATAAACCCCAGGATCTCCCAGGTGGAAACCCAGACCTCTGTCATGTTCTGACGTTCATCTTCTGAAATGTGAACCTTCCCTCTGGTAATATCTACTGGATTGTCCTGGTCTCTCTGTAGAGGGTTGCAGGCTCAGACATCCAGACGGGACTGCAGTTCTTCGGCCTGTCCATCAGCCAGTCCTCCTTTGACCTCAGTGGGGACGGACTCCCTGACTTAGCCGTGGGGTCAAAGGGAAAAGTGGTCCTACTCAGGTACTTTCAGCCTCGTGTGTTTGCATTGAATGATTGTAATAGAAAAAAGAGTTTGGTCATTTCTGCACCTTAAAGGGTCGACAGATAAAGCACCCATTGAGGTAGCGGGAAGGAGGGGGGGGTTCTGTTATATTTTAAGAAATGATTATTATTTATTATTTTGTTATTTATGATTTTCAATGGACTTCAGTATCAACTTGCTCACTCAGGGGGGCCTCATTCACGCCTGAGGGACTCCCCAACACAAAACTGATCCCATACCACTTCATCATGCTGCCAAACTTTGTCTTTTGTTATTGATTTGATGGAGAGAGCCCTAGCGGCAGGTTTGCATGGTATCACTTTACGTGGTGGAGATGGTTTTAGAGGCCAACCCTGTCAAATAACACTCCATCTATTGCAAAAGGCTCCACCCTACATCCAACAACTCGTTCTGGCGCATTTTAGTGAGCTGTACCAGAAGCCCTCTTGCTCTGCACCCAGTGGCGTGTATTTTGGTAGCATTCAGATAGTGTGTTAAAGCGCATGTGCCTTGAGCCCCAGCAAGCTCCTATCTCTTGCGCTGTAGAGGAGCACACTCAGAACCAGAGTACATAGTGAGCCCAAGTCCACCCCTTTCGTTTCCAACATTGGACATTATTTAGGAAAATATATGTAGTGTAATCAATGGCAAATAACAAATAGCATATCATTTAAATCATTTTAATGATTTTGGAAGAGTCAAAATTTGCAGTTTGTTTTAAAACAGTAAAGTAATACTTTATGTGTGAAATCGTTGTCTCTCACAATATACGCCACCAATACCAACATGACCAGTTTACTGTCACTGTGTTTCTCTCACGAGACAGTGCAAAAGAAAGCTCTGATAGTATTGTAACATTTTAACAAATAATTCAGAGTTGAATTCAGAATCCTCGGTTTATTTACAACCCAGATTGGCGCCAGTGATGCAAAGTTCAGATCTTAGCATCCAAAGATCAGCGATCTTTGGATGCTAAGATTGTAAAATTGTTAATTTGAACAAACGCGATCCAAAGATCAGCGATCTTTGGATCGCGTTTGTTCAAATTAACAATTTTTTCTGAGTCTGATCGTTTATTGACGCGTAGAAATTAACAATCTTTTTTCTGAATTAATGAGACACCCCAAAATCCCCAAATAAGCTGCGGCTGAGAGTTTAGGAAAGAGTTGGGGGGACGACAAACTAATAACAATACCATCAATATTACTTAAGGACACGAGTATCTCCCAACGTCACAAACACAAACCAAAATAAAACTGGATTAAAATAAACAGGCGGGAAATGTTTGCTTCTATGAAATAGAGCTCTTAAGTGCAAATGTAAGGGATCTCTCAGAAAAACAGAGCATAATTTGTGTCGCCATGAAAACTTATCTCAGAATATATAGTTAACTTGTTAATTCAGGAAAACGGAGCAGAATTACTTTTCTCAAATTATTGCATAATGCCTCCATACTTGTGCATAACGCTTGTGGTCAATATGCTCTTCGTTCCGCCCGCTAATGACGTAGGAAGGTGATGCAAAACATCTATCAGGGAAACTATTGTACACTCATTCTGATGAACCTCATTCTGATGAAATGTTAAATCGCTGGACTGCCCCATCAAATTTGTTACATTCAATTTGATTTTGAAAGTGATCCAGATGATCCCATTTGGTTGAATTGTTGATTGAAATGTATGTAAAAAAAAAAAAAAGGGTTTCATTACTTTCCTGCCATCTTTCTCTCAGGTCCAAACCCATTGTGATGGTGGAAGCTCAAGTGACCTTCACTCCGGCCCAGATACCACCCAGCCCCTCTGACTGCCTCACCCCTGTGAACATCTCCGCTGAAGTCTGCTTCACAATGGCCGGCCAACCTTCGGTCCTACAGACAGGTTTTTGAACCTCTCATCTAAACCTGTGGTAGTTTGTAGCTCAGCAAGTTGAGCAAGCATTAACACTGCCAGGGTTAGCGGTTCCATTCCCTGCCTTGCTCACCTGGTAGAGCTGGCCATTACACTGCCAGGGATTTGTGCGATAACCCTGGTTTTATTTCCCCTGGGGTTTCTTATGCAAGAATATATGCACTCATGGTATTGGCAGAAACACACACACTATAAATCTGCTACATCTTCACACTTTTCCAACATACTTCAAATTCAAACCATGTGAGGTAAAAGGAGGAGGGGGGAAGGGGGAATGTGTCTTGTTAACTAACTTTGATAATACCATCTAGGACGTAGTGACAATAAAATTGGTTCCAAATGGTCTTCCTTTCTACTCTCTTCCAGTACAAGCCAGGATTAATTTCACTCTGTCGCTGGACGTGACCCGAAAGCGAGCCTACTTCACTCCAAATATGCGCAAGCGGGGCGAGTCTTTCACTCTCGACCAGCAAGGAAGATGTTTCACCTACCGAGTGTTCATTGAGGTACGTTGTTCCCTGAGCACCGTGCTGGTAACTGGTAGTTAGTTAGTGAGGTGCAATGGGAGCCAATCAGGTAAGCTCATCACTTAGTACTTGGCTGCTCTGTGCTGTCTTGTGTAATACCTTTTGTAATACGTCTTAAGATGATTTTATTTTTCTTATTTTTCCGGACGCTAGCCAACGCATTGACAGCTTTTATTATTTCACCCCCCCCGCTCCTTTACCTTAGCAGGGGCTATAAGGCTGCTACTGACACTGAGGAGCAGGACATGCTTTCTTAAGCGAGTTACGGAAGGCACACTTCTCAGGGGCGTCATCTGCAGAAATTAGTCCCTTTTTGAGTTTTGATAAGAAGAATACAACATGATGTAAATAAAGAAGAAATGGTCCAAAGGAACAACGCACACATCACCTAAGCAGTTTCTTATCACAATCCATCAAACTGTCTCTGTTGAAGACTGTTTAACATTTATATTCATATCCCCAGCATTTTTCAACACCAAGTGAGGCCTGAGAGCGAGGCTAGTTTCAACAAAGGCCTTTTAAATTGAGCAGTAGTAAAGTAAAGGGAATATCATTTATATACTTAATTCCAGGACAATGTTGCAGATCTTGATTTTGGTTCACAAGACTCATATGAAGCAGTGCTCTCATTATATTTGAATATAGTTGAGCATGAGAGTTCCCCTTTACAGGTGCTGTAGCTAAGATTTAAGAGCTTTTATTCAAGTGTATTTTTTTAGAAATGGTAAAGAACATCAGGCAGCTATTAGTGATGGAAATGTGGTGTGAGAATCTTAAATTGACTTTGAGTAGGAGACCATTTTGATTTTAGAATGCTTTCAGCTAATGCTGGACTAATTCTGGCCTATCGGGGCATCTCTTCCCTTATTGGTTCGGGGAATCCATCTTGCCTGTCACTCACAGTGTGTGAAATGCATCACTTCTGAATGGCTGAGAAGTGATTGGAGGGCGGGAGCATAGAGGGAAGGGCCGTTTCCTCTATCAGAGCTCTCTTGTTCTCTTTCCGTTTACAACTCTTGAATGGTTCCAGCGGCGGTCTAAAGGAGCAGGTTGTAACCGTGTGTTGTCCCTTATATTGCAGCCCTGTCCCGAAGACTCTCTGAACGACTTGTACAATGAGCTGACCTTCTCGTTCGACGGCGTCCCCTCAGCGGACAAGCTAAGGCCCAGTCTGTCCCAGCAAGCCCTCACCACCAGCTCCCATCTAGTAGGATCCTCTCCATCTCCACTCCAAACGCTCTGACTCATTAGATACCTGGTTCCGTGTACGAGAAAGGGCGGCCCTAACATTTTGAAGACCTCTTGTTTTCTGAACCCATGAACTGAACACACGGGGGCGTAATTACGTGGGAGATGAGGTGTTTTAGAAAACGGCCGCCTGGTTCCTCGTGGGTAACACTGTCAACGTAAGAACAGAAGTGTGACCATGGTTCACACCAACACATATGTTCTAACCTCCTCCCCCTCCTCACTCTCACACAGCTGAGCTTCAAGATCAACTGCGAAAATGCGTGTGTCGATGAACTCAAAGTCGGGTTCAACTTCAGTGGGTGAGTCAACCTGAGCTGTTATAACGTGAGGGTGAGAAGGATGTGTGATGTTAAGAGGAGAAGGCGAGGTGAAGACAATGTGAGGGGATCTGAAACACAAAGTGAAGTGAACATTTTCAAAAGCAAAATAAGAGAAGAAAGAAACTTAGAAATTAAACGGCTATCAAAATTCTCCTGCAAAATGACCTGGAAATGTTTGTTTTGTGCGGCACATCCTTCTGAATCCAGTCTGTGATGGAACCCACGGTAAGGCGGCATGTGGCTCTGGAGCTACATCGGGTTGGCTTGTAACCGGAAGGTTGCTAGTTTGATCCCCGGCTCTGCCTGTGTGGAGGTGTCCCTTAGCAAGGCACCTCACTGCTCCCGAAGAGCTGGCTGTGTCTTGCATGTCTGAGACTGCCATCTGTGTGTGAAAGGATGCTTGAATGAGTGAATGTTAAGCAATATTGTAAAGCGCTTTGTGTGGCCACTGGTTAGAAAAGCGCTGTATAAAAGCGGTCCATTTACCATTCACACAGTAGGCTGGCTAGCATGGTCAAGACGGCTTGATAGCTGGTTAAGTAGTTGTTTCCTAATCCTCCTTTCTCCCCTACACCAGCTCCTCTGCCGTTCGGGTTGGCATCGATGACTTACTGAACGTGACGGCGTCCCTCATCAACCTGGGAGAAGACTCGTACAACAGCCAGGTGGTTCTGACCTACCCCGCAGGACTGTCCTTCAGGAAGTTCAGCACCCTGCAGGTGCGTGCATAACATTTTGGTTCTGGTTTGAGCATCCCTGTTTGTATGAGCAGCGAAGGAGAGCAAAGAGTCATGAGACCGTGGACAGAAACAGCCCACCAAGGAACACAACAAGTAGAAGTTGATCTGGCATCATCTAAACAAGTCTCTGTACTCACATAATAAGAACTGCTGCAGATCACGCTGATTTTAAATAACGACATTGTAACGTAGTTAAAAAGTAACATTTTGCCTGTTAAAATTCACTATGGGGTCAGATTTACTATATATTTTAACTTAGGCAATTTTTTACAGATTTTATGTTGGTATAAGGACCTTGGATGTGGTATTTCCAAGAAAGTACCATTGATAAACTGATCTCTTGTCAATGACCTATACACCTGGATTTGAATGGCTTGTTATTGTGCGTTTGTCGTTTTGAACTGAAATTGAACTGGTCATGTGGTTCATTCTTTTTGTAGATCTGAATATTGTGTTCATACTGCACTAAGTGTGTACCTGTGATCAGCCCTGGTCTTAAGAGCAAACCCTAAACATTCATGTACACTCACTTTGAACATCAACCATCAGTGCAGGGGAAGGCCCAGCCGTGGGCCTGAGGAGGCTGATGTGTCTTTTCCCCTCAGGGGCGGGTGGAGTGCAGCTCAGTGGACAGTGAGAACGGCCTGTCCCTCGGACGGAGCAGCTGCTTGGTCTACAGACCCATCCTCAAGACCAACGCTAAGGTCTGCCACAGCCATCACCCGACCACCCAGTCAATCCACTAGTTAGTCCCTTAGGTCACTGGATAATCTGTCATTGAGTATGTCAGTTAGTTAGATAATCAGCCGGTCAGTGAGTACGTCAGTAAGCTAGTTAGGTGGTTCGTGGGTTAGTCAGTGTGGAGGCTGATCCCCACAGGGTCTTTCTGGTCATGGGAGGATCATTCACATGATTGTTGATGCAGACTGTCTGCCCTTCAGGCTGTGTTCACCGTGTCCTACGGCATCGACTCCAACAGTAAGCTGAGCCATAAGATTCTCATCACAGCCATGGCCAACAGGTAGCTCACACACACACCTCCAACATCCACCCTCCAGGCCACACAGACCTCCTCAGGTCCTGCACTGAGTCCCCCGTCTGATGGCAGCAGATGAGGAGTCATGGACTGTACAAGCAGGTTTTCTTTGTAACCTTTCTTGTTTCCTTGGGTCTGTTTAGTGGAAACCTGGACCACTCACAGCAGAGTGTACTGAACCAGACGGAGGAGATCGACGTGAAGTACAGCGTATTCCTTTCCATCGCCAGGTGGGTTTGCACGAATGCAACTCACGTTTTTTGTATAAAACAAAGACAAAGGGTGGGACCGGCCTGGAGAGGGAAGGATGGAATAGCTGAAGATAGCCCTGGTGGGAAGTCAGAGTTAATGTTAACACACTACAGGGGGGAGTGTGTTGAGTTGTTCTTTAAATTAAACACAACTCCATCTCAAAGATAACAAATTAGCATGTAGCTAAAAGAGTTATGTATTTCATAACTGTGCTTGTGCATGTGCACAGCAGTTGCGTCTTTCTCACCTCTCCACAAGCAATAGGCCAATGTCAAATGGAGGCTGAGGCTCCAATGATCACAACAGTAAAACACAGCAAAAGCCGTCAAAAAACATCATTAACAAACCACACTTTTTGAATTACAACCAGGCACACAACACCAACACACACTAATGCACACACACACAGTGTTGTGCTCACACACATACACAGGTACTTTGACTTCCATCTGTACCATGAGAGGGGAAGTAGCTCTCTTCCTCTCTGATGTTCCAGTCAAGTCATCAAGGTGTATTCAGTCAAGTCATATCATTTGGGATATTATGAAAAACATTTTTCCATGACAGAATTATACCAAAAAAACAAAGAAAGTTCTCAGCTCCTATCCTTCCAAACATCTGGTTGAACATGTAGAGTAACCGCCATACATCACTGAACATACTAACAACATGCATTTCTGAAAATACGAAAAACATAAATCACTGAACGTGAAAACATGCATCACTGAACATAACATCACTGAACATATTAACAACATGCGTAACTGAACATAGGAACAACATATGTATGTTGTTCCTATGTTCAGTTATACATGTTGTTAACATGTTCAGTGATGCATGGTAGTATGCTCAGTGATGTTGTTAATATGTTCAGTGATGTTATGTTCTGAACATACTGAACATACCAACATACATCACTGAACATAACATCACTGAACATACTAACAACATACAGTACATCACTAAACATATTAACAACATACATCATTGAACATAACATTACTGAACATACCATCCAGTCCAGATTGGAGTAGCTGCAGAATAATATCCAAGGGCTGTGTATTAACTGACTCACTCTCTCCTTATTTAGCTCACTCAGTTACACCAACTTCACCTTCGGAAGAAAGGATTTACAGAAACCAGTGGTGAATCCAGTAACGGTAAACGTAGCTGTAAAACTATTTTAAAGCACTATGAAATTAAGATTAAATGATTTCAGATAATTTATACTCTTCAACATGCAATAACTTTGTGATCTTTGCTTTTCATCTCAAATATCACTCTCTTCCATCCACCGCTGTCTCTCTCATTATTGTCGCTCATCACCCATCTCTATTTACCACTCCTTTTCTCATTGTAAATCATTTCTCCACCATCCTCCCTGGCTGCCTCTCTATCTCTTTCTGTCTGTCTCCCTCTCTTTCTGTCTACTTCCCTCTCTCTCTATCCGTCTCTCTTTTCTCTGTCTGTCTCTCTCTATCTCTCGCTCGCTGTGTCTGCCTGTCTCTCTCTCTCTACCTGTCTGCCCCTCTCTCTCTCTGTCTGCCTCTGTCTCTCTCTCTCTACCTGTCTGCCCCTCTCTCTCTCTGTCTGCCTCTGTCTCTCTCTGTCTGTCTCTCTCTCTCTCTCTCTCTCTCTCTCTCTCTCTACCTGTCTGCCCCTCTCTCTCTGTGTCTGCCTCTGTCTCTCTCTCAGGTGTTAAACTTTGGGAGGGCTTTTAATGTGACGGTGGTGATCAAGGTTCCTGTGCGGCTCGGAGGCGAAAACATCTGGCAGGATAGGGGAGACCTCCAGGTGGCTGACGGAGCAGACTCCACCTTTTCTTACCACCACTCAACAGACTCCTACACCTCCACCTTCAACACACACACACACACACACAGGTAACCCTTCCTTTTACAGTCTGCTACTTACTAGGTATTTACCCGGTTAATATATGGTAACTCATACTGTATTACTGGGTAATTACCACAGGTAATAAGAAGGTAAATACAGAGGAATTACCTGGTAAATACATGGTAAATCATAGTGTATTACTGGGTAATTACCAGTTAATAAGAAGGTAAATACAGAGGAATTACCTGGTAAATCATAGTGTATTAATGGGTAATTACCACTGGTAATAAGAAGGTAAATACAGAGAAATTACAGCTGAAGTACTAAGTAAAACCTCCACTATTACCCATCAACTCAACTAAGTACCTTTTAGTTGTAACTGTTTTAGGTTGGTAATAACAGATATTATTGTGTACTTCCTAGGAAATTAGGCAACCAATTCTTAGAAACACCTATTAATTCAAGTTACAATTGTAGTTATCCAAGGTTTATGTCGGTAACAGCCCAAGTTTAATGATGTACTAACTAGAAATTAGCATAGTACTTTCCAATAAATAACTTTTTCTTACATAGTTATTATTCATAGCTACACCCATTTAGAAAGGGTTTATTCGATTTACCTTAGAAACTATGGAATTACTTACCTGGTACTTACCTGGTTACCTCCGCAGGAACCGTTTACCTCTAGTGTCATGGTACATCTTCTTAAATACTGGGTACGAAGCTGTTTGTTTACATGGTGTTACCACGATATTACCATATAATTTGTAATAGATACATTCCATTGTCGATGCAGTTAACTGGAACTTGTACCATGTACGTTCTGCAACGTTACTAAGTAAAACATGACAATTTACACAGTAAGTAAGCTGAAACTGTACTGTAAAAGGAAGCCTTGTTTGTTTCCATGGTATTACCAGGTTCTTACCATATAATTTGAAATAGATTATTCCCTTTTCCATGCAATCAACACAAACTTGTACCATATATGTTCTGCAACGTCGTTCACCAGTAGTTAAGCACTTTAATTTGTGTTATAAAACCCCAAACCACTGTTGATGAAAGGCATATTAAAATTAAACAAAATCAAAGGCTTATCTTTCAAACAATGTATATCTCACAAACAGGCACTGAACACTGAAAAAACGGACAAAAAAAAGAGCCGTCCACATCAACTCAATTTAAATGTTACTGATGGTGTTTTGATAAAACACATGACAGTGTTATGGCAAGTGACAAAAATGCAGACTGCTTCAACCTCTACAATTTGAATAAGTGGCGAATGCCATGCAGCAATCTGCCTATGGGAGCATCTTTGTGGACATTCGCAAACCAATGAGTCCACTCGATGAATGAAAGATGGCTCTTTAGTGTCCTCTCTGTGCGGTTTCCCTGCGGTCTCCACACCTGGGATTTGTAGGCTGACCAAGCCCTGACCAGGTACCTCCAAATCTCCCCTTCCATACTGTAATAAAGTATCAGAAGACATGAAAATAAACATTAGGCCTGTCAATTAATGAACACTTCTAGAACATGTAAAACTCAAAAGATTCTTTTGTTTGCCAGTTAAGAAAGAATGCTGATCCTCTGCCCATTGTGTTTGGTCATATTGAAAAGAAAATAAGGCATAGCCATAAATACAGTTAACAGGACGGTAGGGGAGGACAGGCTGTTAGGTCCGGTTAGCGCTTTAGCATCGAGCAAGCGGATCATTCAAACAACTCGGGCATGTTTAATACCTATAACACCCAACTACTTAAAATATCCGGATTTAATCGGGCTCTCTCCCATAAAAACAGTTAATAGGACGGTAAGGACAGGCTATGTTAGCCCCAGTTAGCGCGATGCTAAAGAGCAGCCCCACCGGAGCATGCTGCCTCAACAGGTAGCCTACAAGTTAGCCTCCGGCTTGATATTCGCCGGATATTCGGTATTTGGTTTAGGATTAATCAACGCAAGTGCACTACATTACGGGCTTAGTATGTTGAGGACAGTTTAGGACACAGTATCGCGAACAATCACAAAGACATGTTGCTATCGATGTCTGCAACAACTTCATCTACGTTCTGGCAGCTACCTGTTTGACGGACCAAATTACACTCAGACTGGTGGCAGAGACGTTACCATGGAATTGTTCCGACAGAACACCATCAGTAACATTTAAATTGAGTTGATGTGGACGGCTTTTTTTTGTCCGATTTTTTTCAGTGTTCAGTGCCTGTTTGTGAGATATGCATTGTTTGAAAGATAAGCCTTTGATTTTGTTTAATTTTAATATGCCTTTCATCAACAGTGATTTGGGGTTTATAACTAAAATTAAAGTGCTTAACTACTGGTGAACGACGTTGCAGAACATATATGGTACAAGTTTGTGTTGATTGCATGGAAAAGGGAATAATCTATTTCAAATTATTTGGTAATAACCTGGTAATACCATGGAAACAAACGAGGCTTCCTTTTACAGTACATTTTCATCTTACTTACTGGGTAAATTGCCATGTTTTACTTGGTAACGTTGCAGAACATACATGGTACAAGTTTGTGTTGATTACATGGAAAAGGGAATAATCTATTACAAATTATATGGTAAGAACCTGGTAACACCATGTAAACAAACAGCTTCGTACCCAGTATTTAAGAAGATGTACCATGACACTAGAGGTAAACGGTTCCTGCGGAGGTTGTTACCAGGTAAGTAATTCCATAGTTTCTAAGGTAAATCGAATAAACCCTTTCTAAATGGGTGTAGCTATGAATAATAACTATGTAAGAAAAAGTAATTTATTGGAAAGTACTATGCTAATTTCTAGATAGTACATCATTAAACTTGGGCTGTTACCGACATAAAACTTGGATAACTACAATTGTAACTTGAATTAATAGGTGTTTCTAAGAATTGGTTGCCTAATTTCCTAAGAAGTACACAACAATATCTGTTATTACCAACCTAAAACAGTTACAACTACACGGTACTTAGTTGAGTTGATGGGTAATAGTGGAGGTTTTACTTAGTACTTCAGCTGTAATTCCTCTGTATTTACCTTCTTATTACCAGTGGTAATTACCCAGTAATACACTATGATTTATCATGTATTTACCGGGTAATTCCTCTGTATTTACCTTCTTATTAACTGTGGTTAATACCCAGTAATACACTATGATTTACCATATATTTACCGGGTAAATACCTAGTAAGTAGGGGACTGTAAAAGGAAGGGTTACCCATACACGCACACACATATGTACACATATACTGACAGACACATATGCCATATATGTCAATATACAATGACATTATTTAGCTTGATAAATATAAAAGGTCAAACTCACCTTTAAAATTAAGTATTGTCATAAAAATAAAGAAAACGGCACTAAGTCTCTTCAAAACACACACACACACACTGTTTGTATTTTTCGTCTCCATTTTGTGTGTATTACTTGCTGCTGTTACCCCTGAGGGGATTCAGAAAGTGTTTCTATCTCCTCTGAACCTTGATGTGGTGGTTGGTTTGTTAATGCTGCTCCCTCAGCCAGTTCACCCCTGATGACGACGTCATGTTTTCATCTCAACCAGGCGGCTCAAACAAAGTTAGATCCATTAAAAGGTGGTTTTGTGTTGAAGTAGCTTGGGTCGCCCCCCCGCGGTGAGCAGGTGGTTCCTAGAGACGCTGACTCTGAAGCTGTTTCTAGATTCCAGAGTGCCGGCGAGACGGCGTGGAGCTGGCGGCCCGTCCAGACTTTCTGACGGAGGTTCAGCAGAACCTCACAGTGGTAAATATAAGCCACGATGTCCCTGTGCGCTGGCGTCTTTGGTTCTGTCAATAACGGGTCGTGTGTGTTTGTCCGTGGCGCCGCAAGTCGCGGCTGGTAGTGTGTTGTTTCTGTACATGATGGGTTGTGTGTGTTTTACGCTCTGTTCTTTGCGGTTGTGATAATGGCATTGTGTGTGTGGTTGTGCATGGTTTTGTGTTATTCTGTGTGGTGATGTGTGTGTCAGGACTGCTCGGTGGCGAGCTGTCTGGTGTTCAGGTGCAACATGTTCATGGGTCGGGCGCAGAAAAGCACCTTCTCTATCAACGGCAACCTCAGCTCTGGGTGGACTGCACAGGTAGGTGGGGGGAGGAGCCTGTCACGGAGACCGGGAAGGGTTAGGATAGGGTAGAGGGTTGTCACGGAGACCGGGAGGGTTTGGATAGGGCAGAGGGTTGTCACGGAGACCGGGAGGGTTTGGATAGGGCAGAGGGTTGTCACGGAGACCGGGAGGGTTTGGATAGGGTAGAGGGTTGTCATGGAGACTGGGGAGGGTTTGGATAGGGTAGAGGGTTGTCATGGAGACCGGGGAGGGTTTGGATAGGGCAGAGGGTTGTCACGGAGACCGGGAAGGTTTGGATAGGGTAGAGGGTTGTCATGGAGACTGGGGAGGGTTTGGATAGCGCCGAGGGTTGTCAAGGAGACCGGGGAGGGTTTGGATAGGATAGAGGGTTGTCAAGGAGACCGGGAGGGTTTGGATAGGGTAGAGGGTTGTCAAGGAGACCGGGGAGGGTTTGAAAAAGGTAGAGAGTTGTGAAGGAGACCGGGGAGGGTTTGAATGAGGTAGAGGGTTGTCATGGAGACCGGGAAGGTTTGGATAGGGTAGAGGGTTGTCATGGAGACCGGGGAGGGTTTGAATAAGGTAGAGGGTTGTCATGGAGACCGGGAAGGGTTTGGATAGGGTAGAGGGTTGTCACGGAGACCGGGGAGGGTATGGATAGGGCAGAGGGTTGTCACGGAGACCGGGGAGGGTTAGGATAGGGTAGAGGGTTGTCACGGAGACCGGGGAGGGTTTGAATAAGTTAGAGGGTTGTCATGGAGACCGGGAAGGGTTTGGATAGGGTAGAGGGTTGTCATGGAGACCGGGGAGGGTTTGGATAGGGTAGAGGGTTGTCATGGAGACCGGGGAGGGTTTGGATAGGGCAGAGGGTTGTCACGGAGACCGGGGAGGGTTAGGATAGGGTAGAGGGTTGTCACGGAGACCGGGAGGGTTTGGATCGGGTAGAGGGTTGTCATGGAGACTGGGGAGGGTTTGGATAGGGTAGAGGGTTGTCATGGAGACCGGGGAGGGTTTGGATAGGGCAGAGGGTTGTCACGGAGACCGGGAAGGTTTGGATAGGGTAGAGGGTTGTCATGGAGACCGGGGAGGATTTGGCTAGGGTAGAGGGTTGTCATGGAGACCAGGGAGGGTTTGGATAGGATAGAGGGTTGTCATGGAGACCGGGGAGGGTTTGGATAGGGCAGAGGGTTGTCATGGAGACCAGGGAGGGTTTGGATAGGGTAGAGGGTTGTCATGGAGACTGGGGAGGGTTTGGATAGCGCAGAGGGTTGTCAAGGAGACCGGGGAGGGTTTGGATAGGATAGAGGGTTGTCAAGGAGACCGGGAGGGTTTGGATACGGTAGAGGGTTGTCAAGGAGACCGGGGAGGGTTTGAAAAAGGTAGAGAGTTGTCAAGGAGACCGGGGAGGGTTTGAATGAGGTAGAGGGTTGTCATGGAGACCGGGAAGGTTTGGATAGGGTAGAGGGTTGTCATGGAGACCGGGGAGGGTTTGAATAAGGTAGAGGGTTGTCATGGAGACCGGGAAGGGTTTGGATAGGGTAGAGGGTTGTCACGGAGACCGGGGAGGGTTTGGATAGGGCAGAGGGTTGTCACGGAGACCGGGGAGGGTTAGGATAGGGTAGAGGGTTGTCACGGAGACCGGGGAGGGTTTGAATAAGTTAGAGGGTTGTCATGGAGACCGGGAAGGGTTTGGATAGGGTAGAGGGTTGTCATGGAGACCGGGGAGGGTTTGGATAGGGTAGAGGGTTGTCATGGAGACCGGGGAGGGTTTGGATAGGGCAGAGGGTTGTCACGGAGACCGGGGAGGGTTAGGATAGGGTAGAGGGTTGTCACGGAGACCGGGAGGGTTTGGATCGGGTAGAGGGTTGTCATGGAGACTGGGGAGGGTTTGGATAGGGTAGAGGGTTGTCATGGAGACCGGGGAGGGTTTGGATAGGGCAGAGGGTTGTCACGGAGACCGGGAAGGTTTGGATAGGGTAGAGGGTTGTCATGGAGACCGGGGAGGGTTTGGCTAGGGTAGAGGGTTGTCATGGAGACCAGGGAGGGTTTGGATAGGATAGAGGGTTGTCATGGAGACCGGGGAGGGTTTGGATAGGGCAGAGGGTTGTCATGGAGACCAGGGAGGGTTTGGATAGGGTAGAGGGTTGTCATGGAGATCGGGGAGGGTTAGGATAGGGTAGAGGGTTGTCATGGAGACCGGGGAGGGTTTGAATACGGTGGAGGGTTGTCATGGAGACCGGGGAGGGTTTGAATAAGGGAGAGGGTTGTCATGGAGACCGGGGAGAGATTGAATAAGGTAGAGGGTCGTCATGGAGACCGGGGAGGGTTTGAAGAAGATATACAGGGAGTTTCCACAGGGACTATTCCTTCCTATGTTTTGGCTATTCCCGAACCAGCTTACTATTTCACTGGTCTATGCTTTTTTTTACAGATCGGTATTCGGTCGGCTAAGTTCCTCCTCATAAGCACAGCCACCCTGGAATACGATGAGGACACATACATTTTCTTCTCCACTGAGTCTAAACACACCCCTCCCATCCGAAAGGTAACTCTCGCTCTGGCCTCAACTCAGTCCTGCTAGTCCAGGGTCTCTGATCAGAACCTTCACGCAGTCATGTGACTCTCCTCAGATCGTCACTGAGGTGGAGGTGTACCCGGTAGCAGACTTCACTAAAGAGATCGTTGGAGCAACCGTCGGAGGACTGGTCCTGCTGGCCATCATTACGGCCGCTCTATATAAGGTGTGTACCATTGTGTAGACTGGTTGGACTGGCCGATCCCAGCAGAAAGGGCTTGAGTTCAGGACAGGATAGTCTTGGTAGGTTGTTCAACTTCCAGCTGGAAGAGCTGCTTGATTTAATTCCCACCATGGCTTCCCTGAGCAACAGGTCTTAACCCCTACCTGTCCTGAAATATTTCACTTGAGATCTGCTAAATGACTTAGTAAATATAAACTGCTCCAAAAACGACTGTTACATAAAAACAACTGAATACAAAGGAGATTTAATTTATAGGTTTTACATTAAGTTGGTTAACTATGGGCAGATTATTGTTGATTATGTTAGGGCTTGTCATACAGTTGTATCTACACAACACTTCTCCCTAGGTGCCATGATCATCCAATGCTGATAATGAGACGGGGAATGAATCATCTTCTGAGTCGTTTTGAGGAATTAAAGAGGGTTATTGGGTTGTCATCACAAGTTCCTCTCTTGATGGGTAATTGAAGGATTCTGTCTGCTGTTTTAAGGCTGGCTTCTTCAAGAGTCAGTACAAACAGATGATTGAAGAAGCTGGCGCTTCTGGTGAAGGTGGAGAAGGTGGCGGAGAAGGTGGCGGAGAAGGTGGCGGAGAAGGTGGCGGAGAAGGTGGACAAGAACCTTGAACCAGGCAGACAACCCTTCCATGCTAAGATGCTCATTTGAATGCTTCAGTCCCATGATTCCCTCCCCACATCCCATATTATCAATGATGTTTTTATTATACACATATAAAACCTAATGATAAAACCTTTATGATAAAATGTCTTTGGAAAACCATTGTAATTATGAACTTTATTTTTACATGTAGAACTACCATTCATTCCTTTTGGCAAGACAGGTCAACAAATAATTGGCCAAATGTAAATACAGTATAACTAAAATAAATCATCCCCCGCATTTAATACATTTGTTGTGTTAATAATCGTGAATAAATATTTTATGGGCTGTTTGAATGTTGATTGGCAACTCATTTGGTCCCGGGCCAATACGATTTAAAGATGGCATATTATACCACCAGGTGTGAGTGTGATTAGCCGTAGCATTAGCATACATCTAGGTGGACACGCCTATTTGTGAAGTCAGAAGAGGCAGATTTTCAAAACGGCTTGTAACGGCTAATCACTCACACCTGGTGGTATAATATGTCACCTTTAAAGCAAATGACGAAAGAGCAGCAGTTCAAGTTCCGGTCGTGGATCACGGAGCATTTTGCCACGATCCCCCATTCGAGGTACATTTGCTTGTTTTTTGGGGCGGTGGGGTAGGCGAAAGGGCCCACGTTCCCCTTCAGGACAGGCGACACTTGGACGTCTTGACGATGCTCTGAATGCCGTCAGGCTCCGACCTGTTCTGATCCATGGTCACAGCAGCTGCATGCTCTCAGGTCAGACCGCATATAACCAAAATAAATCATCCCATCATATAAATCATATCACTCATTTAATTGTTGCATTACCTCCTACCCTCCATGGGACAACTACCATGCATATTCAACAGAAATATGCTTTATATACTTTGTATTTCACATATTAAGTGATCTGAGGTCACTGTGATTGGACTCATTCAACTCTGTGATAGGGCTCACTCTTAAGCAGTGAACCTATCTCCCCCGAACAACTCGTCTACCAGTGTGTATTCGCCGTCAGTCGTCATGACAACCCTCTGACCACGGGGGTTTTTGTGACCGCGAGGCGATAGGAAAAGGTCAAAGAAAGGGGCGGGTTTGAGCCATGGACACATTATAGAATGGACACCGGATTCCAAAAGGGCACCCATTCATTCCTATGTAAACTGTTCAATGGCGCAGGGCAACATCAAGGAGAGATATGCTTCCGCATCACGGGAGCCTAGCCACGCCCTAGTTCATGACATTCCGGATGCAGAAATATTCTTGTTTTTTTTAGCATTGTTAGCATTCTGCTTCATCTGGGTAAATGTGCTTGTACTGCCACATGCACGCGGTCGGGAACCAGATATCTTGGGAACTGAGTTGTTGATAGTGCAGTTTGGGTCGCGCTGGGACAGGACTTCGATGCTACCGGTTTGAATACTGAACAATATTGGGTGATGGCAGGCGTTTGCCGGTGGCTTCTTACAGCGGTTCATGTTTTTCTGATTTTGCATGCGACTCTAATGCCTTTACATCTTAAAGGTTGTATCAGCGATGTTGGGTGACGTCTCTTCTGTTGGTATTTGAAGCGAGATCTGTAATGGGAAAATTATATTTTCGCATTCTGTTTCTATAACTACCATTTGTTGATTATGCCTTTTCTCTGTCACCCTTGGAGTGGTCAAGGGTTACTGTCCAACTGAGAAGTCACCACTATGAGACCCCAAATTACAATTGTCAATGATCAAATCAAATATTGTTTACTTAAAAAGGACAGAGTTTCCTGTGTTCTCATCAAGGAGAATAATGCATAAGGGGATATCTGCTCCCTCGTGATTGGTATACCCCTGGCACAAAGGTTAACGTTAGATAGCGCTGGGGACAAGTAAGAGTGGCTAGACAATGCAAGGAATGGGAGATAGCTTACATGATGAAAGGGAAACAAGATGATAGAATTTTCCATCACACGTGATGTGTGGAGCAGAGCTGTTCTCAGCATTTCTCAGACCTGTGCTACTGTATAAGAAACCCCTGCCTTTGCCAATGCATTGGACTTCTCCTTGCGAAGCTAATAGAGGTGCAGGGCGAAATCTGAGGCCTCGGATTACTGAATGTTTGTTGCATGATTGTGCATGGTTATTACTCAAATAAACCAGCCTAATTGTTATAAGTTCAGATGACTCTTTAGTTAAACAGTTTTGACAGAAACGATTGACGTGGTTCCTGAATTCCCACCACAGATCCCAAACAAACAGAGCCAGCTCGCCCCTCCCTTCCGTGTTACGTGCATCCAGTAAAAACCATCATGATCGCAGCGCAAACCACACAACACCCACCCCTTGTCGGTGATTGGTTGGAATACTGTTTATTTTGGATTACCGGCCTGTTTATGGGGCGGGCAGCTAGCGGATCGTGAGGAAAGATCAGATGAATGTGATCATTTATGATTCGGCCTAGAAAGGCTGATACAAACCTTTAAGTTCCTGACTTGAGTTTTCTTGCACAGGGTGCAGTGTTGTTCTCGAGCCAGATGTTGTTGAAGTCGCGTTTCTTTGTAAGGACCCATGGACATCCTGTATACTGTGCGAAATGGGGATCGTAGATCTGCCTTTGGTCAATAGTCTCCATTATGGCCCACATAGGCCGTGTTTTCCAGTTAATTTATGCTTACTAGATGAGGAACTCCATTGGCATCAGGCCGATGATGGTGATAAGCAGAAAGTGCAGCTAGTTTTCTCTATGTTCAAAATAACAGTGACGGCACCACAACGTGCTGTCTGCATGTTGGAGAATAGAGGCAGAGGTAATGAAGGATCTCTGCATACATTGGATTTAACTGGTTGATTTTCTACCGAGTGCCGGATCAAATTCTGTTTTTTCTCCAAAATTAGCCCTACCTTAATGGTGGATTTGTGGGCAAAGCTTAGGCTATATATATATATATATATATATATTTATATAGCATAATGTGAGGTTTAAGGTGCTGCAAAGCAGGTAAGATGAGTGCAAATGAGTAAGGTAAAATGTCAAAAACTAAATGATACTAAAACAGTGACGAATAAGGAGAAGAAACATGCAATATGATGCCATCATTTTCTCAAGCAGGTTGGCTAAAACGAACCATAAATGATTAGAGATTCTCAGATTGATCCGACGCCGCTTAAAATAGCTTGATCTTAGAACCCCTAAAGCTCCGGTCAAAAAAGCCAATCACGTGATGTAAATTACTCACGCGAAAGCTGAGCTTGCCTTTGGCAGCATGAGTTCTCCCGTCTGAAAGTTTTTAAAGTATCCGACAAAGACGTAAAATTTGCCATTTGCAATGTATGTCATGCTGAAATCCCTTGAGGTGGAAGCAACCAACGACAATTCAACACCACTAAAGGCATCTTACAACACGGCATACAACTGAATTCTCTCTCTCACTCACTCAACCAGCTGAAGCCAGCGTTGAGCTCATCCCTATCCCTCAATCAGGTGACTGTGAGTGAGACATTGAAAGGGGGCATTTAAATAGAAGTTGCATTGAAACACACCGCGAAGACTACTGCCAGCTACACAGTACGTTCTGCGCATGTGTGAGATCCAATAAGTCTCCTTAACATCAGGTGGCGCAATCAGCTTCTAAAAATGCGTCAACGATGCCGCTATCTTGCGGCGGGGTTCTATGGGTTGTACCCATGGACCTATTAAAGTCCAAGTCTGGTATTGCAGCTGTTTTAGCGGGCTGTGGATGGGTCCCTCGATTCATGGGCCGCGGTCTCAATTCAGGGGACGCATCCTTCGAAGGCTGCATTTGAAGACCGCTTGCGTCACAGCGGCGCGTCAAGGCTGTCCCATCTCGAAGGCTCTGCCATGGTGACTTTGGTTTGATGGGCTTCAACTCTGGTGCCTCCGTTTTCACTCGCTCAAACCTCTGGCATGACATACAGGTTTTCACCTTTACAACACAAGGAAATTAAACAACAGATTTAATAATATGCTCTAGAGTAGAGGTGATTTTCTTTGCGTGTCACAGTAGTTTGAATGAACAATTACTTATATAAGGCAATCACTATAAATTATTCTTTAAATCTCATGTGCCTCAGCGTATCACAGGAAATATTAGAACTCATCTGGATCAAACACAACTTCAACAAATTGGTCACTTGCCCATTCATGAATATCTTTGGTAATTGCCTTCCAGTAGAAGCGTTGGTTGATCTTGTCCAGCATCCTCTTGATTCCAAAGTGGCCAGCATGGACTTCTGTCAGCACCTCAACCTTCTCTTTCTTAGTGAGGATCACCCTCCTCATTGAATCGCCATTCTCCCCAAGGTAGTGCATGCAATTCCCTAAAGAGATTGCTTATAACTCAATTCAGTTTCCTTTGCAGGGCCTACTAATTTGTTAAAATGGAAGATGAATTAAGATGGACTGCATAAAATATTATTTATTTAATTACAGAATACCTTTAACCCCTTAAGGACTGAATTTATATAGCTGTATATAAAAAAAAATTGTATGTGTGTTTTTGCCTTTAAATAGATGGTAAATAATGTTGAGATTATTAATTTCACTTTTGCACAAAGAATAAATAGAAATTTTGGTATGTTGCAAATTTGCGACAACAGGCATAATAGTCAATTTGGGGTCAATTTGGTATGTTGCAAATTTGCAACTGCAGGCATAATGGCCAATAATAAGATAACAATAACACAGTAATATAAAAACAATGTTTTATTTATTCACCCTTTTTTTACTTATTTATTTATATAAATCTACAACAGCAGGTATTCAATAATAAGAATTATGACCACTTTCATGTCACCAACACAATATACAAACGTTACTGTTAATGCTATAGGAAACATTGCATTCATTTGAATGGTAGATTCATTTGAATTGTAAATTAAGTTTTCAAATGTATGATGCTGAACCTAAAAGAATGAGAGGGAATGCACAGAAGCAGTTCTTTGTAATATAACAATTTAACATAACAATACTACTCCACTCTAATTATTTAAGGAGCAGGGGCCGTGAAACACCTCTTGGGTAGCCCCAGGGTTAACCTCACCACACACGCACAACAATGTAAACAAACAATGTAACATAACAACATAACTCATGAGTGCGTGAGTGTGTGTATGTCTTTTTCTCACTCGTGGAATGCACAGAAGCAGTTTTTGTTTAGGCACAGGTGAACATCACATTTTGTACACTTGATGCTAGTGTGGCCCGTGCACTTAGGGAATTTGCAGCGTTGCCGCACACTGTCGATTTGCGGCCAGTGACCCACAGCATCAGCACGGACATCTTGTGTGGGAATAGCCTTCGTTGGTCCCCTGCGCTGCTTCTTCTTGAGCTCTCGCTCCACGTCAGATGAAGGCCGCCCCCTCTTTTTGGCTGACAGATCTTTGCCTTGCATGCAGAGGGCCTGTGCAATGGAAAGCTTGAAAGCCAGCAAGTCCTTCTGCTTCTTCCGTGGAACATTCATATTGTCACAATCACGCCGATAGAGCAACCAGCCGTTGACAACCACCATGTCCACGAAGTGAAAGAAGAATCGGTGGTAGTACTTCTTAGACCTGATGTGGATGCGGTAGTAGGCGATTAGGGCATCAAGTGCATCAACACCACCCATGAACTTGTTATAGAGGGTGATGATGCTAGGACATTCCACAGACACTTTCCTCCTTTGCTTTCTGTCCCACCTCTATGTGAAGGAAACAGGCTGGGCACTTGCAAAAGTGCTGGCAAGAATCACACCTCTGTTGTCAAACCATTTGACAGCCCTAACCTCCACACGGTCAACAACAGCCTGTTGCTCTTCAAATGTCCCTCTTCCCTTCTTTTTGAGTTTTTTGTCTTCGCTGAAACTGCAGCCTCGCAGGCGATTTTGACGCACAGTGCCAAGGGCTGGAATCCCCCTGTTTGAAAGTGCTACAAACAAATCGAGCGAGGAAAACCAGTTATCAAAGTATAGCAGGTGGTTGACAGAGCCTTGAATAACTTTCCCACTTGCCCCAATGTCTTGTTAACCTGGTGGAGGATCAGATTTTTTTTTTTGTCTCTTTTGTTTCTTTCTTGCAGCTTGGGCACTGGTGCTATCTACCTCCTCATCACTGCTGCTCCTGTTGTTCTCTTCATCCCTGCCCGCATCGCCCACATCTTGGTCTTGAACCTCCTCCTCACTGCTGCTCCTGCGCTCACCATCACCTGCAGGGGTCAAAATTAACTTTTAGAAATGTGAAAATCTATAGCTAATCTATGGATAAACTGGTGAAATTCATTAGGCATTCAATAGGAAATCAGCATTTCAGTCTAAAATCTAGTACCAGCCAACATAAAAATTTGGCTGGTGCTGGTGCTAATTTTGAATCCTGATTCACCTGGCTTGACAACATTTTCCTCATCACTGCTGCTCCGGTCGCTCTCACTGTTGCTCTCTTCATCACCTGGCTTGGGAACATATTCCTCATCGCTGCCTGCACTATCGCTGAGACAACTACCCTCACTGTCCTCCGGGGGAGCGCTGACGTGTAATCCGTGGGAGCGCTGACGTGTAAGCGCGTAATTGCGCTGATGCGCGATTACGCGCTTGCCGTAAAACACGGAAGGTTTCATTCGGATCTGCATAAAAATAAATAGCTTTTGTATTCATATCCCAGCATGGTGTCTGTATAAAGAATATTGAAAATAACTAAGCAAAATACAAAGGATTACCTAGATAAGCCGTCCCGAAAAGCGTTTTTCTATATAGCGCTAGCTAGCGGTTAGCATTAGGCTTATGGCCTACTGTCGCTAATATGCTACAAAGCTAAATATTATAATAACTTCAAAAATACTTGTCAAACATATTTCACCTCATTACATCGAGTGTATAAGCACACAATAAGCAGGTGAGTATTTTTATCTTAGCACAACTTACCTTATATACACCTCAGGATCAAACTTTCCCGACTCATATCGATAACTTCGCGACCGGAGTAATTCTCGTGCGTAAACACGAAATAAGTCTGTCACTTTGCGGTCCCACTAGAAACAAGTGCTTGTCGAAGGTTCCTAGGTCCGTAGCGAATATGCACTAACCGGCATTGGGGGAATGCAGACGCTATCTCGGCTGGTTAATTAAGTCAAACGGTTTGTCGCATATTTATGACAATAGGCGTTAAGGGGTTAAGAGCGATTTTCTTTGCATCCCTCCGGATCTGCCGTTTCTCCGTGAGAGAGCAACCTGCTTCATACATCTGAGACGACAGATACAACAAAATAGAATTAAATGACACCATTTTCAATCAACAACAACAAAACCTATACACCTAAAATCAATCTATCTATCCATCCATCCATCCATCCATCTATCTATCTATATTAAATGAACACAAGCTAGCTAGCTAGACTATGAGAACGTTAAACACTCGGTTTACTACACATTAAACACAGAGGTTACTAGCTAAATTCGATTAAACAATTAAATGCAATACAAATATAAAGTCAGGAACGCTAATAAATGTAATTTGTAAAGTTAGGGCTATCTGTCTTGTCGCGCTCAATGAACGACTTCGCGAATGTTCTTGAACCTTCCTACGTCAATCGACGCGATCGTCCGCGATCATCTGTTGCCAGGCAGGTTTGGAATGGATTACGTACCCGGTACAAATTTGGCACCCGGTACAAATTTGGTGTGACAGCTCCTATGCGGATCCGCATAGGAGCTGTGTGGGGTATTTCCCCTCAGGTAAAAGGCGAATTCAGCGATTTTGAAAAGAAAAAATATTCAAATTATTGGAATCGTACATTAATTACATTTAGACCACAGATCAGTAGACAAATACCAATATATTATATTTTTTAAATCTTTTAATTTTATCATAATTAGTTTTTTCTTTTCATGATGACAGGTGAGGCTCTGCCTCACCTGCCTCCCCTGACTGCACGTCACTGGTATTATTGTAGCAAAAGTCTTTAGCACCTGTAACCAGAGATGTGGACTCGAGTCACATGACTTGGACTCGAGTCATGATTTTGATGACTTCAGACTCGACTAGACAAAATTACGCATGCCTTGCGACTCGACTTAGACTTGACTGCTATTGATGAGTCATTGTAATGACTCGACATGTCTTGAGTCAAAAACATTTATTGTTTTAGATATCTAAACTGTTTCCCGCCTAGAGGGCTAGACACCCAAGACGCATTCACTTCCGTGAAGATGAAAAAAATACAGCGAGCGAAGACAAATCTACACTTCAATAATATCAAAACGAAATTTCGATATCGTTTATACTTTATTCAGAATAACAGTTTTAGTTTCATATGAGCTGCGTTTTGAGTTGGTCCCATTGAAGCCGTCTGGCCAGCCTCTGACACTTAAGACATCGTAACTAAATCATTGTTCAACCATTTACCTTCGTTCAAAAAATATAACTAATCTACACACTCGTATCTTCAATAATATCTAAACTGAATTTTGATATCATTTATGCTTTCTTCAGAATCAGTTAAAGTTTCATATTGGCTTCGTTTCAGTTGGTCTCATTGATTTACGTTGACGCTGGAGGTGAGGACGTTCAGCGGTGTTGCCAGATTGGGCGTTTTTTACCGACCTATTGGTCTACGTTTTGAGGACGTTCGGGCAGTGTTGCCAGATTGGGCTGTTTTCCCACCCTATTGGGCTACTTTTAAAAACATACGATTTCGGCTCATGCGCATATCATAACACATTTGAAGACAGAAACAATGAACATATTATAACTGTGTTGATAAGAAATGACGGTACATTAGAGTGGTATGTTGAAATAATGATCAATAGCCTAATAATGACATTATTAATTGAAAAAAACATGATGACTTGTTCCAAGACTTGAAAATGTTTGGGACTTGGACTTGGACTCGACTTGGCTTTGGTGTGACTTTGACTTGGACTCGACTTGCCTTTCCCTGTCTTGACTTGGGACTCGACTCGGACTTGACTGCTAAGACTTGGGACTAGCCAAACAGTGACTTTGTCCCATCTCTGCCTGTAACTGCAGATTTTGTTTGCGTACACTAAAGTCACAAATGTGTAACAGTAAATTTGAATTCCTGAATATGTATTTTGCATGTGTACTCTAAAGTCATGTGTAACAGTACATTTGAAGTCGTAAATATTTTTTCTACCATTGTAAACTCTTAATACGGTCTACGTGTTCACAAGTCTGTGTTACAGGTGCACAAATCCTATCCTGTGCATCACAACTGCAAAGAGTCATGCAAATGACACTTTTGCTACAATCATTGCAGCGCAGTTGGTGCAAAACACATTCGCACACTCGTGTTTCATAATCTGAAAACATGCCCAAAATGTGTGCATTCGTAAACCCAAATGTGAACTAATGCATCAGTGAAATGCTAATGCTCTGTGTGATTATCTGCTGCCCCCTGGTGTTGCACCACCAGCAACAACCTTTTGAAAAAGGATCGGATTTATTCATTATTATTTATGGATCGATTCTCCTTAACCATTGCCAGAATACCCGTCTCATAACTTAATACTATAAGTAAAACACTTTGTCATAGAAGCCTAAAATATTGAGTATTGAATATTTTAAAGGGACTACTTGGCCAACTTCTATTTAATTTACACTGCAAAACATAACAATATACAATAATATACTACACTAAATAATATTACATGAAATTATATAATTGTATGTTATTTTATTGTTGAATATAATGTTATGAAAACAACAAAATGCAGTGGATATTATTAAAGCAGTGTCTGGTCGCTATTCTATGAAGGTATTATTCAGAGACGTGCGGTGAGGTCCGTGGCTGGTCAGATTTACAAATATATGAACCCAATTGTTATATAGTACCGGCCTTGAATCATTATCTTCCATGTTTGCAGTCAGAAATGTTTTTTTTTTTTAAATAAACAAACTGATGTAGTGCACTTGACTGCTTAAAATAAGTTAACGGAAGCATCCTATAAACACTGTGGGCTCACGCATACGCCCCCTTCAGTGAGGCAGAGGTACTGGCTGCCTCATTTCATGCTTTTTCAGCGCGGTTTTATGTCAGATCAGCATATTGTGGCGAGCAGCACGGGAAGGACGAGACGGGAGCCCAGGTTAAGCGGCTACGCAACTCTCGTGGCCCATACACCGCACGACTCCGAGAGTTGCCTATATTGAACGACACCAAACATAACAGAAACACTGCACACCTGGCCAACACACACAACTCTCTCACTAACGGTCCCGATCACACTACACCTCACACAACAATGGAACAACACACAATTAACACACAACCAATAAAGACCCCAAACCCGTTAACCCCACTTAACCTAACAACAAAACAAGTTCACAAAAGCCCCTTTTGTCAACTGACAACCCCAATTCCCAGGATCCCCTGCGCGACCCCGGAGGACTCGCCACACAGCCCCCACCTTAGGGGTCAGACGTCCCGTCGACCCCAACACACAACACATAGTCCCGAATGTTCAGGGGGCCGGCGCTGCCGCCTTGGCCCCTGCCGGTGGTGGCCCTGCTGCGGTGCAGCCTTCCTCCCTGGTTGGGACGCCCGTCTCCAACCATCTGTAATGGTCCTGGAGGTGTGGTCGGGGACCACCTCCATCGGGGCCCCCACCAAGTTCCGCTGTAGGGGGCCTCTGGAGCGCCGTTTGGGCAGCCCATCCTGCGCCGCCCTCCGACGTATGGCCCTCCGACGGCCACGACGAGGATGGGTGGCGCCGTCTCGGTGGCGGGAAGGGTGGCCGTCCGGACCCGGCCCTTCCGCTGCCTGGACTGGACCCCCACATTCTTTGAGCCGGGGAAAAGGGCTGCCCCAGACACTCCGGAGAATCTCAGAGAAGAAGGAGGACCTGCATCGGCTGTTGAGCTACGGACTCGAAGCACAGGTGTTGTTCTGGTTTGAAACTGTTAGGGATCTCCTGGGTTCTGAGCGCCACAGGAACAGTGTCTCTCAGCAGATCCTTGCTCAGGGGTTTCATGTTAGCCAAGCTGAATTTGGAACCGGGAATTGCCTTCTATCCCCGTAAAGAGGCTATTAAGACGTGCAACAATCTTCTAGAGTCTCTCAACACAGAGGAAAGACAACGGATCCAAACTGGCATGAATCAGCAAGGAATACTCGATGAGCTGGCAGCTTCTCTTCTGACAGTGGGAGACTACGAGCTCCAGACCAGCATCTTGGAGGCCCTGTGCCGCATGACCCCGAAAAGGTCAGAGACCAAAAGGCAAAGGGCTGGTTCGACGGCCAGGATGTCATCGACGCCTTCTGCCGGATCCGAGACGGACACTTTGAAGTGAACTGTCGATTTTTCCACAATCTTGTCAACTGTCGCCAAGGAAACCAGAGGAGGGTTTATACATTTCCTGTTTAGACCAATGGAGGACAAGCTGGCCCAGTTCTGGATCGACTTCAACCTGGATCGACTTCAACCTGCAAAATGCAAGAAAATGAACTTGTAAGTGACTTCGAGGTGTCCACTGTCCATTAACAGAAATTAATGGACTTCGCGGAAGCAACCGCGGAGGACGGTTCACGCCTCCACGTCAGCAGAGTCGTCCATTCATTTCTGTTAATGGACACCTCGTCGGGCATTATCCCTTACATATGTCAACATTACACATTACACCTGACATTTCCTTTTCAGTAACAATGTAGGCTATTTGTAGATAGGTAGGCTATTGGATATCATGTGAATGGTAATGCAAACGATCTTTTCAGTTTTATCATCCAGTGCAGGCTGTAATTATTTTAGCTACAGTAGTGCTAGCTGCTAGGCTAGGCTTGTTATCAGGTTGTTGGGAAAGTGTAGAGGGAGGGAATATACCATTCTTGGTAAAAAAAAAAAAAAAAAAACTGGGTGACCAACTGTCGACCCCTTTGAGCTCTTTCCTCTCTTTCTTTCCTCTCTTTCCTGCCCTGACAACCTGACTTCTTCATTTCACCGACCGGCATACACACAAACTTACTGACTTTATGCAGTCTGCACTTGCTTCACCTCGATCTGCCTGGCTGCTACTTTGCTCTGCAGTAGCGTGAGACTTGGGCTGTACCAAATAATGACAAATGAGAGGGGTGATCATAGGGTGAAGACTTTCTTATGATTTTGTAAAAATGGAGAAACAAACCACATGTTCATTTAATTTGATGATGTAATCCGAAAAATAAAATTAAAAGAAATCTGAATCAATATTTCGCCAAAACTTGCATATAGTTGTAATAATACCAGTGTCCTCTGGGGCGCCCCCGTCAGTGCTGCGCCCCTGGAATCATCCTAATTTACCCCCCCTAAGGACGTCCCTGTGTGTAAGAATAAAGTACCCAGCCTGTCAAGAATCGGTGGCCGCTTCACTCCAACCATATTCCGACCTATAAGCAGAACCACTGCCGGTCAAAGTGAAGGGTGTTGCCCCCGAGAGAGCATCGGCCCTGGAGGGAACGTCTGCCAATAATCACGTGACTCAAAGCTTGCGCCTGTGTGGTCAAATCTGTGGTCAAGTCAGTGCTGAAAAGTCAGTTCTGAAAAAATACATTGCAATGGTGTAAATTTACACCTTTACAAGTTTTTAAAAATAAATATTCAACCTTTCAAAACTTATTTCTCAATGTATGAACACCTGTTTGCAGAATCCCATTTACAAGGTTTCAAAACCGGGAAACAATGAAATACACTGTTAGAACAGCGCCAGATTTGAAACTCTGCAAATGCGCTGGTGACATTTTTTAAACGTTGAAAATGTGTTTGTGAAAAAAATTGAACTTTGAAAATGTGTTGGTGAAAATGATGAAGAAGATAAAATAGAACACAAAATCATGTTTGCAGATGTTTTAATTTTTTTTCAGGCTATAATCTCTTTTTTCAGTGTTCACCTTTTTTACAAGGTGTTGAGTTTTCAAACCCAGACTTACAAGCCTTTGAAAGTTTTTTTTTCAGGTTTGAATTATGGCAGGATACTGGCTCCATAAAGTATCCTCAAGAAAAACAGCGAAGACTCGTAGACCCTATTTAGTGTTTACAATGGTAGAAAGAATATTTACGACATCAAATGTACTGTTACACATTTGTGACTTTAGAGTACACATGCAACATAAATATTGAGGACTTCAAATTTACTGTTACACATTTATGACTTTAGTGTACGCATACAAAATCTACAGTTACAAGTGCTAAAGACTTTTGCTACAATAATACCTTCATACTATTCCTGGTCCGACCACTGGAAGACTCGAGACGGTTCCTGTTCTCACCACCAGAGGGCGACAGAACCACTGTCTCCTAACCTCGACAATAAAAACAAGGCGAAACCTAAAGACGGGAGTCGGCAGCGTTTCTTCCGATATTCCTGCATCCGTGAGTAGGCGTTCAGACCATGTCTGACTAGTCCTTGGATCACGATCGAGTAGGAATATGGACATCTGGCCGCTGACCTGGGACTAGAGATGTAGTCGCAAGGATGCCGGCCAACTCCATCTCTCGTTTGCTCCTCTTCGTCTCGTTCTCTGCGGTCTGGGAGGCGGCCGCCAAATCTCTTCCAGATCAGGGAGCGTTTGGTAAGATCGCCATATGGGGATGCAGCACAATGACAAGATGGGAGTGGTTGCGATTTTGTATTTTCTTTGTCGAAAAACATTCTCCCTCGTCACGAATCAGCGTTTATAAGCCTACGTGCATTGCTAATCGGCATTTCTAAGGAAGGGATGCGTCGACCACCCAGGTTACAAATGGGCTGCCGTTGGGGTTTGGATCGCGATCGACCACAGATCAACACCTCATTACCATAAACTCAGTGCTGTTGTTCAAGGTGTTCGTGATGTCTGCGGCGCGAAGTCCAAAATGTAGACCTGCTTGTCTGCTGGGTGTGTGGACGGCTCCTGTCTCGATGACATGGGGCTCCGAGAGCAGCGAGACAGGGAGGCCCTCTCCCGTTGTTCAGCTCCACCATCAGGCCTGGGAGGCTCTCCCTCTCTGACTGCAGAACGCGTCTGCTCATATGCCCATTGTGTCTATTGGTGTTCCAATATATTCATTATTGCACGCAAATGGTCGGTATATAACTGGGCTTCACCAGGACCCAGGATAACGGTATCATGATGTGCGAACATCATGTACTGGTGTCGTTCTGAGACCGACCGAGGACCATTACAGCCTCTGCAGTGAAGAGACAGTGGAGCTTGAAGTTCTAGATCTACAGATTGGGAATGAAACAATGTATTTCTGTTTTTCTATTCAGCTGTCATTTTGTTTAAATGAAAAGCATGTTTTATAAAGTTGAGCCCAACCAACCCTTATTTATAATGTTGTGCTCGTTTTGATTGACAGTTTGACAGCTGACTTGTGGTTCACACAAGCCTCAGCAAATCACAATCTTCTAAATGTATTGCCATCCGTTCTTTTTTAAAGGAAGAGATGAGATAAATTGTTAATTCTGATATCAATATATATCATATTCTATTCATTGTTATGACTTACTATTAAGGCTTAAATATAGGGAGTTTGTTTGGTTGGACTCCAGGAAACGTTGGTTAATTTAAAGAGGCAGGAAGTCCTCCTTTCATTGCTCACAATAGAGCCCTTATTGGAACACACACACACACACATACACACACACACACACAGCTGCTGTTGGTCTCCTGTGGTGTTTGAGACATTATTAGCAAGTCATCAAGTACATAGTATTCACACCATCTTGTTCAGACACACAGACAGACGTCTATAAAAACACAAAAAGAGAAAGAGAGACAGACTTGCAAGGCAGACAAACAGACAGATATAAAGAACCCCTTCTCGGTGGCTACCAGCCTCTCCATAGAAATATCCATGGTCTGACCCACATCCTGTTGTCTGGTGACATCCTGAGATCACCAGAGTGACACACAGGAAGCCTCCACCAGTGTGTGTGTGTGGGGGGGTGGTAAGGTGTGAAAGAGTCCTGTTGATGCTGATGTACTGTGGCGTTGCGTGCAGCAGAACAGTGGTGCTGGTCGACAAACATCTCTGCTCTCGTTTTAATATCCTTCCTCAATGACCGGATGAGGGAGTACAGAATAATAATCCCCTCTGGTTTTCTTTATATTTATCCTCCTCATCCTTTGGTACTGACAGACAGAAGGTGTTTTTTTTTTTTTAAACAGTATTGTGTTTCCTTCTCTTGCAGATGTCCAAATACGGGTGCAGGTTTTCGACAACAGCGACCTTTCACCTTTGTCCGATGCTCAGGTTGTCGTCCATGGCAACCAGACTGTGCTGGCCTCCAGCAGGGCGGGGCCAGACGGCGTGCTCAGGGTCACCTTCCCCTACCGCCTAGCAACATGGGTCATCATCAGCGCCTCGAAGCAGGACTACGTCACCAATTCCGTACCGTGGCACTCCGGCAGAGTCCCCCGTAAGTCATCCTGGTCACCTGGCCTAGGCCTGGTCACCTGACGCTGGTCACCTGACCTACGCCTGGTCACCTGACCTACGCCTGGTCCCCGGACCCTACATGACACATTGACCCCCTGGGAAAAGGAGGTTTGTGATGGTTAAAAGGAATGTTGTATCCAATACACTTTGTAATTAGATTTCATTACAATGGGTGCAGCCGATGAGGCCGTAGCAAATGCCTGTGCTTCACGCCACCTAGGTGGTGGCCACGCTCAACCTATTACCTCTATTGGGCTCCTCCAGACAAGGACGCAGGGTGGTGGTGTTGAAAGACGAAGGTCTATTGTAAAATTTGTAGGTAATGATACGTGGCTCGGTGCTCCGTGCTGCCATGTAGGAGAACTCTCCCTGTGTTGGTGGCGATGCTCCTCCGGTTAAACCCGTCGCTCATTGGTTACTCAATGTGCAACAGCTGTGCAGCCTCAGCCAGCCCCAAAGTCCATTCAGAGAGGTGAGGCTGCTGAAACCAGCCGTCATCCTCACACACACACACTCCAACAAATGCATTTAGCATCCCTTTGCTGTGTTTCTTCTCTGTTGCCTGCTCACTCTCCTCACGCTAGCCAGAGAACAGGTGAGGCCCCAGAACCTCCTCGCTCGGGGCACTGCCGCCGTGCTCTCCTGTCCTGGGGTCCGCGGGGTCCGCGGGGTCGGCAGGCAGCGGACCACAAAGCATGGGTCGGGTGGACTCTGGTTTCCTCCTCCCATCGGCCATGAAGCCACATCTAGAGTACGGGCCTGTTGACCTGGAGGTCATGCATTAGATTCAAAACAAAAACAAATGGATGTTAGGTTTGGATGTGAGGTTAAGGTAAAGGTTTAGGACCAGATTTGGTAGAGGAAAACCAAATATAAAACAGTTTTCAGTGAAACCTGCTGGAGAGGGTAACATAAACTTTCTTACCTAAATTCACAAAGTTTTAAAACATAGCATAAGATGTAAATATGGGCCCACATTGCCCTCTTTAGGTTAAAAGGCAGCAATCTTCAGTAACCAGGTGACATGATGCACACAGCCTGGCTTCAACCCCCCCCCACTGAAGGGAGAGTTCAGACCGTGGAACAGGAACATCCAATAAGCCACATCCCTGAATAAAAAGAAAGTGGACCAACCTGAATGGAACCACACGCATGTTTGACCACTTTGGTAGGTTAGAGCTGGGGCGTGCTCACACAGGGGACTTGGTTTACCGTGGCGTCACGGTAGGGATGGGGGGCGGAAAGCCATGCAAGGGGGGAGCAGGCAGCAGACAGGGGTGTAGTGTCGGGGTGGACGACAGTAGCTCAGGAGGTAGAGTGGGTTGACTGGTAACCGGAAGGTTGCCAGTTCGATCCCCGTCTCCTCCTCGCTGTTTGTCGCGGTGTCCCTGAGCGAGACCCCTCACCCTCACTGCTCCTGACGGGCTGGCTGTCGCCCTGCGTGGTCGACTCCGCCGTCGGTGTGTGAATGTGTGCGTTAACCGTTGTAAGTCACTTTGGATAAAAGTGTCTGCAAAATCCCCTAAAATGGAAGTGTAGTGGAGGGGGCCCTGAGGATGTGTGTGGTGTTGCAGTGTACGCCGCCGTCAGCCTGTACCTTCTGGCCCAGCGGCCAGGGACCCTCATCCTGTACGAAGATGTGCTGCAGGTCCTCGCCGGCTCTCCAGGTAAACTCCTCCCACTCCCATCGCCATCGGGGTTAGTGATAACCTGACTATGAGAAGTGTTATTCATGAGTACTTAAACTAGCAGTTCTAGCATGTGTCTCAGCAGTGGATGTTTTTTTTAAGAGCTTTCAGATATTGAGAGGCTTACATTTTTTTTTCAATTGGAAAAGCTGCTCCTATTGATGCCTGGTCGTATCGCTTGGCCCCGCCCACAAAGCCTCTCCCCTTTACCGACACGAACAAACAAAGCTCCTTGTGGCCTCTGGAGAGACTATTAAATGAATGATTAGTCAATTGAAGTCCTTTGTCTTTGAGAGTGTCTCTTTTGGATGGTTGTCCTGACTCTGAGATCTCAGAGTCAGGACAACCATCCTCCCAGGAGTGCCGGCCTGATATTGTCCTCCCAGTAGCGCCGGCTCCTCCCAGTAGCGCCGGCTCCTCCAGCCTGACGCCTGTGTCCTCCCCAGGTGCTCGGAACCAACCTCTGGTGCAGGTCCAGAGGAGGTCCCTGCCCGCGGCCCCCAACTCCACGGCTTTGTCCGCCATGCTGACGGTGGCCCGCAGCCAGTACGAGATGGGGGGGTTCCCCTACCTGCTGGGCCAGGAGACCAACGGCTCCGGTAGGCTTCGCTGGAAACTGTTGCGGCGGCATGTGGCTCAGGAGGTAGAGCGGGTTGGCTGGTAACCGGAAGGTTCCTAGTTCGATCCCCGGCTCATCCTCCTGTCGCGGTGTCCCTGAGCGAGACACCTCACACTGACTGCTCCTGACGAGCTGGCTCTCGCCTTGAATGGTTGACTCCGCCGTCGGTGTATGTATGTATGTATGTATGTATGTATGTATGTATGTATGTATGTATGTATGTATAAATGGGTGAATGTATGTATGTATAAATGGGTGAATGTATGTATGTATAAATGGGTGAATGTAAGGAAGTATTGTAAAGCGCTTTGAGTGGGCACTGGTTAGGAAAGAGCTGTATAAATGCAGTCCATTTAGCATGTACCTTTTGTTGTGTAATGAGGCCTGGGAGTCATTGTAGTGCTATGATTCTGCACATTCCCTCAGTGGCGTGGCTTTGATTCTCTTTGGCTCAGTTGGACCAGCGCTGTGTGCCCGACGCCTGCGGTGTCGTAGTGGGCACTGCTCCACGTCCTTCTGTACACCCAGCGTGGGCCGTAGCATTCAAACAGACCAGTGGATCAGTACAGGTTCCCACATATGGCCACGCTGTCTTATGAATTTAAATTATGTTTCAATCACAACGGTTTGTGTGCAGATTCCGCAGACGTATAAACTGAATTTGAACGTTTTTTAAGATGTTAGCGCCGTGCAAAAGTTTTTTAAGAGGATGTCATATCTATAGCTGCGTGTTTACTTTGAGCAGCTAGCTTTGTACTGCTTTGATGTCTGATGAAGGTCTAGTGGACCAATCGGATGGCTCGCCCTGCAACGGGTTGTCTAAATGATCAACATGATCCAATGTTGTGGAGGGGTGGACACCGGGTGGACGGAGCTAACAGCGCTAGCCGTGGTCAGCGTGCAGCTGTACGATAAAGATGGAGGCCCCATCCAGGTGACCGACCCCATCCAGGTCAGCGTGCCACTCCCCGCCGACACCGGTAACCGGATGGCCACCAGCATACCCTCCTGGACGTACCGGGCCAGCACAGGTACACCCGACAACACATTGGTACACCCTACAACAGGGCTACCAGGTACATCCTACAACACTGAGGAGGGCTACCAGGTAGAAAAATGAGCCCAAAAATGAGCAGAGAGTGATCTAAAAATTGACTATTGTCTATTGATATATTCATCTTCTCAGAGCATTTCTCTCACTCACTAACAGCTGACCAGTGGCTTTGGCTTGTCTAACAAATTACCCTAAAATGATAGCTCTTAATTCCTTTCCTACAGCCCCTTTAAATCCTACTTCATACCTTATCGACATTTGCCTTCATCGATTATAATTTGTATCTATGATTTCAGTTCAAACATTTCACCCTAAATGTCAAAGAGGACATGAGGATATTCATGTTGACTGATTCGGGATTAACTTGGTCTCATGTTGGTACAATTCTCAAGTTTTCCCAGTAGTGAACCGTGACTCTTAAAACTTGGCCCTCTGACCCCCCCTTCCCTGTTGCCGTGACCTCTCAATAGTATTGCAAAAGTAACCATGTGAAAATTCCAGCTCGGAATTGATATTAATACGCTAGTCCAGCCTTAGCACTGCAACGAGCAAACAGCCCGGAGAGAGTGAGTTATCATATATATATATATATATATATAGACAACGCCCCGGGGTGCAGAGTGCATTATAGCCGACCAATCAGACACCCACAGTGAAGCTTTTGCTTCTCGGTGATCTCGCCATCCTCGGGTATCGCGATAGTTGGTGGAGTTGAAATGCCTTTTCAAATGCATTTTTTTTGTTGTTGACCAATTGTAGCTCTGGTTTGTGTCTTCCTGTTATTAAATCAAACTTTTTTTATTAAAACTGAACCTAGAAAATGGGGCAGAAACAATGTCCTCCTCACTAGCGGTTACGTTACGCGCAGCGGCTGACATCGTGAAGTCATCCAAGTCAAGCCCGATAAACTGAGATCCAGTTTTTTGGATTTGTGTCCCTGACAGCTGGCAGAACATTTAGTGGGAAGATATCATTGGTCAATTTTACTGTCATTTGAAATTACTCTCATTAAATTACTAATACTCAACCTCTATGAAATTATTGTGGGCCAACCAATCAAAGAGCTCAATAGCGTTTTCCTTCCCAACAACTGCAGAGTCAGCAGCATTCTGATAGGCTGACAAAAGGGCTTCTTTTATTTAAACCTTCACGCTCCATCACAAATCGAATGGGCCGTTTTGAAGGGTTAACTTTCTCAGAAACACTTTTGTTCATATGTTGTTTGTCAAAAGATATAATTACAATAACAAAAACCCTCTGGCCCTGGTGGTCTCCCTGCGTGTTTTATCACCTTGTGTTCTTCATGAACCTGTTTGGTTGTGTGATTGTGGTTTGGTTGTGTGATTGTGGTTTGGTTGTGCGTTGTCCAGGGCTGTGGGTACGCAACGGGACCGGCTACATCAAGAAGGAAGGCTCCCAGTTCATCTGGACCCTGGTGGTTCCCAGCATGGGCTACTGGCTGGCTGCGTTCCCCTTATCCTCAGGTACCGGAGCTATTTTCAGAAATCTGAGCCGCTGAACAGATTGCAAATGGTTTAGCATTCGTTAACCATCCAGTTAGCAGTCATTTAAACACTGGTTACCATCTGGTTAGTATATCGTGTCCGGCTAAGCTTCTGGTTACTATCTGGTTATCTTGAGGATGGCATCAGTAAGCATCTGGTAAACATCAAGTTAGCATTATTCTTCCAACAAGCCCTTTATATAACCTTTGTTCCAATTGTATTCTTTTTATTCAGGTATGACTCTTTGAGGTTGTGCATCTCGTTTGCATGGCTGACAAGGCCAAATTGTACACACAGTCAATTCCTCAGTAATATCTCCTGCTCTTAAGGGTTAGGGTTAGGGTTAGAAACCCAGATGCTGAGATTAAGATAACTTCATTCAACGTTAGGGAAATTATTACTCTCACATTGCTCTGTTCAGAGATAGTAACCTAATAGTTATTATATAGAATATAAATCCAATAAGAAAATAAATAAATAAACAGTGAGGCAATACAATTAAAAAAAAAATATGAATGTAAAAACCCAAATGTATATTAAAGACCAACTATTTAGTCAAACTATTATGTACAACTATGTTACTGTAAAGTGGATGCTGGGGGAGGTGTCTCGTGGTTCTGGGAAGGTTCCTGGATGGTTCCTGGATGGTTCCTGGTGGTTCCTGGTGGTCCCTGGTGGTCTGAGGATCTTTTCACCTTAGCCTCTGTGTTGCAGGGTTTGGTCTCCTGGGGCACCCTGGCCTGAGGGACATCAGCACCTACCACACCCTGTTCCTGCTCTGCATCTTGGGCTCCCTGGTGCTGCTGGTGCTCATCCTGCTCTGCGTGCTGCTCTACTACTGCAGGTGTGGAGAGCCCCCTAACCCTACCTTAACCCCCTAACCCCTAACCATTAGTGGCATCACGAGCGTGAGACGTCCGGCCAGGTGAGTGGTTGATGGATCCACCGACCAGGTGGTTCAGTGCACTGGGTAGGCTTACCTTCTGGGGGCCCATGTGTGATGAAACGCCTTATCCTCATCGCACCTGGTGCTAAAATGTCGGGCTCTATAACAAGCTGGGATATTTATAGATATGTTATCTACATATCTATTAATAGATACAGAGTCCACAACATAGGCTCTTGTGGAGTCTGTGTTGCGGTCATGCAGCGAGAGCCTATCAATGGTGGTGAGACTTGGCGATCAAATCTTTGACTTGGTGTGGAGAGGAACTCCTCAACCGTTCAACTGACTTCATAGACACAGACAGGGTGATTGCCCTGTCTGCATCTCAGAAAGCTTGTTACTATGAGCGCTCTGCCGATAAGCTGTCCCCAATGGAAAAGTCAGTCTGGAGCCCGGACTTTAGGTTTGATTGTAGCTATGGCATTGCTATGTTGTGATTTGATTGTTGTAGAAGGTAAAGCCTCCTTCAATCCTTTTTTTTTTTTTTACCTTTTAGACGGAAGTGTCTGAAACCACGTCGACAGCAAGGCAAGCCCCACAACTCCAACCTGAACGGCGGCAAGCGCGACCAAGGCACGTCCACCTCCCACCTCAACCTGATCTGCGGTGGCCACGCCGAGTCCGGCAGCGCGGGGGACATCAGCAAATCAGAGTTATCTCCGTCTCAAGAGTACCAGAGCTCCAGGGACGACTTCGCCAAGCACATCCCAGCACACAAGCTGCGCCAGTCCAAGGGCAAGAACGCCTCGGGGCCGCAGAGGGGGGAGAGCTTCCCCATGAAGGTGACCCGGGCCACCGAGACCAACAACCTGGACAACCCCCTCCTCCACGACGACAAGGAGCCGGAGCACTACCGCCACCACAACGCCAACGACAACCAGGGCTATGCTTCGGACCCCCCCTCGCCCCCCAGGTTCCAGGGCTACATGCCCAGCCAGGGCGACAAGCCCCCAGAGTACTCTGCGGCGGCGGACAACCTCAAGAGGCCCACGTCCCTCAACACCCAGCCGGGCCAGATCATCTTCTGCAGCTCCATCGACCAGATGAAGGAGAACATGTACCGCAGCATGGTGCCCACGCTCGTCATCCCCGCCCACTACATGCGCATGTCCTCCGACTTCTCCGGGAGGGCCGACGGTAAGGACCAGAAGGATCAGGACAAAGACATGCACATGGGAGGAGGAGGCCCACAGCTCCACCACCACTCCCAGAAGCAGGGCCAGCAGCAGCACCACGGCGGCTCCCAGGGCGACGACTCGGAGGAGCCCAGCTGGGCCTCGGACTCGTCCGGCGGGCCGATGACCATCCCGGTGCTCTTCAACGACTCCACCATGGCCCAGATGAACGGGGAGCTGCAGGCCATGACGGAGAAGAAGCTCCTGGAGTTCGGCGTGAAGCAGCACCCTCGGGCCTGGTTCATCTCCCTGGACGGACGGAACAACGCCCACGTGCGCCACTCCTACATCGACGCCGGCAACGACCTCAGCGGTGGAGGGATGCTGTTTGCCGGTGGTGCCGGCAGTAACCTCCGGGATAACCTGGAGCCGCCCATGGAAGCCCTGGAACGCAAGGCGGCTGCCAACAGGAAGGCGAAGGACGATCGCTGGGGAACCGGGGGAAGGAGAGGCCATGGGATGGGAGGAGGTGGTGGCGGTGGTGTTTGCGAGGGGAAGACCTACTCCAAACTGGCCTACCCGGATCACAGCGAGCCCAGCAGCAGCCAGGGGCGCCCGGTGTCGCCTGAGGAAAACTCTCTGACCCCTCTGCTGGATGAAGGGCCTTCCTCCCGCCGGGGGCGTAGCCGTGGCAACAGCAGCAGCCGCAGCAGCGACAACCGCCGTGACTCCATGACCAGCCCTGAGGATGACTCGGAAGACAAGGATGGGAACAAGAAGAGCCCCTGGCAGAAGATCGAGGACAGGCCCTTGATGGTCTTCCACCCCAAGAAGTAAACCGTGTGGGTGTTGGAGCTCCTCCCACTCTCTATTACCAGATGATATATTAAGAGACAGTCCTTCCACTCCCAGCTACGGAGGTAGATCACGTTAAGCACAATCAGGATGGATAGGAGGATGTGGATCTTTAGTTTCAGTGCTTGGCCTCTCTCATAGTCCCACCATCTCCCAGACGGTCTATGTACATTTCACGGGACTGATTTTAAATTGTGTTTCCTTAACATTTAAAATCAATGTCTGAGCCATTGTATATGCTGACTTTGGAAAGAGCCATTTTCAGAGAAAAACAGTAGAAAGTTAGGAGATTATAAAGCACTTAATAGTACTAAGAATTTGACTGAATGAGTCCAGTATTTGAAAGTGGATGACTATTTTCTAAAGGAATGATAGAGACTGATAGGATTGAACCACCTTATCGAGTTGTATCCCAACTACTGAAACCCCAAATTTAACACATACTATCTGTAGTGAATCCATCCCATTTATCAACTGTACTTTCCCCATACGTCAATGGAACATGAGTGAACTCTAACTGTGTTGTGTTGTCCTTATCTTCTAAGCTGTGTTTATGTATTGGAATACATTTGTAGTTATTGAAATAACATTGAATTTCATATCAGATTATTTTAGTCATAACTGTTGTTACCCTTGCCCTCTATAGTTACGCCAAAATATCACTTCTCTGCCTTTTTTCCTAGCAGACAGACACGTTTCTCTTAATGTTGTCGTGTAAATAGATTTTCCTTTTTGGAATACCAGTTTGCATGCATATGAATGTATGAAACCAGTCAAAGGCACTGGACACCCTCCACCCATTATCTGGGCCTCTGGGTTGACCACCACCACCGTCACCACCTTCTGAAAGGCTGAGGATGAGGAAGAGGAGGAGGAAGAGTTTCATGGTGTGGAGGAACAGCCAGCTGAAGGAGGAAGACCTTTAGACAGTCTTGTCGGCTTGTGCCATTTTTTCCTCCAAGTGCCTTCTTCCGCCACTTAGGACTGAGGCGTTGTCCTTCAACACACACCGTCGTGTACGCTGGTGCATCTCCAACTCACCCGTCGCCAGACCAAGAAGCACACTGCAGAGCGCGGACAGCAACACGCCTTACTCTGGGGAGTGAGTGAGCCTTCCACGTTGACCACAAAATACACATTTTACACCCGATATAACATTCATACTTTCCTCTACCTTACCACTTTTCCACCTTGTAAATGATACGATTTGGACGTCATGAGATTCAATGTATATGATGAAGTATGTGCATGTAATATGTAGAAGACTGTTTTTAATTCTTTTTTTTATTAACCAGGACATGTCGGCACAGATGTTGATGTGGCATTGCATTCTGTAGTTGAGTTAGATAAAAAATAGATCGAGTTTCCCTCGGTTAGCCAACAAAGTTCACTTCCGGTCGTTAATGTTTACAACAATCCCATCCTTACCACAACCCCTACTGGGTCATCAACGTACACCTAATATTCATAACTCACTATGGTGGGGGGAATTAATGAAATACAAGTTGTTCATTCATTTTTACTTGAATGTTAATAGTGAGATTTCTAAAGCAAAGTTTGAAATGGGTATGGTCCTACTCCGTCCTGCTGTAAAATACTTTATTTTATCGCTATTTGGGTTGTGAAGTCGCGGCTTTTCTTTGTCGTTGTGGCTGGTTTAGTATTTAATGAGAAATGTATTCTCAGTAGAGTTTTTTTCCCCTATCTTTAAACTGTTAACTATTGACAATTTAATTGTTAATTCAATACAAGTGATTAAAAGTTACAAGGAAAATGTGGAACTAAATACTGCAGGGCATATTGATAATAGATCTGCTGTTGAGTTGTAATTGTGGTCCATGTGGAGGCTGAGGAGGCTGACCTCATGGGTGGACCATCACTAAACCCTGCAGCGCATATGGATCATATGCTGTTGTTGTGGTCCATGGGGGCTGGAGGAGGCTAACTTTATGTGTGGATCATCAGTTCATAAACCCGTCGGTTGTTTGTAAAATGTAAAACAATTATTTCTGTACTTGAGAAAAAGTAGAAATAAAAACAATCTTTCCACTCCTGTCTTGGCTGATGGGGTGATCACTCATTTGTACTTTGTTATCCTCATACGGGAAATAAACCATTTACTGTAACGTTGGTATTAATGATCAGTTCAATCATGATCCTAACCAGTAGTCTTTTGAGACTTAAGATGATAAATGTTTTTGCGAAATTGTCGATTTGTAAATAAAATAAAAACGCAAATATACCAAACGAGTCTAACAGTGTTGACACGAAGTATCGCAGTACTCATAATATTTTAAATATATTTATTAAAATGTTCTTTAGGTCCGTTGGGGGATGGCGGGCTGTCACGTGATCGGCATGTCACGTGATCCCTGTGTTGTATTCCTTACTGTTTCCGGTCTCGTTGGTAGGGAAAGCGACTCACAGCCTGCTGCAGTTTGACTGTAACGTCCTGGTTCTGATCCAGCGAGGTGAGCTGTTCCTTCACCACTTGTTCACATGTCACACATTCACATAAGAGCGGCATGCGACTCAGGTGGTAGCGCGGGTTGCTCCTCCTAGCTGAGTGTCGAGGTGTCCCTGAGTAAGACGCCTCACCCTCACTGCTCCTGTCGAGCTGGCTGTTGCCTCGCATGTTAGGCATGTATTTTAAAGCGCTTTGAGTTGCCACTGGTTAGAAAAGCGCTGTATAAATGCAGTCCATTCACAATTTACAAGTCGCTGGGTCTATTGTGTTTCTGTTCACTAAGTAAGTGTACATTAGATTTCTTCTGAGCCACATCACAAGGTCTACTCTTCTTCAGCCTTCCTCCAGGCTCCAAGGACCTATTTTCCACTGTCCACTGTTTGAGAAAGCTGTCGTTATCTCCTCCCAGGAAGACGTGAGCTGCACCGGAGGCCCATTGAATTATCAAATTATTCTGCAACCATCTGCTCCAATGGTAAGAGGAACTCTGTGTGTTCATACTTGATTTGCCTCAGATTAAACCCAGTCTTAACACTCTCCTCGTTAATAGCATTGGTGTGTATTCTGCACACCCGATGATCTGTTTGCAGTGAACCAGTATCACCGGATATTTCAGTTTCTATAGCTATTGTTGGACAAAGAAGACTATTAAATCATCACACACACTCTTACAAGTTGTGTTTGCACATGCACTTCCTATCACATTCCCTATCTTTCTCACCGAGATAAGATGTTCAGTTATTTAATCTTTAATGTAAACTAAATTAAATCAGGTATGTTTAAAGTATTGTTCACCACCTTCTCCTCCTCTTGTCAAGTCTCTGCAGGGCTCATGGCTGGTGCTCCTCCTGCTGGCCGTCTGCTCAGCGACTTCCTGCCCAGATGGGAGCAGGTGTGAGGGGAACGACACCTGCTGCACAGCCCCTGACGGAGCAGCCGCCTGCTGTCCTCCACCACCTCCAGGCCATGTTAGTAACAACACAGGAACAATGAGTAAAAGCACCGGTACAACAGTAGCACTAGTTACAATGTGGGTAAGGGTGTGGTCCTACTATATAACAGTAATAATACTAGTTACAATGTGGGCAAGGGTAATTTAGTACTATATTACAGTAGAACAGTAATTCTAGGTACAATGTGTGCAAGGGTAATTCAGTACTATATTACAGTAGAACAGTAGTACTAGTTACAATGTGGGCACGGGTACGGTTGTACTATATTACAGTAGAACAGTAGTACTAGTTACAATGTGGGCAAGGTTACTTTAGTACTATATTACAGTAGAACAGTAGTACTAGTTACAATGTGGGCAAGGTTACTTTAGTACTATATTACAGTAGAACAGTAGTACTAGTTACAATGTGGGCAAGGGTAATTTAATACTATACTTCAGTAGAACAATAATACTAGTTACAATATGGGTAAGGGTACAGTATTACTATATTACTATATAAGTTTAACAATACTGCTACTGGGTATGGCAACAGATTGAATGGCAACAAAGAATCTCAAAATCACTGTGTGGAGCTCTGTGTCGATGTGGAGCTCTGTGTCCGTGTGGAGCTCTGTGTCCGTGTGGAGCTCTGTGTCCGTGTGGAGCTCTGTGTCCGTGTGGAGCTCTGTGTCCGTGTGGAGCTCTGTGTCCGTGTGGAGCTCTGTGTCAGTGTGGAGCTCTGTGTCCGTGTGGAGCTCTGTGTCAGTGTGGAGCTCTGTGTCCGTGTGGAGCTCTGTGTCCGTGTGGAGCTGTGTCCGTGTGGAGCTCTGTGTCCGTGTGGAGCTCTATCTCTAAGCGTCGGGCACTCTCTTTCAGGTGTGCTTTACTACCACAATAGTGGAATTATGTCCATGATTTCGACCCATACAGCAGATTCTACTGCAGCATAGTTCCTGCTGACAAAGGCATGCAATACACTTATTCGTCTTAACCCGTTTAAAGCATAGCAACAAGAAAGATTGGTGTGTGTGTGTGTGTGTGTGTGTGTGTGTCTCTTTGTGTGTGCGTCAGGCGGTGAAGGCAGTGATGTGTCCCGACCAGGAGTCTGAGTGTCCAGATAAGACGACCTGCTGCCAGCTCCCTGACGAGACCTGGGGCTGCTGCCCCATGGTCAAGGTACACTCACTGGGACTATATGAGGCCACACGATAAGCCCCTCACAAATGAGGACAATTGCAGTCAATGGAAAATTACTCTGCACTGTGTTTCTGTCTCATTACAAAATGTGTTCTCAATTCCACGACAATAGTAAGGATCAACAACGTGCGTATATCAGACTCCGAGGTCTGACTGGTCCAGTGTGTAGGGTACATTACAGTTTATCAGGCTCTGGGTCCAGTGTGTACCGTACATTACAGTTTATCAGGCTCTGGGTCCAGTGTGTACCGTACATTACAGTTTATCAGGCTCTGGGTCCAGTGTGTACCGTACATTACAGTTTATCAGGCTCTGGGTACAGTGTCTACGGTACATTAACGTTTATCAGGCTCTGGGTCCAGTGTCTACGGTACATTACAGTTTATCAGGCTCTGGGTCCAGTGTGTACGGTACATTACAGTTTATCAGACTCTGGGTCCAGTGTGTACGGTACATTAACGTTTATCAGGCTCTGGGTCCAGTGTGTACCGTACATTACAGTTTATCAGACTCTGGGTCCAGTGTGTACCGTACATTACAGTTTATCAGGCTCTGGGTTCAGTGTGTACCGTACATTAACGTTTATCAGACTCTGGGTCCAGTGTGTACGGTACATTACAGTTTATCAGACTCTGGGTCCAGTGTGTACGGTACATTACAGTTTATCAGACTCTGGGTCCAGTGTGTACGGTACATTAACGTTTATCAGGCTCTGGGTCCAGTGTGTACGGTACATTAACGTTTATCAGGCTCTGGGTCCAGTGTTTAGGGTACATTACAGTTTATCAGACTCTGGGTTCAGTGTGTACCGTACATTACAGTTTATCAGACTCTGGGTTCAGTGTGTACCGTACATTAACGTTTATCAGACTCTGAGGTCTGACTGGTCCAGTGTGCACTAAGGGTGGGACAAAATATCGATACGGCGATATATTGTGGCCCTTCTTCGTGCGATATAAGAATCGATATACTGGCGCCAAATATTGATATAATATTTTCCTTTTTTTAAAAAACATTTATTTACCATATCCAGTGTTTCCCACACATTGACGAGGCTACGGCACACCGCCATAGTCTAATTTCTGCCGCGAAAAGAAATAAATAGGCAAACTCAACATATCTGTGTTACTTTGTTTGGGTTAAACCTAGCAGTCTAATATTTAATGAATAAAAATATACTGAAAAGTAATTGATATGTCATATTTTGGTTCTCAAAATTCCCCCGATTGATGAGTTTAAATGAAATCTATTCAACATTTTCTCCCAGGGGGCAATTCTCCGGACCCCCCTAGAGGATTCCCCCCCACCATAGTTTCCAAAAATCCTGTGGGAAACACTGGCGTATTTATGCTTTATTCCTGAAGAGTAAGACAGGAAGTATCGCCCCAAATATCGATATTGTAATTAATAAAATAAGGCGTTCTAAACAGATTTCCCTGCTCCTCGAAGTGGTGCTCAACACATGAATAAAGGAAACTTAAACAGAAGTCCACTAACCAAAGAAGAGTAACTGAAAAACATATTTTTTACCATCAATAAAGGCAGAAATCCAGCACTTGACTTTCGCGGTAATTTTTTTTATTCATCGTTGGACATCTATCGTGATGAATCGATATAGGATTTTCTAACAAAACATCCAATATACAATATATCTATTTATAGCTATATCACAATATTATCGGTATCGTGGCCCGTGTATCGCGTATCGTATCGTACCCTGTGATTCCCACCCTTAGTGTATACGGTACATTAACGTCCGTCTGTCCGCTCCACAGGCTGTGTGCTGTGAAGACAAGCAGCACTGCTGTCCTGAGGGGACCCAGTGTGACCTGAGTCACTCCCGCTGTGTGTCGACGGGCCTGGGCTTCGTCCCCCTGCTGGAGAAGTTACCTGCTCGCAGGAAAACAGGTGGGACGTCTGCCAGCGCACCGCAACACCTCAGCTGTAGGTTCTGATGAAATCATAGTGATGATAACGACGCAGTTTATGCAACTATATTCATTGACAATCATGGCATGCTGATTATGCTTAAATACAAAGTACATATTACCACATGGGTTCAAATAATGCCCAGGTCTTCAGACCCCACCATTATGAGTGCTAAACCAGTAGATACCAGTCGGTAACGGTAGAATGCGGGATGTGTCTAGCGGGGGTCAGCTCGGCTTCAGTGCCATGTCCGGGGGGGAAGAGCCGCTGTCAAAAAGGGTTCACCTGCTGCCTGCTGATCAGAGGCGTCTACAGCTGCTGTCCCCACCCAGAGGTACCACCGTCAGCCCCATCACACCATCAACCCCACAAACAGCACCGTCAGCACCACCAACATCACCCCCACAAACAGCACCGTCAGCCCCATCACACCCTCACCCCCACAAACAGCACCGTCAGCCCCATCACACCATCACCCCCGCAAACAGCACCGTCAGCACCACCTCCACCTCCATCACCCCCGCAAACAGCACCGTCAGCACCACCTCCATCAACATCACCCCCGCAAACAGCACCGTCAGCACCACCTCCATCAACATCACCCCCACAAACAGCACTGTCAGCACCACCTCCACCTCCACCACAAACAGCACCGTCAGCACCACCTCCACCTCCACCACAAACAGCACCGTCAGCACCACCTCCACCTCCATCACCCACGTCATCACAACCCGCTAACCTCACCATCCCTAGGACTCCACCAGCACCATATGTATATTTTTATACAGACATAACTTTTCCATCTCTACAGATTTCCCAATTATTTTATTTTGCAAACATATTCATATTTATTTTAGTTATTTTAAGAGAAATCAAAATACATTGAACTTTTGGTCGCTAAACCCGTCAAGTTTAGTGCCTTAAGTAATAATATAGTAGAAGGATTCAGAAGAGCAGCTCTAATGGGCCAACAGACCTTCAAAAGAACCCATTGTGTAGAAAGGTCCAGAAAACAAGATTCAGCCTCTGTGTTTTATCACGATTAAAGAGCTTTCAAACGGCAGCAGAATCAGCGTACTTATCGCACCACCAATATTAAACTGCTAGCTCTTCTCCTCCAGACGAGTACAATCCTAAACATGGAAGGCAAGTGGAGCATCTGAAACGATTGGTCTCGTCACGCAGCCTCACATGCAGCCCATTACCCAGAGCCATGTGACCTGTGCATCTCGGGCCAGACAAACGTTGGGCTGTTCCACTAACCCTGTCTTTGCTGTGTGCGTCATGTGACTTGGGAGCAGGCAGTGTGCTGCAGTGACCGGCTTCACTGTTGCCCTGCCAACACCACATGCGACATGGAGCATGAGAGGTGCCTCTCAGGGGAGGGGGAGGCGTTCCCGCTGGCTACAAAGATCTCAGACGGACCCAACCACGACGGTGAGTTCATCCCCGTTACCACGGAAACCTGCTGCTAGGTCCTACAGACGACGCCTCCTTCTGGCTCCTGTATGGAAGCAGAGCTCATCTCTCCTCCTGGGCCCTTTAATGAGGGAACTGAAATGAGTGGTCCCGTGTCCCAGCCGTTTCTTCCAAGACATTCTTGATGGGGAAAGATTAGATTGAATAAAGATATGATCAGAGAGTTGGAATCCACCCACATGCAACATCTATGTACAGCTGAATATTAAATGACCTAGGGCTAAAGTAATGAAGGTTATATGATGTATGTGATCAATTAATGTTTATTGTAATGTGCCTTTCCCCTCTCTGGCAGTGGTTTGTCCTGACAGCCTGACTATGTGTCACGAACAAACAACCTGCTGCCAGTTGGTTAACAGCTCCTACGGCTGCTGCCCAATGCCCAACGTGAGTCACGTGCTACCGTGCTAATGTTCTGATATGCTAGCATGCTAATGTTCTGGTATGCTAGTATTCTACCTGCTCCAGAGTGGAGCAGGTAGAGCATCAGACGGGCTGTGTGTGATTCAGGATTGGAGTCACACTAGTCCTGCAGAGCCCACCAGCACTAATGAATGGAGGAGGCGGAGAGTCGCCCTTACTGATTGTGTGGTCTTGGCACGCCCAGAGGTCCTAGAAGACCCGCACAATTTTTATGTTATATTCCTAGATGGATCAAATACAGTTAAAAAAAAACTTGCTGCACATGCGTGAAGTAGGACTCGTCTGATGCGATCGGGCATGCTTCATTTCAAGCCCTGATTGTATTTCAAAAGCACTTTAGTAGTGTTCAGAAATATTTCATTGATGCACACGATGGCCTCTTTGACCTTATTTGTTTTTGGTATTTCTCCCTCCCTCCCTCCCTCCAGGCAATGTGCTGCTCGGACCACCTCCACTGCTGTCCCGACGGGTACACCTGTGACCTGGTCCACAGCACCTGTCTCTCCTCCGACACATACCTGCCTCTCCTCACCTACGCACCTGCAAAGACTTCCTCTGCTGTGGCCGAGGTCAAAGGTCAGTCTTGAACCCGTAAGAGACATCGGCTTCTCTTACACCTTACCCTAAGGGCCGAACAATACTCGTGCCCGAAGAGCCATCGCAGGGCCCCCATGGGTCTCTCCATCGGGCTGCATTTCCTGTAGGGTTGGGCGCTATCCATTTATTTTTTTTAACCGTTCAAACCACGCCTCAAACATTGCAGTCTGCAGGTCAACCATAAAAAGAGATCAACTTGTTAAGCAGGCCCATCCAATGTGCCATGAGCTGCTACTCTCTTTTCTGCCACAGGGTGGAAGCAAGCGAGGCAAAAGGGCCGAAACACCTGAGAAGGTTGTGTGCCAAGTCATGTGAGACCATTGGAAAGTACCATTCGCAACTTTTAGTCTACCGTTACCATTGTTAGCTAAACAAAGGACAATTTCAAACCCAGACAAAATAAGAGGAAGTAACAAACTTTGTATTTCATAACTGTGCGCATGCACAGAAAGGGCAATATTTTTCACGTGATTTGAGAAATCACAGAACTAGAGACATATCACATATTCTACTGCAACTCTTGCTTACACACAGTTCTGTCTAGTAATGTTCTTTTGAATGTAAATGAATACATTTATTTACTTTACAAGTAATTCTGGGATTTTCCTTCATAGCCTTCATATCGTTTTTGACCATATGGAGGTTAAATAGGAATTCAAATTGCATTCCTAATGGTGTTAAAAAGTCTTAAATTTAACTTGTTGAAACCTACAGAAACCCTGAGTACAGTACTGAATCAATCATCCAGTTTCCAGAACATGCAATATGTGCTGCACCAGAGGCAAAGCACATATTTTTGCTGAACTTGATGTCATTCAAAACTTTCTACCCATCACTTCTGACCTGCTGTCTCCTTCGAAGCCAAGTTTACAGCAAAGCATGTCATCGTATTTAACAATTGGACAAATATACAAGCTTGTGAAATGTCCCAGGCATTGCTTGATTTCTGCATGACCTGAGGCAGTGGTAAACCCTGGAGGGCCTGATGGATGTTGTTGTCTCAAGGACTCCGTGTCCCTTGCAACGAGTCGGTGGCCTGTGCTGACGAAACCACCTGCTGCCAGACCACCACTGGGGAGTGGGCCTGCTGCCCCATGCCTAAGGTACACCACACCTGGGGGGAGGTACACCACACCTGGGGGGAGGCACACCACACCTGGGGGAGGTACACCACACCTGGGGGGAGGTACACCACACCTGGGGGAGGTACACCACACCTGGGGGGAGGTACACCACACCTGGGGGAGGTACACCACACCTGGGGGGAGGTACACCACACCTGGGGGGAGGTACACCACACCTGGGGGAGGTACACCACACCTGGGGGAGGTACACCACACCTGGGGGGAGGTACACCACACCTGGGGGGAGGTACACCACACCTGGGGGAGGTACACCACACCTGGGGGGAGGCACACCACACCTGGGGGAGGTACACCACACCTGGGGGGAGGTTCACCACACTTGGGGGAGGTACACCACACCTGGGGGGAGGCACACCACACCTGGGGGAGGTACACCACACCTGGGGGGAGGTTCACCACACTTGGGGGGAGGTTCACCACACCTGGGGGGAGGTACACCACACCTGGGGGGAGGTACACCACACTTGGGGGGAGGTTCACCACTCCTGGGGGGAGGTACACCACACCTGGGGGGAGGTACACCACACCTGGGGGGAGGTACACCACACCTGGGGGGAGGTACACCACACCTGGGGGGAGGTACACCACACCTGGGGGGAGGTACACAACACCAGGGGGTGCAATTTACACACGTATTATTCCCTTTCCTGCGTAGGATTGGACTTTTTCTACAATATGTTGATAATGAGGGCCCTGGTTTTGGTGAGTGAACCCTCCTCCTGCCCTGTAGGCGGTCTGCTGTCAGGACCACCTGCACTGCTGTCCCCATGCCACTGTTTGTAACCTGGCCCAGTCCCGGTGTGACCCCGCCCGAGGCCACGCCCCCTCCCTGCCCTGGCTGACCAAACTGCCCGCCCTCAGCCTCCCCGCCGCCGAGGAGGTCGCCACGGTAACGAGCAGCGATGAGAAATGCAACTATACTAATCTACTGTACTACTTCAATACTGCTACCGCCGGTCACTATACTAATATACTACTGTACTACTGCTGCCCCTACCACAGGTCAGACCCTGATCCCTTTACACTACACCTATACCCATATACTTATATTCTGAAAAATCTGAGCAGTCCGCGATGCCCAGGATAGCAACTTGCCCCTAGCTCAAAGTTCAAACTATTTCAAGCTACAGGTTGACCTCTGGAAGCACTTCGCCTCAGATCACTGCACTGATTGACATACCCAAACCAACGCAATCTAAACAACAACAGCCTCCTTCATTTGTAAACCGAAATATGTTTCTATGAGTTTAAACTCAATGAGTTTAAAGCCCACACCCTGGACCCCACCGGGTCCCCTTCCATTCAGACCTCGGCCCCTGGCCATCAGGAGCTTGTGGAGTGTGATGTTAGTCCAGGCGGTGTGGAGCGCTTCGCTTCCCTTCCTCACTTCAATCCCTTGTTCCCCCAGGCCCGGGACGGCCCAGGCGCCAGCAGCCTTCCCTGGGTGCGGAAGACCCCCGCCCTGCCCCAGGCTGACCCCGAGGAGCCCTCCCGGGACGGCCTGAGCCCTGCCAGGGTGGAGTGTGACGCCCGCACCACCTGCCCCCGGGACACCACCTGCTGCTTCATGAAGAGCAGCGGCCTGTGGGGCTGCTGCCCCCTACCCAAGGTCAGAGACTGGGAGGGCCTGGAGCCTGGAGAACAGGGGAGGGTTAGCGTGGGGCCTGGACCCCTCGGCCTCACCCGTCAGCAGAGGGTCTTCAGGACCTGGGTCGGTCATTGAGATTATTGGTGGGCTGAGTTGCCACCATTTTCCAACACTAGATCCAGATGGAGCCACTATGGGAGGACAGGACACTCTAGTTAGGGGCGGCAGTAGCTCAGGAAGTAGAGCGGGTTGACTGGTAATCGGAAGGTTCCTAGTTCGATCCCCGGCTCCTCCTAGCTGAGTGTCGAGACAGCTCACCCTCCCTGCTCCTGACGAGCTGGCTATCGCCCTGCGTGGTCGACTCCGTCGTCGGTCTGTGAATGTGTGGAGGAATGGTTGTAAGTCACTTGGGGTAAAATCCCAAAATCCCCATAACGTAAAAATGTAAATGGTTCTCTCCTCCATCTGCTGCTGAATGACTGCGTACCCCCCCCCCCCCCCTCAGGCGGTGTGCTGTGCTGACGGGGAACACTGCTGCCCCAGCGGCTACACCTGCCACGCCCGCACAGCCTCCTGCGCCAAGCCCCACGCCGCCGCGGGACTCCAGCGCCTGCCCTGGTTCTCCAAGGAGAGGGCCGTGCAGCGGGGCATGCTGGGGGATGTGAAGTGTGACAACGCCAGCAGCTGTGCGTCGGGCACCACCTGCTGTAAGCTGGCCACGGGGGGATGGGGTTGCTGCCCGCTGGTGAAGGTGAGCCTCTCCACACTGGGGTCGGTCTGTTAAAGTACCTGAAAGATCCCATGTCATGCTTTTTTAGGGTTAACAATTGCATTTTGGGGTAATACTAGAATAGGGTTTGTATTTGAGAAACACCCCTTATTATTCTCACACTGTTCATTTCTGCAAAACCAATCTCAGCGTCTTTCAGAAACGTTCTGTTTTGGATCATTTCGCTTCAAGGCCTCCTGTTTCACGTACTTGTTGAGGGCGGGCACGAATACTCCCCGTGGCTCAGACTTGGGGCCTCTACGAATAGCCAAATCTCCTAACCTTTATGCCTCCTTAACTCAACCTTTGTGGAAAATGTCATCGGGTGAAGTAGAGACGAAAAGGTGCTTCCTTTCGAACATAGGAAAAGACAGCGCTGTTTAAAATGAATCCGACTCCACTTTTCCTAAGCGACGTCATTGCGCGACGGGGAGCATTGCTCACCAAATTATTTTAGGCCAGTTGAATCCCAATCCACATGTGGAAAAAAGAGGCTCAACTTATGTTGATGTTGAAATTAACTGCCCCCAGTAGCCTTTCTTAAATGTGAAGTCAGAATTTTATTTTCTTACGGTGTATATTGTGTGCTTAATAACCAGCAATAAATTATTTCATTTCACTTCTATTCTTCTGCTTTACCGCGTCTCTCATGCGTCTTCGCGTAGAGTCGGTAAACTTTGTCGGTGGCATGCTTTAAATATTGCCGCCGTAAAGGATTATGGGATACCACTATCTCCTTTCCTTTCGCAAAGGTTGCTCAGGAGTAACCTATGCTAAAGGAGGGTTAAAGGAAGCATCGATACTCCTTTCCTAAGTATTTTTAGAATTCGAACCACCTTCCCTTCAAGCAGCTCCGGGTCAACTCCATAGGAAAGAAAATGTTCCTATGCAAAACATAGAATTCGTAAAGGCCCTTTGATTTTTTTCTAGATTAGCAGACGTAAAACATGTATGACTTGGACGGACGCGCTAGCAGTCCTTCAATGTGCTTCTTCATCACCCCCCAGCCCCCCTGCCTATTTCCCATCAAACCATGCCATCAGATGTTCTTGTGTGCTTACATTGTTAAATATCTCTGATCTTGTTTTTAGTTTTGAGAATATATGGGTCATTTAGACATGTGACTGACTGATGCATCTAAAGATGCATCTTGCATTTGGACGATGTATTCTTCAAGGCACATAGTAGGCCTGTCAATTACGGTATGAACTTTAATTCACTTTAATTCGATATTTTTTCTGTTAGGCTTGCCAAGTTGTGATATTGTGCTCCAGACAGAATGGCTTTGGTGTAGCAGAGGCTGACATTATTCAGTAGGATTATTTTTATTTTGTCCAATCTGCGTAGATGTCCAATTGCGTATGGGAATGTGTGACACACAGAAACACACTCTTTAGTTTTATATTTTAGTACAATTTGGGTGATTCTTTTAAGAGACATTAAATATAATCTGTTTCAGAAAACAAATAATGCACATTTTATCCACGATGATGAATTCAGTTTGATGTTCGATATTCCCCCTTTTTCTGATTTTAATTCAGATTACTCTTGTTTACTCGTAAGACACAGTGTTGCCAATATGGCGACTTTGTCGTTAGATTTAGCGACTGACCGGCGGCAAATCTGGTGACCTTTTCGTGTGTCTGGCGACTTTTTTCGTGTTATTCCTCGTCTCTGCACTGCACACAGGTCTCTCCCTCGCCCCTTCCCAATCCCAATCCCAATCCCTTGCGCCTGCTGATTTCATGTTTTCCACCTGTTCATTCTTCGCCCGGATATCCCTCAAATGCAAATGAGGCGTGGTGGCATCACGAATGACGTCATGACGCAAACCAGCGAGTTCTAGCTACTTTTCAGAGAACCAATAGCGACTTGTAAAATAAAAAATGGCAACACTGATAAGACAATGTGTAAACAAGACAATGACATCACACTTCACCTAGCTTCTAGCCAAAGGCCTGCGCTGGTCTCCAATGTACCCCCACCATTGTGTGATCCAGTACATGTCTACTTACGCTCCTCATTTCCCCTTCAAGGCTGTATGCTGCGACGACCACGAGCACTGCTGCCCACAGGGCTACACCTGCAACATGCACAGTGGGACCTGTGAGAAGCAGCTGCGACACCAAACCCCCCACAGCCGCCCTCAGAGCAAGGTGGTACGGTCCATGCTGAGGCCGTCCGCTGTGGAGGAGGATGTTCCATGTGACAATGTGGGGGTGTTCCGCTGCCCCAAGCAGGAGACCTGCTGCCGCGTGTCGGCCACAGTGTGGGCGTGCTGTCCCTCGGCCCAGGTAGCGCCTCGCCGCTGTTAGCCTTAGTGGACTGACGTTAGCATCTGTTAGCTTGTGTTGGCATCTGTTTGCTTCCAATAGCTTTTCCTTAGTGATAGTTTGATGTCGTTACCAACTGTTAGCCTGTATTAGTGTCTGATGACATGTTAGCATCTTTAAGCATTCTACATGATCTCTACTTGTTGGTTATCTTGGATTCTCCTAGCATCTGTCAGAGCTTCTATTAGTCTCAGCTAGCTTCTCTTGGTAGCTGTCAACTTCTCTTAATGTCTGTTGGTATCTGTTGGAACAGCGCAAGCACTTGATAAGTTTAGTGTGCGGAAAAGGGTTTATTCAAATGTTTATCACAAGGGTTGGATAAAGAGAAAGAGAGTAAATATTTTTTATATCCCTATATCGTACTGTAACAATATATCATCAAAAGTCTTAGAAGCCCGGTCCTTAATGTAATTGTTCTCCACAAATAAGATTCCTTCATTGATTTTTAAATGGATGGTGTGTAGCTCTTATATGCAAGGATCTATGATTATGATTTAATGTGGCATGCCCCTATAAAACACAAAATCCTTCCACAAAACATACAGAGTAAATCGTTCACTACAGCCATGTTATGTATCGGGGACACAGGCGTTAATCAATTTCAACTTTGAAATCAGAGTAATTGGTTTTTGGCTCTGCTCTGGAAATTCTTTTATTTATTTTTTATTTAACCTTCATTTATTCAGATATGTCCCATTGAGAACTTTAGCCTCTTTTTCAAGGGAGCCCTGCCTGAAATATTTATCAAAACCGTGACAGACGTGTCGGTAAAATCATATTTACTTGACTGTGACATTTTGGTGTTGTTTATGTAAGTCAGTGTTTACAGGATGAGATGTTGTGTTTACAGGATGTGATACCATAGTGTGTACAGGATGAGATGTCATGGTGTATACAGGATTTTAGGGCAGTTTTTACAGAATGGGATGTCATGGTGTTTACAGGATAGGATGTCATGGTGTTTACAGGGTAAGATGTCATGGTGTTTACAGGATGTCATGTCATGGTGCTTACAGGATGAGATGTCATGGTGTATACAGGATGTGATGTCATGGTGTATACAGGATGCGATGTCATGGTGTTTACAGGAGGGGATGTCATGCTGTTTACAGGAGGGGATGTCATGGTGTTTACAGGATGGGATGTCATGGTGTTTACAGGATGGGATGTCATGGTGTTTACAGGATGGGATGTCATGGTGCTCACAGGATGTGATGTCATGGTGTTTACAGAATGGGATGTCATGGTGTTTACAGGATGGGATGTCATGTTGTTTACAGGATGGGATGTCATGGTGTTTACAGGATAGGATTTGATGTCATTGTGTTTAAAGGATGTGATGTCATGGTGCTTACAGCATGTGATGTCATGGTGCTCACAGGATGTGATGTCACTGTGTTCTCAGGCTGTGTGCTGTGCTGACTCCCTGCACTGCTGCCCTGCTGGCTCCTCCTGTGACCAGGGGGCCGGAGGCTGTGCCCCCTGGGGCCAGCCCAGTCGGCCCGCCCACCGCTGGGATGCAGACCCCGTCCCCCTGGGACTCTAACCCCTTCAGGACCTGACCGCGGGGGGGCACATCACAGGTCCCAGTGTCCGGAGAAGCTGGAAGACCGGCTCTTCGACTGCTGTAAAGAATGATTCACTTCAATGCAATCAAGTCCATGTTCTGTTCAAACTATTATTCGACCCCCTGCTGGAGTTAGCTGGGTTCCTGCGTGACACTCATTATTTCATCAGGTCTCATAGAACACGTTTTGTAAGGACAGAGTCCGCCATTTTACAAAGGCTAGATAGTTAATCTTTTTTAGTTTTTCTGAAAATCCGGCATTAATATTAAGAAGGCCCTGCCCGGAATTATGACCCCAAATTCAGAGGAATATGAATGTACGTTGGTATATGCAACCTCTTTTAGTGTGAAAGTGTGTGATGTTGGTTTAAAATCATAAAATCTCACACCGCTTCAATTTTTAGTTAAATGGTCGTGATTCCAATGTTAATGCAAGTGTCTTCTCCAGGATCAGTTTGACTAAATCTAAAGACTGGGGATGACTTGAAGCGTTGATTGCTTCCTCCTTCTTAGCCCAGAGTTTGGTTTTCAAGTCCATGCAAGTCCATTTTGGTTACAAGAACGTAAATAAAATCAATCTTCTTTCTGGATTTGACTCCTGATCCACCCCAGACTGAGCTCCCCTCTGGCTCTGAGTACCGGAGCTCATGAGTCTGAGTGAGGCCTCAGGTTCTGGATTGGTGGTGTCTAGGTCTGGTAGGGGTTCAATTCTGGGTGGTGTCTAGATCTGGTAGGTGTGTGCTTCAGCGATATGGATGATGAGAACCAACAGGAATGCTGGGTAACCCCAAACAGGATCTGCAGCAGACACAGATTCAAACCTCAACCCTTGGCTCATCTTTTAGACTTTCCAGAGTTTGGTCTTTCATTGATTACCTTTTTTAATATCAAGAGTGAATTGAATTTGCCTATAAAATGTTTTTGATGTGTTGTGGGTCTTCGATGTAAAGGAAAAAGTGTTAGTTATGGGAGTTACGGGGTAATGAAGAAAGTGATCGGAGACTAACCGGTCACATGATATCCGTCACACTGTTGATTCTTGATTTAAATATACATTTTTTGAAGACTTTACAAAAGGTTGTTGCATTAATAAAGTTCTGCAATGCCTATAGCCTCAAATGTCATCCATTCGTTGAAAGATGGCGTCCTTGAATGATATTGACTAAGATGGCGCTCAAACCAAGGCCCCGGGAACAGTGCATACATCCGCAATCCAACAGTGCTCAGCGGCCAAGCCTGGTATTGCAGCTGTTTAAGCGGGCTGTGGACGGGTCCGTCAATTCATGGAGTCCCAGAAGTAGATATCTCCGTTCACTCCAATGCAAGTGGGGAACAGGAATGTGCCTCCGGAAAAAATGACTGGATGTCAATCAAAGGCTCATAATTATCTTTATGCCATGTACTAAAAAAATGTAAGTTTTCTCTTTTCAAAACGCCACCTCAAGCGTTTTATGTTATTTTTAGATGGAGAAGGAGGGGTGGGCAGCTGAAAGGAGTCTTAGTGAAACATTTTGTTTCGGCCCGGCATTCGAGAGGCCCTAGTGCACACCTCCGTTAACTTCTCGTGATTTTCCTTTTACTTAACATGAATGACGTTGATGGTTTTTAGGCACTGTGGTGATTTTTTATGGGATTTTTTGACTGGTTCAGCTGCTGCTCAATGACTCTCGCGTTCCTCTGCTAGCGATCATTGCGATTCACCATTTATTGATTTATGATATGATTTATTCAAAAGATCCAAAGACAAAGAACGGTTACATACGGTATCATTTTTATAATATTGTTAATAGCCTAATAAACATTTCAGTTGTGTTAGTATTTCATTTTTTATTTGCTTGTTTAGCTATGTATTATGAGTTAATGTTGGTGTAGGCCTATTACAAATATGTATGTGGGTAGGCTACTCCAACCTCGTTGCTGATCGATATGTAACCATTTATTTTATATAAATTATTGATAGCATTTTTCGTAAATAATTGGATGGAATCTGTTTCTTAAGCAATAACATTGAACTGTATTGTTTTCTAGGCCAACATACATGTACTATGTTGTTGGTATTATATGTTATATGGAGCAATTTTTCATATTTATGAAGTTAACTTAAACTTCCATGGTCGGTAAACAATGCGACTGCGATCGCTCAGACCTCTCGCTTATGATGCTACAATGCTAACAATGCTAAAAAAACAAGAATATTTCTGCATCCGGCATGTCATGAACTAGGGCGTGGCTAGGCTCCCGTGATGCGGAAGCATATCTCTCCTTGATGTTGCCCTGCGCCATTGAGCAGTTTACAAAGGAATGAATGGGCGCCCTTTTGGAATCCGGTGTCCATTCTATAATGTGTCCATGGCTCAAACCCGCCCCTTTCTTTGACCTTTTCCTATCGCCTCGCGGTCACAAAAAACCCCCGTGGTCAGAGGGTCGTCATGACGACTGACGGCGAATACACACTGGTAGACGAGTTGTTCGGGGGGGATAGGTTCACTGCTTAAGAGTGAGCCCTATCACAGAGTTGAATGAGTCCAATCACAGTGACCTCAGATCACTAAATATGTGAAATACAAAGTATATAAAGCATATTTCTGTTGAATATGCATGGTGGTTGTCCCATGGAGGGTAGGATGTAATGCAACAATTAAATGAGTGATATGATTTATATGATGGGATGATTTATTTTGGTTATATGCGGTCTGACCTGGCAGCATTCAGAGCATCGTCAAGACGTCCAAGTGTGGCCTGTCCTGAAGGGGAACGTGGGCCCTTTCGCCTACCCCACCGCCCCAAAAAACAAGCAAATGTACCTCGAATTGGGGATCGTGGCAAAATGCTCTGTGATCCACGACCGGAACTTGAACTGCTGCTCTTTCGTCGTTTGCTTTAAAGGTGACATATTATACCACCAGGTGTGAGTGTGATCAGCCGTTACAAGCCGTTTTGAAAATCTGCCTCTTCTGACCTCACAAATGGGCGTGTCCACCTAGATGTATGCTAATGCTACGGCTAATCACACTCACACCTGGTGGTATAATATGCCATCTTTAAATCGTATTGGCCCGGGACCAAATGAGTTGCCAATCAACATTCAAATAGCCCATAAAATATTTATTCACGATTATTAACACAACAAATGTATTAAATGCGGGGGATGATTTATTTTAGTTATACTGTATTTACATTTGGCCAATTATTTGTTGACCTGTCTTGCCAAAAGGAATGAATGGTAGTTCTACATGTAAAAATAAATAGTTCATAATTACAATGGTTTTCCAAAGAAATTTTATCATAAAGGTTTTATCATTAGGTTTTATATGTGTATAATAAAAACATCATTGATAATATGGGATGTGGGGAGGGAATCATGGGACTGAGGCATTCAAATGAGCATCTTAGCATGGAAGGGTGGTCTGCCTGGTTCAAGGTTCTTGTCCACCATCTCCGCCACCTTCTCCGCCATCTTCTCCACCTTCACCAGAAGCGCCAGCTTCTTCAATCATCTGTTTGTACTGACTCTTGAAGAAGCCAGCCTTAAAACAGCAGACAGAATCCTTCAATTACCCATCAAGAGAGGAACTTGTGATGACAACCCAATAACCCTCTTTAATTCCTCAAAACGACTCAGAAGATGATTCATTCCCTGTCTCATTATCAGCATTGGATGATCATGGCCACTAGGGAGAAGTGTTGTGCAGATACAACTGTATGACAAGCCCTAACATAATCAACAATAATCTGCCCATAGTTAACCAACTTAATGTAAAACCTATAAATTAAATCTCCTTTGTATTCAGTTGTTTTTATGTAACAGTCGTTTTTGGAGCAGTTTATATTTACTAAGTCATTTAGCAGATCTCAAGTAAAATATTTCAGGACAGGTAGGGGTTAAGACCTGTTGCTCAGGGAAGCCATGGTGGGAATTAAATCAAGCAGCTCTTCCAGCTGGAAATTGAACAACCTACCAAGACTATCCTGTCCTGAACTCAAGCCCTTTCTGCTGGGATCGGCCAGTCCAACCAGTCTACACAATGGTACACACCTTATATAGAGCGGCCGTAATGATGGCCAGCAGGACCAGTCCTCCGACGGTTGCTCCAACGATCTCTTTAGTGAAGTCTGCTACCGGGTACACCTCCACCTCAGTGACGATCTGAGGAGAGTCACATGACTGCGTGAAGGTTCTGATCAGACACCCTGGACAAGCAGGACTGAGTTGAGGCCAGAGCGAGAGTTACCTTTCGGATGGGAGGGGTGTGTTTAGACTCAGTGGAGAAGAAAATGTATCTGTCCTCATCGTATTCCAGGGTGGCTGTGCTTATGAGGAGGAACTTAGCCGACCGAATACCGATCTGTAAAAAAAAGCATAGACCAGTGAAATAGTAAGCTGGTTCGGGAATAGCCAAAACATAGGAAGGAATAGTCCCTGTGGAAACTCCCTGTATATCTTCTTCAAACCCTCCCCGGTCTCCATGACAACCCTCTACCTTATTTAATCTCTCCCCTGACTCCATGACAACCCTCTCCCTTATTCAAACCCTCCCCGGTCTCCATGACAACCCTCCACCGTATTCAAACCCTCCCCGGTCTCCATGACAACCCTCTACCCTATCCTAACCCTCCCCGATCTCCATGACAACCCTCTACCCTATCCAAACCCTCCCAGGTCTCCAGGACAACCCTCTGCCCTATCCAAACCCTCCCCGGTCTCCATGACAACCCTCTATCCTATCCAAACCCTCCCTGGTTTCCATGACAACCCTCTACCCTATCCAAACCCTCCCCGGTCTCCATGACAACCCTCTACCCTATCCAAACCTTCCCGGTCTCCATGACAAACCTCTGCCCTATCCAAACCCTCCCCGGTCTCCATGACAACCCTCTACCCTATCCAAACCCTCCCCAGTCTCCATGACAACCCTCTCCCTTATTCAAACCCTCCCCGGTCTCCATGACGACCCTCTACCTTATTCAATCTCTCCCCGGTCTCCATGACAACCCTCTGCCCTATCCAAACCCTCCCCGGTCTCCATGACAACCCTCTACCCTATCGAAACCCTCCTCGGTCTCCATGACAACCCTCTACCCTATCCAAACCCTCCCCGGTCTCCATGACAACCCTCTACCTCATTCAAACCCTCCCCGGTCTCCTTGACAACCCTCTACCTTTTTCAAACCCTCCCCGGTCTCCTTGACAACCCTCTACCCTATCCAAACCCCCCCGGTCTCCTTGACAACCCTCTATCCTATCCAAACCCTCCCGGTCTCCTTGACAACCCTCTACCCTATCCAAACCCTCCCGGTCTCCGTGACAACCCTCTACCCTATCCTAACCCTTCCCGGTCTCCGTGACAGGCTCCTCCCCCCACCTACCTGTGCGATCCACCCAGAGCTGAGGTTGGCGTTGATAGAGAAGGTGCTTTTCTGCGCCCGACCCATGAACATGTTGCACCTGAACACCAGACAGCTCGCCACCGAGCAGTCCTGACACACACATCACCAAACCACACATCAACACACAGAATAACACAAAACCATGCACAACCACACACACAATGCCATTATCACAACCGCAAAGAACAGAGCGTAAAACACACACAACCCATCATGTACAGAAACAACACACTACCAGCCGCGACTTGCGGCGCCACGGACAAACACACACGACCCGTTATTGACAGAACCAAAGACGCCAGCGCACAGGGACATCGTGGCTTATATTTACCACTGTGAGGTTCTGCTGAACCTCCGTCAGAAAGTCTGGACGGGCCGCCAGCTCCACGCCGTCTCGCCGGCACTCTGGAATCTAGAAACAGCTTCAGAGTCAGCGTCTCTAGGAACCACCTGCTCACTGCGGGGGGGCGACCCAAGCTACTTCAACACAAAACCACCTTTTAATGGATCTAACTTTGTTTGAGCCGCCTGGTTGAGATGAAAACATGACGTCGTCATCAGGGGTGAACTGGCTGAGGGAGCAGCATTAACAAACCAACCACCACATCAAGGTACAGAGGAGATAGAAACACTTTCTGAATCCCCTCAGGGGTAACAGCAGCAAGTAATACACACAAAATGGAGACGAAAAATAGGTGACGAAAACAGTGTGTGTGTGTGTGTGTTTTGAAGAGACTTAGTGCCGTTTTCTTTATTTTTATGACAATACTTAATTTTAAAGGTGAGTTTGACCTTTTATATTTATCAAGCTAAATAATGTCATTGTATATTGACATATATGGCGTATGTGTCTGTCAGTATATGTGTACATATGTGTGTGCGTGTATGGGTAAGCCTTCCTTTTACAGTCCCCTAATTACTAGGTATTTACCTGGTAAATATATGGTAAATCATAGTGTATTACTGGGTATTAACCACAGTTAATAAGAAGGTAAATACAGAGTAATTACCCGGTAAATACATGATAAATCATAGTGTATTACTGGGTAATTACCACTGGTAATAAGAAGGTAAATACAGAGGAATTACAGCTGAAGTACTAAGTAAAACCTCCACTATTACCCATCAACTCAACTAAGTACCGTGTAGTTGTAACTGTTTTAGGTTGGTAATAACAGATATTGTTGTGTACTTCTTAGGAAATTAGGCAACCAATTCTTAGAAACACCTATTAATTCAAGTTACAATTGTAGTTATCCAAGTTTTATGTCGGTAACAGCCCAAGTTTAATGATGTACTATCTAGAAATTAGCATAGTACTTTCCAATAAATTACTTTTTCTTACATAGTTATTATTCATAGCTACACCCATTTAGAAAGGGTTTATTCGATTTACCTTAGAAACTATGGAATTACTTACTTGGTAACAACCTCCGCAGGAACCGTTTACCTCTAGTGTCATGGTACATCTTCTTAAATACTGGGTACGAAGCTGTTTGTTTACATGGTGTTACCACGATATTACCATATAATTTGTAATAGATACATTCCATTGTCGATGCAGTTAACTGGAACTTGTACCATGTACGTTCTGCAACGTTACTAAGTAAAACATGACAATTTACCCAGTAAGTAAGCTGAAACTGTACCGTAAAAGGAAGCCTTGTTTGTTTCCATGGTAATACCAGGTTCTTACCATATAATTTGTAATAGATTATTCCCTTTTCCATGTAATCAACACAAACTTGTACCATGTATGTTATGCAACGTTACCAAGTAAAACATGGCAATTTACCCAGTAAGTAAGCTGAAAATGTACTGTAAAAGGAAGCCTCGTTTGTTTCCATGGTATTACCAGGTTATTACCAAATAATTTGAAATAGATTATTCCCTTTTCCATGCAATCAACACAAACTTGTACCATATATGTTCTGCAACGTCGTTCACCAGTAGTTAAGCACTTTAATTTTAGTTATAAAACCCCAAATCACTGTTGATGAAAGGCATATTAAAATTAAACAAAATCAAAGGCTTATCTTTCAAACAATGCATATCTCACAAACAGGCACTGAACACTGAAAAAAATCGGACAAAAAAAAGCCGTCCACATCAACTCAATTTAAATGTTACTGATGGTGTTCTGTCGGAAACAATTCCATGGTAACGTCTCCGCCACCAGTCTGAGTGTAATTTGGTCCGTCAAACAGGTAGCTGCCAGAACGTAGATGAAGTTGTTGCAGACATCGATAGCAACAACATGTCTTTGTGATTGTTCGCGATACTGTGTCCTAAACTGTCCTCAACATACTAAGCCCGTAATGTAGTGCACTTGCGTTGATTAATCCTAAACCAAAAACCGAATATCCGGCGAATATCAAGCCGGAGGCTAACTTGTAGGCTACCTGTTGAGGCAGCATGCTCCGGTAGAGCTGCTCTTTAGCATCGCGCTAAATGGGGCTAACAGAGCCTGTCCTTACCGTCCTATTAACTGTTTTCATGGGAGAGAGCCCGATTAAATCCGGATATTTTAAGTAGTTGGGTGTTATAGGTTTTAAACAACATGCCCGAGTTGTTTGAATGATCCGCTTGCTCGATGCTAAAGCGCTAACAGGAGCTAACAGCCTGTCCTCCCCTACCGTCCTGTTAACTGTATTTATGCAGGGATGCAAACTTGTCACCTTTCGGCGAAATTCGCCGTTTTTGTTCCGAAAAAGGTCATTTTTCGGAACAAAAACGGGGTGGGGGGGGGGGGGGGGGGGGGGCGTCCAAGTAATCGGCGAACGCAAACTGTCATAAATATTTATTCCAAGCTTGTTCGTTTGGCCAACCCGTGTAATCATGTCATCTTCGGGTCTGTAGCTGCCTTGATGCCGTACTAGACAGGAGTGACGTTGGTACGCTTCAAAAACGTCAGGCTTTCTAACGTAGGCTAACGTGCTAATGTCAGACAGTTCGCTGACGTACGCATCGCAAATCACAACCATTTTTGCTGGTTACAATAACAGTGTTATCGGATAGTACAGTGTCTATTTCTCAGGAACCTTTGAAAAATCTAAGCGAGAAAACAACGTTAAATGTACCTACCATACCTTCACATTAAAAAAAACAACCTAAAATAAATAATGGAAAATCAATGGAGCAAAGGCTTACTCTGATATCGATGTAATGTTAGCGAATGAGGGGTGAGAAGCCCCCTACCTCCCCTTGCTAATATTTATTCCGTTCGTCCAGAGTCAAATCTATTCTTGAGGTTCCAAATATTTTCAAAGCAGTTTATCTTTCAACGTGAGGAGTCGATCGAGTTATTTTATGTTCCGTCGTTTGAAGCAAACCTTTTAGCCCTGGCATTGGTCTCCCATTATTTATACCTTCACTGGAAGGGAAGTCCATTTTCCAGGCTCTCGCCAGCCCCCTTCAGTGAGGCAGAGGTTAGGTATGCCTTCCATGCTTTTTCACTGTGGTTTTATGTCTAAATAGCTTCTACACATACGTGAAATACACTACCTATTCTATGGATACAAACGACATAATAAAATACAAATATAAATTGTAAAATAAAATACGAATATTTCAGGGATGACAAACAATGACAAAGCAAAAGGCATGCGCTCAACCCAGTGTGTGAGGGATTGTCGCTGCCTCATCTCGCGAGTCTCCTCTCTGTATGAACAGGACATGGTCAAATTCAGCGATTTTGATTATTAAAATGTTTGGGATCATTGTAATCATATAAAAATGACATTTAAAGCACATATCAGTAGATACATATTAATATGTATTTTATTTGATCATTATTTGTTTTTTGCGTTTCATAATGACTTTTGTTTAATGATGACGAGGCGGAATTACGCGTTGAAACGCACCGTTACGTCCCGTTAGCAAAAATATAGAAAAAATTGTTCACAACGGTCCTTCATGCCGGCTGTCCAGCGAGACAACGTTACAACACTTAAGGAAGCTGCTCTCGTTTTACGGTAAGCAATCTGTATATTATATACAATACAATAAGTAATTATGCAGGTTACCTTGTCAAGTTAGTTTTTTTTCTTTTGGCTTGCCAACGTAGTTAGGTAGCCAATATTTAAAATGCCTTTTTATACCTTAACTGTTTTATAATATGCCTGTTTATTGCAATGTAAAGCACGTTTTAGTTGTTCTAAGTATGAAAGCCTAGCTAGCAAATTCACCACTCTCCCACTTCAGTTTGTTTTCAGAATGAGAGATTTTGAGGAGGAGGATGCCATTACTGTGGCTCAACTAGAGGCAGGAGTAAGGTGCAAATGGTCCTGGTCCTGGCTGAAGCTAGACTCTAAGAGCAATGTGAAGGGAGTAGAATATGTGTTTCCACTTTCTCAATTTTTCCAAAAAATTGACAAACCAGGCCATGCCCGATGCAGCCTCTGCCGCAAAGAGATAAATTCACTCATCAATGCCCGGCCCATCACAGCAGAGCTCCTCAATGCCAGGCCCTGAGCAGATGAGGGAAAGAGTGAAGGTGCCAGTACCACTCTTTGAAAGGGTAGCAAATGCAGAAGTGAGTGTTGGTTAGCCAGTATGTGCTAGTTGTTGTCATAGATCATTACATTAAGCCTAGATAAGCAGACGAGGAAATCATTTTTTTAATAAAGAATGTGCTTTGCAAGTGGTATCATATAAAATACTAACAATTTTTTTTTTTTCAGGCACTGGTTCTTGGAACCATTGCAGAACATTCCCTCCCCCTATCTGTAGCTCCTGTCATTGTTGAGCTTGCCCAGACACTGGCTCGGGATAAACCAGCTTTGACGGGCATGAAGCTGTCCCGGACTGCTGCCTCATACAAGATGGTCCAGGGCCTGGGGCACACCTTCTCCGAGAGGACGTATGAGCGCATCAGATCAACACCATTCTCAATTAATTTAGATGAGAGCACATCAAACTCAAATAAGAAGGTGTTGTTCATTCTTGCGTGCTACTTTAATCAGGAGCTTAAGCATGTGGTTGTTGAACACCTTGGCTCCATTGAAGTCCTAAAGGGAACGGCTCAATATTTGGAAACGGCCTTGGTGACCTTTTTCAATGACCATAACATTCCCTTTGCCAACCTCATCAGTATGATGATGGACTCCTGTAATGTCATGCGTGGGAGCAAGTCTGGGCTGGAGACCAGAATCAGAGGGACGCACTGCCAAAACCTCTTGGATGTTGATGGAGATTCTTGCCACCACATCCATAATGCAACCAAACAGTTTGCTGCCCCCTTCGGCCACCACCTAGAGCAGCTCTTTTCTGACCTACACACAGACCACCAGTGGGCTTCAGACCAGTCGAAATACCTGATTGAGATCTGTGAGTTTATGGGCATTCAGGGAACGAACCCACAACGGTTTGTGGCACATCGGTGGCTGTCGGCTTATGATGTGGGGATCAGCACTCGCCGAATGTTGCCGGCATACAAGGTGCTCTACTATGGATTCCTTAGCAAGGCAGACCAGACCCTCTACGAAGAAGTCCTACAGGAGATCTACAAGGACCATAGTGTTGGTGAGTGGGCAAAGGCCAGGATCAACTATTTCCACCAGGATCTCTCCAAAAAAGGAATGACACAGGTTGGTAAGGACAGAAAAGAGAGGGTGGTGAAGAAACTCTGGTTCGAGAGTCTCAACACTAACCTCCAGCTGAGCACTTACCTTGGTGTCCTTCCAATCCTCAAGGAGTATGTGATGGTGTTCCAGGGTAGCCAAACCCTTGTCCACAAACTGCATGACAAGCAGCTTGGAGTGGTCACCAACTTCATGGCATGCTTTGTCAAGGCTGAGCATCTTCACACCACACCGAAGAAGCTCATGGAGATGGAGTTCAGGGACAAAATGCTGCCTCTCAGGGAGTTTTATGTCGGACCGGTGGCTGAGAAACTCAAGGCAGAAAATCCAAGTCTCATCCGATTGTGCTGCAGTTTCTCGACACAGTGAAGACTGCATACATGTCAACAGCAGCCTACATGCAGAAAAAGCTGCCACTGAACAGCAGGACCCTACAGGCACTGTCTGCTCTGGACCCATTGGTAAGAGGCCACTCAGAGACTGGAATACTGCTGAAGCGGCTGTCAGGGCCAGGGATGATGGGCCACTTGGTGCCACCCCAGTGTGACGTGCCACTGGAAGTGGTGAAATTCAATGTGGATTCTACCCTTCCCCTGTACAGCGATGGTGACAACATGGTGAACTGGTGGGCAAAAGTGATGGACACTGGCAGGTACCCAGGCCTAAACCATGTGGTTCGAGGGGCTCTCTCCATTTTCCACGGACCCATGGTAGAATCATCATTCAGTGCCATGGGAGACATAATAACCAACAAAAGCACCAAAATGAGCATGGCAACCTACAATGCTATCCAGACAACCAAATATGCCCTCAGGTCCAGGAGTCAGACGGCCATCCAGATGTTTAAGAGAGATGATGTGAAGCTCTCCAGGGTCGATAAGGTCCTCTGCAGGAACATCCACACTGCAGGAACATTGGACAAGGCTCGCAGACAACAGGCCATGTTGAAAAAAAAAGAGAGGCAGGAAGAGTTTGAGTGCCAGCCATCAACCAGTGGCGAGCAAAGCAGGAAGACTGCAATGGAGGACGACAGGCAAGCCAAATTGAGGCACATAACCGCTCAAAAGCGGAAAAAGGCACTGGAAGTACTGGTACAGGCAAAAAAGGCAAAAAGATTTGAGATTTTTGTGTACCTGACATGTTTATTTTATTTAGTTTTGTATGTAGTTCAATATTGTATACAAAGGTTTATTTAAATATTTGGTTGTGTTTCTGTCAAGGGATGCTGGGTTGGGGTGGGGGGAGCCAAATGGGAAGGGAGTTAAGTAGGAAGTATTTCAAATGTTTATTCTGTGAGTTACCCATGTCAAATTCTAATAAACTGAAGTAAAAAACAAAGAACTGGCTTCATTTCTCATTCCCTTGTTCGGAAAAGAATCAAGGAGGAGTTAAAGGGGTTGTGAAAGTTGATAACCATCCAAGCTAAATAGCCGCAACTTATTTGTGTTTTACTGGAATAACATTGAAGCATATGCAATATATATATATTGTGTGTGTGTGTGTGTGTGTGTATATATATATATATATATATATATATATATATATATATATATATATTCCGCGAGGGGGTTTGGGTCCTTGTCACCTTTTTCATCCCTGATGAGTTTGCACCCCTGGAGATTCTCCGGAGTGTCTGGGGCAGCCCTCCCCCCCGGCACAAAGAATGTGGGGGTCCAGTCCAGGCAGCGGAAGGGCCGGGTCCGGACGGCCACCCTTCCCGCCACCGAGACGGCTGAGGTTTCCCGTGCGCTGTGGCTGCAGACAGGGCTGACCGTGAGCCGCAGCAGTGTGGGCAGCGGGGGCTGGTCAAGGACTGGGGATGGACGGGGCAGCGCGCCACCCATCCTCGTCGTGGCCGTCGGAGGGCCATACGTCGGAGGGCGGCGCAGGATGGGCTGCCCAAACGGCGCTCCAGAGGCCCCCTACAGCGGAACCTGGTGGGGGCCCCGATGGAGGTGGTCCCCGACCACACCTCCAGGGCCATTACAGATGGTTGGAGACGGGCGTCCCAACCAGGGAGGAAGGCTGCACCGCAGCAGGGCCACCACCGGCAGGGGCCAAGGCGGCAGCGCCGGCCCCCTGAACATTCGGGACGTCTGACCCTTAAGGTGGGGGCTGTGTGGCGACTCCTCCGGGGTCGCGCAGGGGATCCTGGGAATTGGGGTTGTCAGTTGACAAAAGGGGCTTTTGTGAACTTGTTTTGTTGTTAGGTTAAGTGGGGTTAACGGGTTTGGGGTCTTTATTGGTTGTGTGTTAATTGTGTGTTGTTCCATTGTTGTGTGAGGTGTAGTGTGATCGGGACCGTTAGTGAGAGAGTTGTGTGTGTTGGTCACGTGTGCAGTGTTTCTGTTATGTTTGGTGTCTTTCAATATAGGCAACTCTCGGAGTCGTGCGGTGTATGGGCCACGAGAGTTGCGTAGCCGCTTAACCTGGGCTCCCGTCTCGTCCTTCCCGTGCTGCTCGCCACAATATGCTGATCTGACATAAAACCGCGCTGAAAAAGCATGAAATGGGGCAGCCAGTACCTCTGCCTCACTGAAGGGGGCGTATGCGTGAGCCCACAGTGTTTATAGGATGCTTCCGTTAACTTATTTTAAGCAGTCAAGTGCACTACATCAGTTTGTTTATTTAAAAAAAAAAAACATTTCTGACTGCAAACATGGAAGATAATGATTCAAGGCCGGTACTATATAACAATTGGGTTCATATATTTGTAAATCTGACCAGCCACGGACCTCACCGCACGTCTCTGAATAATACCTTCATAGAATAGCGACCAGACACTGCTTTAATAATATCCACTGCATTTTGTTGTTTTCATAACATTATATTCAACAATAAAATAATATACAATTATATAATTTCAGGTAATATTATTTAGTGTAGTATATTATTGTATATTGTTATGTTTTGCAGTGTAAATTATATAGAAGTTGGCCAAGTAGTCCCTTTAAAATATTCAATGCTCAATATTGTAGGCTTCTATGACAAAGTGTTTTACTTATAGTATTAAGTTATGAGACGGGTTTTCTGGCAATGGTTAAGGACAATCGATCCATAAATAATAATGAATAAATCCGATCCTTTTTCAAAAGGTTTAGGTGTTAGTGGTGCGTCACCAGGGGGCAGCAGATAATCACACAATATGTTGAGGGAAACGTGACCTCTGTGTCGAAAGCTACGTTTTGGAGTTTAGCATAATCAATTCAATTCATTATGAAATTCTGGAAACTAAAAACTATTTATTATTGTTTTAAACTGCGATCAAGCTGTGTGAAATCTTTACAGGATCATTGTTTAACAAATGTTATTGTCCCAACAACACATGATGCTAATTGTATAGAGATTTGAATGAGACCACACACAAAAACTCCCACGGATGTATCTAGAAGTACAGTAAGTTTATATTTAGAGGTAGAATACAGTAGTAAAGGTGTAGTTGGTAGGATTTATTGACATATAGCCGTGAGGTTGCAGAATGCATCCAACTGAATCATGGGCTACGGTAGAAACATGGCAAAGGACCTGCTCCCGATGTAGGTGAAAGTGTGTGTATGTATGTTTGTATGTTGTTGTGTGTGTGCATATATGTGTGTGTGTGTGTGTGTGTGTGTGTGTGTGTGTGTGTGTGTGTGTGTGTGTGTGTGTGTGTGTGTGTGTGTGTGTGTGTGTGTGTGTGTGTATGTATGTATTATGTATTTTGGCCATTATTGCACTCTTGATCATCCCTGGAAGGAGGGATCCCCCACTCTGCGTTCCTCCTCAGGATTAAGGGAGTTTTTTTCTTGCCCTCTGGGGGGCTATTGTCAGGGGAGGGGTCATATATATGGCCTGTTGAGCCCTTTGGGACTACCTGTGATTAAGGGCTATACAAATACAATTGAATCGAATTTAATTGAATAAAGAGCTCATGCTAAGGTTACGAAAAACGAATCAAACTTCACGGGATTATTAAAGAAACATACTTCTTAATATTGTATGAAATTTCTGCCGAGTCTATTCTGCTAGATGATGTTAAATTCTACACATGCCCCTTTAAGCATACTTATAAAACAATAACAGGTTTTAATAGCTAGCTCCATTTATGGAACCCCATGAAGGTTACATAATTAACCATTTTTAGCAGTACAGACACAAAATAGTTAAATCTAGAACCATTATTATTCTTAATATTATTTAAACATATATTTTTATCATTATTATTATTATTATTATCATTATCATTTTATTATATATTGAACTTTTTAAAAATCCATTGCAGTAGACACCCTCCCCTTGCTTTCCATCTTCATTCTCACCCAGCTGGATAATAAGAGGTCATAGGTCTCGAGGGGTCCTGTAAAGAATACCTAGGAGAGAGTAAGCATCCAGTATTTATGATGTGTCTTCTCTCAAAGCACCAGTACAATCACAAGGGCATCTTTCCTAGACTGACAGAGAGACAGGTCAGGCCAGAGTGAGTGAGTTAATAGGCCTGTCTACGTGCATCTGTGAGATATACTTTCATGTTAATTGTCAAACAGAATTACTTGCTTGTGTCATCCTTGCTGAAGACTTTAAACTCTAAAGTAGGCTTGCAAAGAAGAAATAACAGAATCTCTGCATAGTTTTTCCATTATCATCAAAAAGCCACATGCCTTTAGATTATTAAAGTGTATTTTGAGAAAGTATCATCTCAGAAAAAGGTTTGTTGAAAAAAACGAATTGTTTTAACCTTTACCTTAGGAATCATTCTCCCCAGAAGATCTCAGCCCTTAGGTCCTACAAAGAACCTATTTATGTTGGTGTTTATCACTCAATATGAACTCTCCTGGTTTCTATTGAGTGGTTTCAATTTGTCTTAAAGTACTAAGTAGGTATTTAGTATTTACTTGTACCGTATCTAGGTATTAAAGTATTTTGTTTCATCAGTAGGCTTCTTTGGGGTTCGATTTTCAGGGTTGCCGTGGTTACATGTAGTTATCGAATTACAATAGTCAGTGAACCCGAGTTAATGTACTAATGCACTATTCTCTTGCTTTCTATTCATTACTTTTCTCTCTCCCTCTTTCTCCTCCACATTCTGTCAAACTGTCTAACTCAGTGACTCCCTCCCTCGCTCCCTTTCTCTCCCTCTACCTCTCTTCCTACTTTTCGGTCTCCTTCTCTGACTCTGTGACTCTCTCACTGAAACACACATTCATTACAGGAGAGCTGTCAAGGGAAAGAGAAGCAGTGCGAGAGCCAGAGAGAGAGAGAGAGAGAGAGAGAGAAACAGAGCGAGGGAGAGAGGAAGAAAGAGAGAGAGCGAGCGAGAGAGAGTGAGAGAGAGACCTCCTCTCCAGTGTGTGTTTGTGCGCTGAGCTCGGTTCTCTCCGTCTCTCCTTACGCCTGGTCACTCGCGTGTGGAAGAGGACGGCATCCCGCTCTTTGGCGGCGTGTGCGTGTCCTCACCAGCCACCATCGGTGGTGTCTCCAGCAGCCTGGTGTGGGGGGGGGGGGGCACTGGCCGGGCGGAGGTATTTTTAGACCCTCTGTCTTTGATTAAAATACGTCTCTCTCGTGGTGACCTTCACACCTGCGGCAGATCCCTGTGGAACGCTGCCACGCTGCGGAGCAGGGGGAGCAGGTCGGGAATCAATCCTGCGGGCGCGACGGACGGGCCCTGCTGCAGTGCTGGCGGAGGCTGGCTGGGGGGCGGGGCCCGGGGCCACGACGGCAGCAGCGTCGCTAGGTGCTGCTGATACTGCTGCTGCTTAGCATATTGGCTTCGCTATAACGCCACACGCTGTCAGAAGCAAGGAACCTATCCTGCAGGATCACACCAGCAGGAAGACAGGCAGATAGACAGACAGACTGATAGGTAGGCCGACAAACAGACAGACAGACTGATAGATAGGCCGACAGATAGACAGACAGACAAATAGAGAGACCGACAGATAGACAGACAGACAGAAAGATAGACCGACAGACAGACAGATAGATAGACCGACAGATAGACAGACAGACAGATAGAGAGACCGACAGATAGACAGACAGACAAATAGATAGACCGACAGATAGACAGACAGACAAATAGAGAGACCGACAGATAGACATACAGACAAATAGAGAGACCGACAGATAGACAGACAGACAGAAAGATAGACCGACAAACAGACAGACAGACTGACAGATAGACCGACAGATAGACAGCCAGAGAGACCGACAGATGGACAGACAGACAGAAATATAGTCCGACAGATAGACAGACAGATAGATAGATAGAAGGATAGGTAGACAGACAGACGGACAGACAGACAGACAGCCAGCCAGCCAGACAGACAGACAGACAGACAGACAGACAGACAGACAGACAGACAGACAGACAGAGATAGGTAGATAGATAGATGTGTGTGTATGGGGGGGGGGGCTATAAGCCCTGCCTGCTCCTTAATGAAATGTTTCCAGAAATCTCTGAAAATCACTCTGGATAAAAAGGTGGAACCAACGACAGTCAAGAGCACTAGTAATAAAGGGATGAAGCTCTCTCTGGTGACCAGGATGATCCGCTAACACCTCAAATGAAGTAAAGCCTGCTTCCAGCACACTCCCTCAAATCCTGTTCCATTATCCATGTGTGAAATATGTGACATTTAACATCCATCTGGCTGCTGCTGTCAGCACCTGCTGCACATCTGAATGACTTACCCAATAATATGAATCATTTCGTGTGACGACTGAATTAGAGATGGAGATAAATACCAAGATACCAAACAATAAATAATTGAATCAGATTAACAGGATAATTGCAAAATTAGCAAGATAAACACAAACACACTTCTAAAGCCTCTAAACGACTGAATCGGGTCATTTGGGATTCATTTACGTGATAAAAAAAAGCAAGCCTCTGATTGTGATGACTAAACAAACGGTCCTTAAAAGCATTTCCGTGTGTCTAAGGAGCGGCGGCGGCCAGCTGGGAGCTGCGGGCCAGTGCCGTGCCCGGGTTGTCTTTAGAGATGCGGTGGCCTCCATCACTCATAAAATCAATGAGGCTACATGGAGCACTGCGCGCTGGCCGATAACTCACCCCCCCTGTCACGCTCCAGGGAGAGGTCCTCACATTCAGCTGGGCAGCTGCTTCCACGCAGCACACATCTGATCAATCTCTTCCCTCTTTTCAATCTGTGGTTCTCTGCGTTAGTCCGCTGTCCGTCTGGACAATACCTCTTATTGCAGATCAGATGGATGCTTCTGGAAGCACGGGTTCAGTGCTGTGGGATCGGCGCATACACACACACACGCACGCACGCATGCAGGAAGGCACGCACGCACACGCACGCACACACACACACACATACACCAGAAACACAAATAAACACACAAACACAAACGCACACACACAAACACACACGTACACACATAACACACACACACAAACAATCAAATACACATTAATATTACTCAAACACACACACATTTGCACACACGTACACACACACACACACACAGAATACAAATAGTACCAAAACACACATGGTATACAAATAGTACGTAAACACAAACACACATACACACACTAACACATAATACACACACACACAAACACACACACACACACACACACACACACACACACACACACACAAACCCGTACATGTTGGGACACCTTGTATAAATATAAACATGGACACAGCCTTTTTCTAGGTCAACACATCCCAGGTGATGAAAAAACCTGGACCTGAAAAGGTGAGATTACCCAGAATGCTCTATTGTTTCCATTTATCCTTGTATCTAAGACTCTGGCCAGCAGGGTGGTCTGTGGGCTGGGTCTGGGAAACTGGGGTTACTGACCCTGACTTGTGGACTGGAACCGACTGCAGCAGGAAGCATCCACTCTGCCCAGCCTCGCTGGGTCTGACAGTCAGAAAGACAAATGATCTCCAAGTCCCCTCGCACTGGAGCAGAGCTCATTGGCCTGACCAGCCAATCAGCTGCTGCACTGCTCTGCTGGGAAGCAGACCACCAGTACTACAACTGATACTAATAATACTATACTACTAATACAACTGATACAATAAATACTATACTACTGCTAAAACTCATACAACAAATACTATACCACTACTACAAAAACTACCATTCATACTAAACTACTACTACAACTCATACTACTACTACTATACTACTACTATAACTCATACTACTACTACTATACTACCACTACAGCTGATACCACTACAACTATACTACCATTACAGCTGATACCACTACAACTATACTACCACTACAGCTGACACCACTACAACTATACTACCACTACAGCTGACACCACTACAACTATACTACCACTACAGCTGATACCACTACAACTATACTACCACTACAGCTGACACCACTACAACTATACTACTGCAGGTCTGATTCAGGCCCAGGCTGGCCTGCTAGTCCCGGCTTGGTCGTGTCCCGCTGGCCTGCTAGTCCCGGCTTAGTCGTGTCCCGCTGGCCTTCTAGTCCCGGCCTGGTCGTGTCCCGCTGGCCTGCTAGTCCCGGCCTGGTCGTGTCCCACTAATTGGTGCACGTCAACCCCACCCCCGCTGGGCCCAGTGCGCCACGGTAAGGACACGCCCCCCCTCACGAGAGGCTGAGTGTACACGGGAAGGGGTGAGGGGGAGGAGGGGGCTGTCACTTTGGATTACAGTATCTTGGAAATTAAAGCTCTTTGCATGAGAGTTGGGGGGGGGGGGGGGGTATTAGGCAGTGTGAGTGTTGATGAGAGAGCACAGGGAACAGGAGGCACCATATAACGCCTGACAACACTGCAGGGGACCCCTTCTCTGGTCTCTCCTCTCATCTACTCCTCCAGTGACTGGTCACTCCTCTCCGGTCTCTCCTCTCTAGTCTCGCCTCCTGTGACTGCTCACTCCTCTCTGGTCTCTCCTCTCTGGTCTCTCCTCTCTAGTCTCGCCTCCTGTGACTGGTCACTCCTCTCTGGTCTCTCCTCTCTGGTCTGTCCTCTCTGGTCTCTCCTCTCTGGTCTCTCCTTTCTAGTCTCTCCTCTCTGGTTTCTCCTCTCTAGTCATTCCTCTCTGGTCTCTCCTCTCTGGTCTCTCCTCTCTGGTCTATCCTCCCGTTACTGGTCTCTCCTCTTTGGTCTTTGGTCTCTACTCTCTATTCTATCCTCCCATGACTGGTCTCTCCTCTCTGGTCTATACTCCCATGACTAGTCTCTCCTCTCTGTTCTCTCCTCTCTAGTCTCTCTCCTCTCTGATATCGTCTTTAGTCTCTTCTCACTGGTCTCTCTTCTATGCTCTCTGGTCTCTCCTGTGTAGTCTCCAGCGGGTCACAGAGCCCGGGTCACTCCCCCCCCCCCCCCCCCCCCCCCTGCTGAGCCGGCGGTTCTGTGGTTCTGCGAGGCCAAGAGGACGGAGACGGTGGCAAAGTCAACCCAGCGGGGGGTGGGGGGATGCTCAGACCCTGAGAGCGGCAGCTCCCCAGGGGGGCACACACCACATCAAATTGCAACTTAGGCTAATTACTTTAATCTTGGCCAGTGTTTTCTGTATATTCAATAGTTTTTATTTATTTTATATTTTTAGCTCTCCTACCGTCCTGTAGCCTATGTTCTGTTGTGAAACTGGGGTTAATGAAGTAGGAGCCTACATCTTATACTAACACGACCAAATAGTCCTACACTAGAATTAAGTACCCTCAGAAACAGTAAATATTGTCTTATAGCTGTATACTTAACAATGCAATGCCTTTATTATGGGGGATTTCGCCGCGGTGGGTGAACATGCACCTGGCCCTAAATCCCGTCGCAGGGTTCTGGGGACCAACTGCAAACTGGTATCGAGACCAGTTTGGTCGGTTCGGTGGGATTTTTGTTATCGATGAAGAAAGGCCTTTTGCTCGCGTTGAACTGGGAAATGGGGACACGTGCCCTAAAAGCAAACACACACACACACACACACACACACACACACACACACACACACACACACACACACACACACACACACACACGCACACACCCTGATATCGGGGGATGCGCATTGGAGACGCTCTCTCACCCTGAATCGTCCTCCACACGGGGACGTGTTCTCAACTTTCCCCGCGCCAGTCAGCGGTCGACACCGGAGAGGGTTCAGGGATCAGGACCGGCTGTGACGTCAAGAGCTCCGAGCGGCGGACCGTCCGTCGTTATTTAGCGCGCCGCGTCCCGACCGAGTGACAGCGCGTGGGCGGCGCTGCCGGGAGACCCTCTCTCTCGTACCGGTGGTCGAAAGCCTCAGTTGTCAGAGAGGAGGGCGGTGGAGCAGCAGCACCATCCGGGTAACAGCAGACGGAGTGAACCACGCGTGTTAAAACACTTTATTAGTGGCGGTAGGTTAAAAGGCTCCGGATCGATAGGAGGGACGGCGCGTCTCCATAGAGGGTCTGGTTTCACGTCCGCCAGCGCAAAGTGACTGACGGACTCGCGTTGAGTATTCATAAGGAGGCGAACCGAATGGAAAGCGGAGCGCATCACCTCGGAAATACGAACAAGTTCATCTCCGATATGGCTCCGTGAGCGCGGTGAAACCGTCTGGTTTCTTGTGGTTGAAGGTTGGAGATCCTGAGGAAAAGTCTCTGTTGTGTCCCTATCTTCAGCGGCGTAGCTGCCCCGAGGGGGCCATTGGGGGCCGGGGTGGAAGGGAGCTCGGACTGCTGTTTTGAGTTTTAATAATTAACACCAAAAAATGAAGAGTGCTATCACTGGGATTTACACTGCGAGGGTGATTACAAACCGGCGATTGTATGAAGCTACTCTGAAATCGAGACTTTGTAAAGCAAGATATTTTCTGTTGAAGTTGAAATGATGTGAGAGCTTCAGAGATGGGTCGCATGTGGCTCTTACTCGTCAAGGTGAGTGATTATCTTACTAGAGCATGAAGGGCTGTCTGTTTGTTGTTGTGGTGGTTGCCCTGTGTGTTCGCATTGCCAAACCACCAGATCATAACACCATAATATTAATATCTGTCACCACAGAGTCTTGACCACTAAACGCACGTGGGTAACCAGAACCTGTCCAGAGGAGTTATTGTCATTTCAAACTGCTTGATCCCGGCTTTCCTTAACCTTCTTTCATTTCGAGCTGCGGTTGAACAGATTGAATGGCCTTCAGTCAATATAAAAAAGAGAAAGCAATTAGACCATCGCGTTTCTTTTAAATGAATTGATTTTCCTCCATCACATCAAAAAAGAGTTCACTAATGTTGATGAAAGAAAACCCGGATTTGTGTTTTAAGAGATTAAAAACACATCGCTGACGGAGATTCCGCGAAATCCAATCGGGCGATATCTCTCACCAGACCCAGATACACTCTCAGGGATTCCTCCCGAGCAGTCTCTCTGCGTGTAAGAAATAATCCCACAACTATTCCAGCATGTTGTCTGTCTGCACGGCTGGGTCGGGAGTGAGCCTGAGGAGGGCAACACGTCACAAGAGCTGAACATGGGAGAACAGTCAGGATCCCTTCACGCTGTTCAGCATGCGCCCGACCTCCTGATTCAACATGCTCGGCCACTGGATCAGTTCCCAGTGTGCTGGGTCAAAGGTCGATCTCACCAGACCCCTGGCCCCTCTGTAATCAGCTGTAGATATAATCACACACACTCATGCAGCCTGTGCTGCCAGCTCTGGGCATCCGGCCACACCGGGCTGCATTCCGGGTATCTGGCATGGCCCCGGTACACCTGCTATGAGCCCGGTACACCTGGGCCCTGGTACACCTGGCATGGCCCCGGTACACCTGGCATGGGCCCTGTACACCTGGCATGGGCCGGTACACATTACCCGGCCCCGGGTACACCTTGCCATGCCGGTTGTATCTGGAACAACACGGTAGCGTTCTACTACTCACGGTGGTGCAATTGTTAATTTTGTTATTTCTCACCATATTCATGTGAGCTTCCTTCACACCAGAACACTAACAGCTCGCTGTATTCTTGTAGATAGTAGGCAGTGTAGGTCTGAAACCAGAACAATAAAATCTTGCTGCATTCTTGTAGGTAGAAGAATACAGCAAGAATACAGTTGGCCTGAACCACATATTGAACTAACATATTGCTGTATTCTTGTAGGCAGTAGGCAGTGTAGGTTTTGGGTCGGTGCCTGGGGCTGACTGTAGCTGCCCGACGCTCCAAGAGATGGGTTGGAAGCAAAGGACAAATTTCTCCCAAGGGGCAAAAAACAAAAGTTATATTTGTCCTAGAATTTTCATGAACATGTGAGGGTTATTTTTGTGCTTAAATGTCACTTCAATTTGAAAAAGATTATATTTCCTTCACTGGAAGCCGGGTGCTGTTCGTGTTGTGATCATTTAAATTTGTGGCCGTCTGTGACATCAAAGAGCTGTCCTCCCCCCTCCCCAAGGTCAATGTCTGATCGCACGCATTGATCTTTTCTCATCAGCCAATCAGATCAGAGTTCATAGTTCATTCTGATAATTCCACAACCACCAGAATATCACCTGATATTACAGCACTGCTTCTCCCAAGATATTTTCTCTGCGGCTGGACATCAAATATCCCAACGACACATCAATTCTTTCATCGGCTCAACTCCAATAGCAGAGACCAGCCTTGGCGACGATGAAATATTAATGTGTTTCAGAGTTTAAGATATTTTCCACAGGAAATGCCGTCTTAACCGACCCTAGATCAAGACTCGGGTTTATTGTGGGCCCACGGGAATAATAAACCAACAGAGTCTCACGCTAATCCTCCAGACAACTACCACAACACCCGGGTCCCACACTAAACACCACCCTGACCACCACACTAATCCTCCAGACAACTACCACAACACCTGGGTCCCACACTAACCAGAACACTAACCACTAGGGTCCCACACTAACCACCACCCTAAACACTACACTAACCACCACACTGATCACCTCATTAACCACCAAAACACCAGGTTCCTCACTAACCACCACACTGAGCACCAAACCGGGAAACAAACCAAACCCCCACACATTTCAATATGGCAGAGGGTGAACATTGATCTGAAGAGGGCCTTTGAAATCAAAAACGAGGGACGATATAGATAGAGATATTAAACGCTGGCTAATGACCATTAAAACGTTTTTTTTCTGCTGAATACAATTGGAATGGAGTTTTACTGATGGAGGATTTGGGAGGTGATGTTGTGAGGGCAGACAGAACACGCTGACCCCCCCAATCGCTGCTCGCTCCACATGAAAGCGAGCGGAGACAGGGATTAACCGACTCCAGCAAGCTGGGGCTCAGAAACCATATTAGGCAAGTGGAGTTGTTAATACACACATAATCTGCAGAAGGCCCCTTTAAAATATTTCATTTCCTTTTCAAAATAACTTGATTATCTTAAACAAGGAGCGTGAGCAAGCGTTGATACTCACAGAACAGCAGCTCTGTCCAGCGCGGGATATATATAAATGGATTTGTATTGGTTTATTAATTATGATACACAGGTAAACGCATTTCCGGTGTGTTACCATGTTAGCCAATGTGCTAGGTTGGTGTTTAGGTGTGGGTCATGCCTAGCATGGTTTCCATGGTAATGGTTGCTGTGGTTGTATTCCCACCAATGTGCATGCACATATAAAACATACACACACACTATCCAATTAATAACACACAGATGTGGGTTAGTCTGAGGGGTAACCATGGTACCACCAACATATGTGTATATTTAATGGTTATAATTTGTGTGTGTTTATGTGTGTGTGTGTGTGTGTGTGTGTGTGTGTGTGTTTGTCTGTGTCTCCATGACAATATGTGTGTGTTTCTAGGTGTGTTTGATGCTGAGCGTGTCTCCATGGTAACGTGTGTTTGTGTGTGTTTCCAGGTGTGTGTGATTTGTGATGCTGAGCGCGTCTCCATGGTAACGTGTGTGCATGTGTTTCCAGGTGTGTGTGATGCTGAGCGGGCTGCTGGCCGGGGCGAGCGGCGAGGTGAGCTGTGAGGGGCTGGTCATGCTGTCCGCCAACGTGTCACGTAAGACCACTTCTGATGACATCATCATTACACGCCCGCCTACCGCTCAAGCTTAAATGTTTTACCACCGATTAACCTATGTACGCACTGCACACATTACACAAGACACACACACACACACACACTCACAGACGGACAGTCTAACCCGACTACATCAGTTCATTCTGTTTTCTTTTAAAACAGCTGAGTTACATTAAGTTGGTTTGGTTTCTTTAGTTAAACAAATCACAGAAATGCATTCCCCAGAAGCTGCCTCAACGCTCTACATTGAATTATTACCCAGAGGCCCCCAGCTGCCAGCCCCCTGGACCGGAGCACCGGGGAGGCGTGAGCGCCAGAGAGAGCTCACATGTGATTGTTGTTATTTCCCAGTGAACCACCACCGCTCCCAGCCCGGCGGAAACACAGCGAGAACACGACTGCTGGCTGTTCTTTCACGTCTTTTTCTTGGACAACATTTAAGCCCAGCTGCACCCCCCCCCCCCCCCCCCCCCCAGATTGCTTTAATGTTAATCTTTTTGAATCAGTGCAGCCGTAATAGCAGCACCGCGGGGGAAGGGTGTCTGAAGTCATATTTGCAGCTGATGGGGATGTCATTGCTAGGGGGGAACTCTGTCACTAGTGTTTACTGCAACACGGCCGTCCCCCCCAGTACATTCCCCCATCCTCCCCTGGCCTATCCCCCCTCCTTCTCTAATCTACGCCCAATCATTCCCCCCCCCCCCCCCCCCAGTCTCCCCCAGACCTCCCCTCAACCCCTCCTGGTCTCCAGCTTAGTTGGCCCTGCCCCTCTCCTGGTCTCCCTGCCCCTCTCCTGGTCTCCCTGCCCCTCTCCTGGTCTCCCTGCCCCACTGCTGGTCTCCCTGCCCCTCTCCTGGTCTCCCTGCCCCTCTCCTGGTCTCCCTCCTGGTCTCCCTCCTGGTCTCCCTCCTGGTCTCCCTGCCCCTCTCCTGGTCTCCCTCCTGGTCTCCCTCCTGGCCCCCCTGCCCCTGGTCACGTGCCCTTGCCTCCCATCCTGCTCTAGTAAGATCTAATGAGGTGTCCCGGCCGGTCGAGTCGTCCTCTAACTCGCTATCGACGTTATTGACTGAACCTTCTACTTCTCGTCTGCTTGCAGTTTACGCCTTGGCTTCATGGAACCAGAACTCCAGCAACCTCACAGGTCAGTGACATCAGAGCTGTGTTTATGTGTGTGTGTGTGTGTGTGTGTGTGTGTGTGTATGTGTGAGTGTGTATTTGTGTGTGTGCGTGTAGCGGAACTGCCAGGCCAAATAGTTTGGTCCTCGCCCACAGCTAGGGGAAGCCGAGGGAAGAGATGAGGAGTGTAGAGGCAAGGTTGATCTTGTCTCAGATTATGGGAAGAAACATCAAAGATGAGCTTGAGCTGGAAATAGAGCTTGGGCTGGGCCACGGGAGGAGCAGGAATCATTAGAGCCCCTGTTCACAAGCACAGGGCCCGGCCCAGTGTTAGCATGCAGCCGGAGCGACGCGCGTCCTCAAAGCCTCCTCAGGTTCAAGGCTGAATGGAGCTAGCACGGCAGGAACCTTCATGTTGCTAGCGTGCTAGGTCATATAGCTAGCAGCAGGCATGTGAGTGTCAGATATGGAGTAAGAACGCCATGAATAGCTCAACTTTTGCTCCCCCAGACTCCTCTGAGCCTTTCTGTGAGACCTCAATCGATGGAATCGGTACCTGCTGGCCCAGGAGCAAGCCAGGACAGATGGTGTCCCGGCCCTGCCCGGAAATGTTCTACGGCGTCCGCTACAACACCACCAGTAAGACCAGCAGCGGCCCCTCCGCTACGACCGGCGCTCTGAGCCAGTGCTCTGCTGACAATGAACTAAAAATACCCCCCCTTCTCCTGTGGGTCCCCAGGGGGCGCCTAGTTTATATAACTGTGTACACATAAATTAGCATGGAGCGTTGGAATTAACAAGACACATACATGTGGAGTAAATAAGTGTGCACACAATGCAATTATGGGTTGTATGGGATAATGGAGGATTGCTAAGAGATAGAGAGTCTAAAGTGGAGTGTTGTCATGGCTGCATTAAGATGAAGTGCATTCCTTCAAGTTGGGTTTAAAGAAGATTAAACAGGGCTTCGTACCATTAGAGCTTTCATGCAGTGTTTATTGTGTACTTTGGTTAGATATGTTATCATAAATTATTTATCTTGATCGCCAAGAACCGTTTAAGGGTGAGCTCCAAGCCAGCATGCATACACATGCTGCCGCACATCTCCACATCTGAATAATTCAAGTCCAAATTGTTCTTCATAACTATGGAATTCAATCCAAACAAGATCTGGGACAGAACATCACTTTGACCTTTATGGATATGTTATTGTGTTTCAATCTCACAAAAATATTTCTTGTTCTAATTCAGGATTAGGATTCTGAGATTTTGACAGTTTATGCTGCAGATAAGATATGAATAAAGGTTAAGGTAATAAATCCAAATTTAGAATGAATGAGTCATCAGGCTAAGGTTGGGCCCTCAGGGAGATATCCCACCAGGTAGACGGGATTAAAACTGGCAGCCTTCAGGACAAGGGAGTCCCACTGCGTCTCAAATTTGGACCTCATTCAAAGTACCACAATCAAGTTTTGTGATTGAATCGTCTTCTATGATCTTAAACATACTTGATTTTCTTGTGACTGTGAATAATAGCATAATGCAGGGAAACCAGTTGTAAAAAACTAAGTTTTTGCCAAGTTCGGGAAACAAGGTTTTGAAACATTTTACACTGGTTCAGTTGTTTCTGTGAGATGCCCAGGGGCCTCATTTATCAACTGTACCTACGCACAGATTTGTGCGTAAGGAGTGCGTACGAACATTGCCACACAAAGTATGGAATTTAGCAAAATGTACATATACTTAGGAATGTAATAAAAAAAATATTCAAAAAAGTAAACATATGCACATCTCTGGCCATGCATAAGAACAGAATCTAGCAGAGCATTTAAGTGTGTCAACATATGCATTAAGCAATGTTGCTTCATGCATGTTGCTGCATGTCCCATGTTTCCTTTAATTAGAAAACATACAATTACTCCTTTGTCTAATTTTAAATAGACAAATTGGTTTCAAACCCTATAAATGACAGCTGTGAGAAATGTTTGAAATGAAGTGCAATGGCTTATCTTGCACTATTGGAAGACTTGGCAAACCATGCTCTCCACAGGGAGCGTGTTTTCAAAGATTACGCTGATCTTCTTGGCGAGTTGCTGACGTGTCACGTCTGTGGGCTATGACTCTTTTTTTGGCTTTAAGTTTAACATCAAACCATTTTATTTTTTTCAGATAGGGTTCTCTCTTCCGACCCAACTGAATTTACTGCATCAGTCACCTTTTCCCATGCAGCAAGCTTTCTTTTATTTGTAAGGCCTCCTGCACTAAGTTAGCCAAGTTAGTAACTTTTTTTTAATTCAACTCATTTACGGGCGTTTCAATTTTAGTGTTATCTGTTTGCCATTATAGCGGTGAGGGGACAAACACATTCACATGGTTGATAAAGGGATGCTTTGTGACCTCATTTTCATCTTCAAACCGCTTATCCATGGTAGGGTCGCAGGGGGATATGCTCCAGCAGGGGCCCCCAGACTTTCCTTCCCTTTCCTTGGTAAAGAAAGGGAAGTCTGTGACCATGTATGGTTAATTAGAGGTGTTTCTGAATGCAAAAGGTCTGAGCATGCACGAGCATGGTATTTAAAAACAGGTGGAATTTATTAAGATAGACAGCTTACTGATGTGCGTACGCCTTGCACACGTTTGATAAATACTGATTTTGTATTCAAGCACATCCTAAATTTCATTTGTAAGAGGGAATTTAGAGCCTTTTCTAAGCACGGTTGATAAATGAGGCCTCTGGTGTGGATGTGTGGCCCTCTGGGCGGCCCTTAAAGGCCCAGAGGACTTCTAATACCCTTAACCTCACTGTGTGCTTTGAGTTTCATATTCAATACAACTAATTATAATGCTCATACTCAATGGTGACTAGCTATGAAAAAGGTCTCTCTGAGTTAGCATGGGCCAAACACACAGGGATAACTCATCCCCATCCTAGGAACACATTTCTTAGGTGTGATTGTGCTCAAATCTGGGCTAAAACAGGAGGTACACTTACACTATAGCGCCCAAAGCCCACAGATCACAAATTACAGTTTATATGTCTCGCTTTAGCCAAGAAAGAATTACAATCAAACTGTTTAATGTAGTGGTGCTGCATTTCTGGCTCACTTTTTATAGGGCTTGAGTTTGTTTTGGGCACGAGAATACAGAAACATTATTTTGCGTGTATCGTGACACACCCATGTGCTTTTGAAATAAAGATAATACAAGATCAAGAAGATGAATTAATAAATATACATTTACCTTTAAATATTATCAGTGCAGTCCACACACACACATTTATTCAAAGCAGCTGCAAATCGAAAAATGTGGAGCCCCGATTTAAAAGTTCATAGTGTAGTCGTAAATGTATTTCCCACATGGCGGAAATACTGCATAAAAGTCAACATCTCTCCCAGGGGTCCCTGGACTAGGCCCCTGGAGGGTTCTCTGTCGGCCGGGGCCCACTGGGCATTCTGTCCTCCGTTCGCCTCATTTGGCTAAACGAAAATGGCTTTGGACTCCGAGTGGCCAGGTGACATGCCTCTAGAGGGATTAAAACACAGGGAATAAATGAAAACAATAATCCCTCCATTTTTCCGCACAGCAGGAAGTCAGGGAAGATTAGAGGAGCATTGCCCGGCTGAGCCTCCCTCTGATTACTCGGGTAGATCCAAAGGTGCATGGCGACTAGTTGTCAAGGTAACAAAGGCAGCGACCAAGATAGCATCATTACCACCAGCGAGCCCTTGGCGCTGATTGAAAGGTTACGATCTCGCTCTGTGTTTGTAGGTGGTATTTTTAGCTTCCATTCATAATTAAGTATTATTCAATATTTCACTTGCCATCGAGGAAAGGCTGGAGCAGAGCCGAGAGACAATGTAATCAAGAATTAAGATGTTGTGTGTGTCCCAGCCGGGAGCTCATCTCTGATTCACCTCAGAGCGATGCTAATGTCCCTGCATAGATGTTGCTCCGCCATTCTTCAACAACTCCCCAACGTCTTTGATGATTTCATACTTAAAGCTTCCGAGATGCGAAGTCTGAAACATTTGGCATGAGAATTATGCCTGTAGCCAGCTATGAGGTCACAACGTCTGGCCGCTTTTTAGAGATAAGGAAATACAGTTGGGAATTAAATATGGTATACGGAATAATCAGCGGTTGAGAACTTGACAGTCATTATTTCAGTGTCAGAAATGCTCACAGAATAAAATGCCTTAATAACTTGACTCTGGACGTCATTCACTAGTGTCACAGTGTCAGACAGTTGAAGCTAAAACTCAAGACACTAGAGGCTGCTAATGGGAAACTGTAGTTTATCTTTAAGCGGTAATGGAGAAAATGATGGTAATGTTATTGTTATGTATACAATAACGATAATATATTTGTTATAAGTCACGTAATGTGTTACCATCAGGTTAGGCCTACGTATTCATTTTTCTTCATATGAATTTATTTATGATCTCCACCAGCCCTTTTGGAAGCAACAGAAGTAGCATTTAGCAGTCAACAGTTATCACTAACAGTTACCTCTTAGCAGTCATTCAGTAGCATTAAGCACTAACCAGGAAGCATTTAGCAGTCAACAGTTAGCAATAACAGTAACCTCTTAGCAGTCACTCAGTAGCACCAACCAGGTAGAAGCCCTGTCTTATAGATGCCGTGGAGGCAAATTAGCAGAACATTCTTTGCATTGTGTAGAAGCCGCTCCTCAGCGATCATCGTTCAGCCCATAGTTTGATCTCGGCTGAGAGGGGATCCTGGATCGTTGCATTATCTCAGTGTACCTTACTTCCCATAAGCTATATAGAGTATGTTGGTCTCATATAAAAAATATATATTTTTAACTAATGAAAATGGTGTTACATACAATTGCATACAATTTTATGCTAACAATCAGTAGGTTATTTCAATATGAATGGCACTAAGTTAGCAAACGCACACCTACACACACTTGTAGTGTAGTTGTGTAGTCAGCACCTGTGAGCCTTGTTAAGTGCCTGAGGGTTAAGGGTCTGAATGCCAGACGTTCTGTCAGGCAGCATTCTATACAACAGTTGCACCCAGGTCAGGGGATGACGACATCATCAACTTCAAGGTTATTTCTCTCAACAGAGGACAACAGAACAGAGGAATAACGATTTCTGAGCTAATCAAGTATGTTTTATATGTCACAGTTAATCACAGTTTATAATTACAGTTATCGTATCATATATCTCCTCTCCACCTCTGTCTTGTTCCACAACATTCCCTGTTGTTGGCCCGGTCATGCGGGCTATGAGTTCAGTGCCATATTGCAGCCAAAGCACCCATCAGCCATGTCTCGTGTACATTTCCTCCATCACTAACTTCTTAAAACACAGTCAATCCGTTTCTGAGGAGAGGGGCATTAGAGGTTGCCTCCTCATGGCCCTCACTCTATGCGTTCTCCCTCTAAACCAGATTTTGATATTTGTCCATATTCCGATGAATGCACCTCTTAATCTCTGTGCGTGACGCCACCGATAAAGCCGAGGCATTCTTTTCATTAACGGTATGGTGAACTCCCTCTCGACCGCACGAGGAGGCGGACGATGTGGCGACCCAGACCACCGACCCCACCTCCATCAAAGGGTTGCCCACCAGCACTCCGTTCCCAGTGCCTGAGGGCTTCCTGTGGGTCCCGAGAGCAGGGGGTGAGGCCCGAGGGAGCAGGGAAACCCAGGTGGGCTAGACCTGGGCCGGGCACAGCCAGATAGACTCACAGTGCAGTTCACTCACTGAGAGCTGAGGGCTTCTGCATTTCTAATGAATAACACTCTATTACTAGCAATTCAATCTCACAGATACAGATTCAGATCTCATAATTGACCTAAAGCTTACGTTTTGAGTTACCTGATATTTAAACAATCCTTCCATCGATGACATGACTTCAAGTTTTGGTGTAAGGATTTGAATATTTCCACACAGGCAGAGCTCTGTATGCAGTGCAAAGGGCTTTTGTGTAGTATCAGTGCAGCCCAACTATTTATGAGGGGTCCGAGCAGCGAAGTTGCTTGGCCCCTATTGTTTCTCTAACGTTTTTTTTTTCCCTCAAATTCTGTAAAAGTCATACTGCAGCCTATACCGTAAGTCTTAAACTCTTGAAATTTTCAGGTATGGTTACCAATAACCACCTCTACCCATAAACCCAAATTTTATTTGGGTTTATTTGCTATTGCTATTGCTATTATTTGCTATTGTAAAAAGTCATGAATTAGGCTTATTTCTCCACATTAGATTGACCTGGATTCAATATTCTTTTAGAATATTAATCTCTAGAATCAGACGCATTTATAAAATCTGGGTCTTTTGCCCTAAAAATTTATACTTTTCCCACAATTTCTTTTTAAAGCTAAACATGATAAAAGGATTCACAGGCTACAAAAATAATTAAAAATTCACCGAAATCGCCACATAAAATCTTTAGACCATGCCTCACAAAAATCATCAAACAGAATTAGTTTTACTTAGTTACATTTGAGAAATATTGGCCAATAAAGTTGGAGCAGTTAGCCCATTTTTCTTATATGACCGTTTTGTTATTGTATAAAAAACATACGACTATTATTAGGTGGATACCAATACCCCCCACTACTAACAAACCCAAATTGTGGTACTGCACCCAAAGGTGGCGCTATTTAAAAAAAATTAAGAACTTTCTCCTTACGAGATTGACCTGGACTCAAAATTCTTTCATCATACTAATCTCTAAAATCAGATGCATTTTTTTCACCCTGGTCTTCTGCTCTAAAAATGTTTATTTTTCCCACAATTTCATAGAAAAGCCAAACGTCCACAGTCTCAACACATTTTGCCTATATGACCATTTTGTTATTGTATAACTACCATACGGCTATCATTAGGTGGATACCATTAACAATGCAAATTTTCTGATCTGTACTCTTTTAAGAAAGCCCTTAATTCTCTTGTGAAATGTGTGCTTGGAGTTTTCTTGATGTTGTGTGCTTATCAATAGACATTTTCACCATGTGATTGAGGCTTCTTACAGTTCAGGAATGTCAGTGGTGCAATGGGATAATACCTGCTACTGGTGAACCTTAGGTTGAGTGTTCGAATCCCTGTCAGAACATTATGAACAAGCTGAACATGACATTCACTCATTGCCACTCATTTAAGAAGCACAACATTGAGCAGCAGCTGACATTCATAAGTCAATCAACATTCCAGCTCATTAGTTTCCAAGAATCTGTAGAACTTCTTCATTAACCGTTTATCCTTCATAATGTACTCTGTCATATTAATATTTCTTCCGTTAGTGTAATTGACAACAAATGTTTAATTTCCCTAGAATTTTAAAGATTTTTCAGGTATTTGCTTTTAAGAAAGGCTTTTAAGAATTCATTTGAGAAATGTTTGCCTGGAGTTTTCTGGATGTTGTGTGCTTATCAATAGAGATTTTGACCATGTGAATGAGGCTATTTTTCAGGTTTGTCAGTTGCTCAATGGGATAATGCCTTGTACTGGTGATCCTTAGTTTGAGGGTTCGAATCACGATTAGACAATTATGCTGAACATGACATTCGGTTATTGCTCTGCAGCCCGCTCACCTGAAAGCCGAGGCACAGTATGGCATTAAGGGGAACATCAACATCTTTCCTTCACAATTATATGTCATATTTATATATTTCCATTAGTGTGTTCTTGACTTTTCATTTTGCTCGGACCCCGTTAATCACCGCTTTCGGTTATATTTGTATTTGAAATGAAAAGAGTTATGGTGTATTGCTATGCATCTCTGAAACCCTCCTCAAAACGATCAAGGGTTCTCAGATCAAGTCCATTTTATTTGTACAACCCTAAGAAAAAGTCCCAAGTCTCAAAGGGCTTCACAGGCCCTCATTAGAGCACACCCCTCTAAACCTAAGTCCTCTAAAGGACAAGGAACCTACCCAACCCCGCGGGAGGAAACCTTGAGAAGGAACCAAGAAGAGGGATCCGTCCTCACGGGTTTGGTAGGAGAGCAATAACTGCTGAGTGGCAGACCCATTATGGTAGCAAAAAACAAAACAGAAACAAAGGTTTAGATATATTAAGCAGTTACACTTTACAATAAGGGTGCATTTATTTAGTAAATAAAATTAACTAACAGTTATAAACACTTAACAGTTAACTAATGGTAAATTAACAGTTAACAAAAGGTCTAGCAATCATTTACTAATGGTGTTCATGTTTATTAATGGCGTTCATATTAACTAAGCTAATATGTTCATGTTTACTAAGGTATTCATTAATACATTTTATTACACAGGTCTTCTCAATGCCGTGGAATGCTCCGTTCACTTACATGGGCCCTTCACAACTTCCGGCGGTGAAATATATTTGATGATAAGGATTTTTTGCCTCTAATGACGTCTTTGGTATCACTCCGCAAGTGGTCCGGTAGCTTGTCATCCCCAGCGTCTTTGGTTGCTAAGCGACGTCAACGTCTTTGGCCGACTATTTATCTGCTGATCAACACTATGAATGCTGGTAACAAATTGTAAAAAGGCACACCATGTGAAGTTATTTTTTCGTTTTGGCAAGTAGCCGTGTAATAAGCGGGATAATGTATAGAATGTCACCGGTCATTATCGAAATGAAGCCCCTTCAGGGCGAAGCAAGACACCTCCGCTGCACGTCGGTGTCCAGTTCACCCTGCTAGGGCTTATTTTCCCAATAATGACGTTCTATACAGTATCCCTTACATAAACCAGGGTTAACCCTAACCCTATCCCCCACTAAGGATGGGAGATTGTGTGCACCAACTGAACTACAATACTAACCCACTACCCCTAACCCACTAAGTGAATGCTATATAATAATGTTATTAATGCATAAACCTAAATAAATGGTAAATGAATTTAGCCTTATTGTTAACTGATACTAATTCATTTATAAGAAATGTGGCATCTTTGAAATGACCGCATCAAATCCAAACTGTCATATACGGTAATACAGTAGGTATTAAAACGTTGGGAGAAAAGTAAAACCTGATATTTGGGTGGTGCATGTCAAGAGAAAGACTACAGTTCTACCAGCTCCCTGCTGTTCAAGTGGATAACACACACCAACACACATAGGCTGAAAACAATTTAGTGGGGAAGCAAGGGGGACGCAGACAGTGAACAGTAGTTCAATCGGGAGAGACTAGTATATCAAATAAACCACAACATTCATTGACAACACATTTGAAGATGAGACACCATCAAATTATTCTTTTTGGGGACGATGGATCCATGAAAAATGCCAGGAGATGAGTTGTATTGAACGTTTATTACCTTGACAAATGTGAACAGCACCTTATGACGGACAAAAGAGAATCAATACATGACATGAATGGATGCTTCCATGATCAGTGAGTTCAGAATTCACTGCATCGTGGAACGCAAAAGTAGTGATATTACCGGAAGCAGAGAGCCGCTCAGGAAGACAGAACGCCAGCAAGGGTTTAGAATGAATTCACAGCGATGGGAGACAGGAAAGCCATCAATGACTTTGGTAGAATTCCCAGCTATGGTAATTTAAAGGCTTGTGAATGCCCTGCTGTGGATAACATTCTATGTATGGAATGGCCAGGGATGGAAGGACGTTAAACCAGCAATGCATAGCAACAGTATAGATCGTCCTGCAAGGGAGCATGCAGAGATAGAATCCGTGACCGGGACCAGCAACATTCTGATAGAACTAGTCTCACGAATCAGACTTCCAATCTGGGGGAACGGGATATTCACTTTCTTCTGCTTCATTTTTCGGACCGATCACGTTGCTGGAGGCTTTGATCTGTAGGGCATACTTGGCAAATTCCAAATCCACCAGCAGTGGTAATCAAATAAAGAACTGTCTTTACAGGTTTCAAAACACATTGTGGGCTAGCCACTGTAGAAATGCAATAAGAATTTTCTTCTGAATCCTTAATCCAGCTGGCCAATTTGATTTCTCAGGTAGAGGTGAAACAGGAAAAGCTTTGTTTCCAGTGGTTGGTTTCTGTCCCACTGTGGCCCAGGCTCCACGTGGTTTATCCGCCCGGAGGTTCTTCGTGTGCTAGTTTTGCTTTTTGACTGCGATGTTGATTAACTTGCTAAGTGTGATATGATGATAGACACCACCATCAGCTAAATGCTTTACATACCATGGAAGTCATTGAAATACCTCTGCGAAGATGATTTCTGCAGCATCACAAATATGCCATCTGATAGGAATCAGAGTGAGTTGGTGATTTGGATCTTAAACACAGCAAGTAGACTTTCAGGTTCTGAAGAGTCCAATTTGCCGCTGTCAACTTCCTGTTAGCATTCACACGTTTCTCCCCTCCCTTTGTGCGTCTTGTTGATCTTTGCATCAGACGTTAACTGGAAGAGAGTTTTTGACACCTTGAGCAGTTTGGAATATATCGTTGGTGCAATATGACCAGACAGAGGAATGACTTGATCTTTTTAGGGCATGGGGTCTGGCCGTCTGGAAACAACAAGTCTGACTTTGACAACTCATGGCCTCCACCTCAACGGGGTCTGTCGACACATGGCTTCTTTCAATGACGTGGACTGAGCGGCACAGAAAATGCCACTTCTTGGGGCCCAGCTCAAGGTTGTGTGCACCTGCAACCACTCGAAGCCCATCTCTAGTCTCTTTACAGCCTTCCCCTCACTAGGCTTGAAACCCATTAGGTCATCAACATAATCATGGTCATTATGTTCTGATCCCTAAAATCATCATGAACATCATTTGTATCATTATACTCGTGAAGGCCAACAGTCCATGAGATGGATTCCCTCCTCAGCTTCTTTCCTGAAGATGCACACCACTCTTTGTCCTGGGCGAGTTCAACATCCTGCCACAGAAGTTGCACTCACCTGCATTAACATACCTTTTCACCACCTTTGGCCTAACACTCTCCCCTTCACCTCCCACCCATAGGGCCGGGAACAAACCTGATATTCACAAGGTTCTGCAGTACCTCGGCTCTCTCCGTTACCCCGCTCCCTGTGTCTGACCATCACTTTGTTGCTTTCTCTTACCCCTTGAAGACCCCCCTCTGTATTCCTCATACTGTCACCACCCGCTGTTACCTGAAATCTCTCTTTCCCTCTACTCCTGCCTCGACTGTTCTGTCTTCACGACCATCTTTAGAAAGATTCTTGATTAGTTATGTTTAACCACGCCATCACCTGGCCCCTTGACCCGATCCCCTCCTCCCTTCTCCAGGCCACCTCGAGCAGCGTCCTGCCATTCCCCACCACCCTCATCAACTCCTCCCTCACTTCAGACTCCTAGAATCGAGCCGCTCCTTAAGATTCGACCTCTGACACCATTGACATCTGGAACTCCAGACCGTTATTTCTTCTTTTATTCCTTCAAAACTCTGGCCACCAATCACCGACATTTGTCCTCCTATCTCTCACAAAACGATCTGCTTGACATCTATCAGTCAGGCTTCAAGACTACACACTCCACTGAGACAGCTCTCCTCACGGAGAACTGTTCTCTGTTTTGGCACCGCAGTGGTGGAACGAGCTCCCTGCTGATGTCAGGACTGCAGAGTCGCTCACCGGCTTCCGCAAGAGACTCAAGACTCACTTGTTCAGAGTTCACCTGGACTCTGCATAGCTTCCCCCCTTACCCCCCACTGCCCTCCTCCTCCCTTGCTCCCTTACTTACGTACGCTGTACGTCCTGGCACTTAATGTACGCGCTTATTGTATGTTGTATGTCCTGGCACTTAAAAATGATACTTAGCATCTTGTCCTAACTATCTTGTTACACAAGGGGAATGGGTTAAATAAGCAATTGCAAGTGCTTGGCCATTTTTCTCTGAACATCCTGTCTGTACCAACAGTGATATATAGTTGTTTCTCTTTCTTCTGACAAATGTACTTTGTACATTTTGTAAATCGCTTGGGATTAGAGTGTAAATGTTAATGTAAGCAATGTTGACATCAACTCAAACCATTTATGGACAGATCACCTCGCCACGGAAGACTTTGCTGTTTGACTTAAGAAGCATGTTGAGCTGTGCAAGGACCATTGTAGTGCCAGAAGCTTTGCACATCCACCATCCCCGCTCTGGTGGAGACACAGTGACTGTATCTCCTTTGTGTTTCCCCAGCTCTGTGATTAAAACACCTATGTGTTTGAGTGTACTGTTTGTTACACTAGAATGGTGATGAATGGGTGTAGAGCTGTAAGGAGCTTAGCTAACCGGTAGACTAACCCCACAGTCGTTAGTGACAGCAGGAACCCCCTACCACAACCTGAAGAACCAACGTAACTTGGCAGGGCTACTGAGTTAGTGTGCATAAACGTTCCTCTACCAAAACACACTTTAGGACGTACATAGATATTCCTTGGTTCTGTATCAGCTGTATCAGCATGTCTGTTCGTCCTGGCCTATCTTCAACTTTATCACAAAACCAATGATTGAAAATTGAATAACCAAAACTCATTGTACAGAAAAAACAGATGCAAAAAAATGCACCTCAAAGCACAGAACCAGGGAACAGTAGAAATCCAAAGAACAGTTAAATGCTTGCTAGAGTAGCAGACAAACTCAGCAGCCACAAAAGATTTTTTGCAGTAAAAGGCTGGAGGCCAGTGTTAATATCTTACTCCACAAAGGACTATCACCAGTGAAACCTGAAAGTCAATAACATCTTCAGATCTTCCCCCCCTGCCGTCTAACCAGATGTGACCCTTCTATTCCAGCTCAATCTCAGCAGACCGAAGAGACGACTCGCAGCTTCTCTCTGCATCACAGCATTTATTTCAAGCTGTTTAATAAACACAAATATGTGGTTGGTGGTTATTCTAAATTGTTACAGCTCCTGCCCCAACACATTAGAATAAAAATAAAATCAACTCACTGAAGCTGTCTCCATAGTTCCTGAGAATACTAGAGCACGAGACACAGCAGCTAGCCATCCAACAGGCTAACAGGCTAGCAAACTAACTTCACGCGACCACAACAGAAATGTCATAAAACTTTGATTCGAGTTAAGTACATTGTATCACTAGAAATTGTCAGATGTCTTGGTAAGACAAAGACAGGATATTAAACTGTTCCCCAAATAGATGAAAATAAATAACAAGTTCGCATCTTACAAAAAAAAGAAAAACTGAATGAATTTTGACAAACTCCATCAATCCCTTACAACCCTGTTACACAATCATTTCTTTGAAGCTATCATATTGGTTACACTGACGCACCCTCCGCCTACAGCGCCCCCCTGTGGGAAGTGAGGGGTTGTTGGTGTCGGGCATGTTGAGTTGGGTGTTTGAATGAATGAATGCTCCAGAGATATGCCTATTTGACGGCTTTAATGTTTGGACTGTAATTGTGGCCATATTCCCGCCTTTTGTGTGGTGGTCATCAATGATTCCTGTATACAAAGCAATCCACTTGCGAGCCAATTAGTCTCCATGTAACGCTTGATAATAAATAAACAAAGCCCTGGTCAAGCAGGGTCGGTACGATGTAGTTAGACCTATCTTTTTGCCAAAAGCAACCTTTATCACAACCTGGTGACAGCATATTCAGACAGTGATGTCTGTGCCCTGATACTACAGCCGTGGGAGTTTGTGTTTTCGAAAATAAAAGGCCTCCCAGGAGGTGGAGCGGAGAGGGCGGAGCTAGAGTGAGATAGTTAGCGTTTCGGGACAGGGTGGGGGAGCCACTTATGGGCGGGGAGGGGGATGATGGTGGCATGTTGATTTAAATTGTCATTCCAGAGAAAAATGAACCAAGGCACTTTTTCGGCATGAAGACCCATAAAATAAGCCCTCCAGATGCTTATTTTCATTGATAATCGAGTATAGAGCTCGATTAGCTTCTATGTTATTGGCTAGGGGCACAGCGAACGCTTCCAAATCTGCATTTATTAACCACTAATATTGGTCCAAATAGCACTAAACCTCTGCAGTAGCATGACTAGGGTCCCTACACATAGAACGAAGCATCAACAACTTAGTTAACGTAGCGGGAGTTCATTCAAAAAGATTTTAATGCTAAACAAGCTGGGCCTGACCGGCTTACTATCTACCGTCAATATTAAAATAGTGGAACCAAGATTTTTTAAACAGCCAAGTATCAAGAGAGGAGATTGTTAAAGGAGACATATTATGGTGTTTTCCCAACAAGTAAACATAGTATATGAGCTCCAGAAAACATGTTTTTGAAGCTGTGCTCTAGAAATAGCTTTTAGGAAAAAAAAATCTTGCCTACCGCTATTCCCCCCAGTTTCAGTCCCTTCAGAATGCGCTGTTTCTGTAGCTGTAATGCAAATGAGCTGCTGCCCATTGACCAATGAGCTGTCAGAGTGAACCACAGCATGGAGGAGAAGTGATTGTTGCCGTGTGCGGACTCCTGGAGCTCTATATCCATATAATATAATATAATATAATATAATAATAATATTATATAATATATAGGTATTTATATAATACAATATCTTATATCACAGCCAAAAGCTATGTGCTCCTCAAATGATATTATGAATCATAAAGACTGTGTCTGATGTCTCTGGTACTTCCACAACATGTAAAGACTCGTAGTGGGGGTTATCTCGGCCATGGTTGTGAAGAATTGGGGGAAAGGTACTTTGGCCTTGACTCTCTGAAGTCCATGAACCGCGACATGGAGGAGAAAGGGATTGTACTCCGGGAGCCGAGCTGCCGGACTGCCGCTGAAGCTTCGGTTCAGCTCCCGGAGTACAGTCCGGCAGTTCAGCTCCGGCAATACAATCCCTTTCTCCTCCATGTCTCCTCCTCCGGACTGCGGGGGGAGGTCGGCGGCAGTCCGGCAGCTGAGCTCCGGGAGTACAATCCCTTTCTCCTCCATGTCTCTACTTTAGCATAGCTAAAATTATGTGGACCAGCTGACGAGCAGCTCCGGCGGGGAAAGAGATTGTACTCCCGGAGCTGAGCTGCCGAGCTCCCCCCGCTGAAGCTGCTCGTCCGCTGGTCCACAGAATTGTAGCTATGCTCTGATTGGAGGGGGTTGGGGAAGTGGGAGGTACTATTCGATTGTGCCCCCTTCTTACGTAGGAGGAGGCTCTGAAACTGACTCGCTCGTTTGGTAACTGTAAATCATGTACAGACTCTTTTCACAGTTTGTATGCGTGTGGGAGCACCAGAGACCCCAAAACAACACCCCAAATCCCAGGAAAAGTGTTGTTTTCATAATATGTCCCCTTTAAGTTAAATTTGTTGGTGCCTCTATTATATTATTCACAGTAGGTAAGGGCTGCGCTTTTAAAGAACTCCACTGGAACACAGTTTTAAATGTCTCCATTGTCGGTCCCCGAAACCTCTGTTGTGTGGACGCAAGGCAACACCGCAGCAAAACCCCTTTGTTTCTGTGACCCTCAGAGTGGACGGACCGGAAGTAGCTCTAATGGTATTCCTAGTTTGGTTCCGGTCCTTTGGGAACAGCTCCAGATGTCGGAGATCAGGAACGTGGGTGTCAGTCTTCTGACATTAGTTACGCTCTCCACTAATCCCAGCTGACTGATAATCCCACAGACCGTGCTGTCCCCCCTCTTTCTCTCTCTCTGTCTCTCTCTCCGTCTCTCTCCCTTCATCTCCCTTTATAAATCCTGCTCTCCCCCTCACCCCCTCTATCTCCCTCTACAGTGGGATGAATAGCTCATGAGGTGGACAGTCGGTCCCCGCACGGCCATGGCATTCATAACGGCCGCTCCGCCTCAACACTGTGCTTACGCACGCTTCGCACACTCCTCTGGATGGGCGTCAGAATGTCGCCGACCTGTGACATATTTGGTTTTGCACCGGCTTGCACTGTTTACGCATGCCGACTATAAATTCGTTTTTACCCCTCTCTAACCCTTCAGTGTCCACCCTAACCCCTCTCCCCGCTCATCTCTCTCTCTCACCCCTCTCCCCCTCCATCCCTCTCTCTCACCCCCTTCGTCTCTCTCTCACCCCCTCCGTCCCTCTCTCTCACCCCCTCTCCCCCCTCCATCCCTCTCTCTCACCCCCTCTACCCCCTTCGTCTCTCTCTCTCACCCCCTCTCCCCCCTCCGTCCCTCTCTCTCACCCCCTCTCCCCCCTCCGTCCCTCTCTCTCACCCCCTCTCCCCCCTCCGTCCCTCTCTCTCACCCCCTCTCCCCCCTCCATCCCTCTCTCTCACCCCCTCTACCCCCTCCGTCCCTCTCTCTCACCCCCTCTCCCCCCTCCGTCCCTCTCTCTCACCCCCTCTCCCCCTCCATCCCTCTCTCTCACCCCCTCTACCCCCTCCGTCCCTCTCTCTCACCCCCTCTCCCCCCTCCGTCCCTCTCTCTCACCCCCTCTCCCCCCTCCGTCCCTCTCTCTCACCCCCTCTCCCCCCTCCGTCCCTCTCTCTCACCCCCTCTCCCCCCTCCATCCCTCTCTCTCACCCCCTCTACCTCGTCCGTCTAGCCCCTGCTCGGGCTGTGTTGGTGTGTTTCTGTGTGTGTGGACAGCAGGACGCCGGGATAAGTCATCTGATCGTTGGCCTCACGCGCTGTCCTCCCCCTGCACCAATCATATACCACCACCATGCATTGTTGTTGTTTATTGTTGTTGTTGTTGTCCTGTGCATGAAAGAGCCGTGTCCACCCTGCTCTGATCATGCATGGGTAGCTAGGTCTGAATGCGGTCTCTCAGGCATGAAACACAGAGCTGTTCACACAGGAGAGACACATGGAGCTGGACTCACGGGACAGAGCCGCCATGCAGCGAGGCCTGTGAGACAGACAGATTGGCAGATGGAGAGAGCGATAGAGAACTACATGCAGGGTTAATATGATGAATCCGTTGATATGATGACAGGGTGAGGGGTATTTGTTATCAACAGCTTTATGGATGATTGTCCTCCCAATTCACACCGGATTTGACTGTTTATTTTTCGTTTTCATACTTTTTCATTTCATGACAGATTTACATTACACAAGCCCTCTCCAGTGGAAGCATGAGCAGGAGTATTATTGCAGGACACACACATCGAGGAAGGAAGGACAAATGAGAAGGGATGGAAGGAAGGGTGGTGTTAATTTAACAAGTCTTAATTACCAGGGCAAATGTAATCAGTTCCTATTTTCTACTTGATGAAACAAGGCCCTTGCAGACAGTGTCCCAGTGTCTCCAAGCCCTTATCAAAGTCCTGTTTACAAGGCAGGAAGCAACGCAGGTCCAGGTATTCCACTTGAAAATAAGAATTTTGTTCTTAATTTGCTTGCCTGGGTAAATAAAGGTAAATAATCATTCCTCCAGCACGTGTCCCTAGAGCAGTAGGCTGGTCTACGCCCCTTCCTGTTGAGTATGAGAAGCAACCCAGTGTCCAGAGCAGATCCACAGTGATTCTAACACTCACAGCAGGCATTCTGTGGCACACACTGGGAAATGAACATTGACCCTTTGACATTAGAGATATTCCTACCAAGCAGAATATCGTAACAGCTGGACAGTTCAAAAACAGGTGGAGTAATGTAGATTGATGCCACAATTGCACCAGCATAAAACATCGAGTTTGCATGGAATACATGCTCTACTTAGAATCACTTATTGTCTAACCCTAAATCTTACACATTTAGAAGCGCTCAAAGCTGACCTCCAACTTGCATTCCCCTGGGAACCATTCAAGGATATATGAAGGCCATGCCCCGAAGCCTGCTGGACAGAAGCATCATGGGACCCTTATACATTAAGCTATACATTACGAGAACACCACTGTTGACAAGCTGATCCCACTCTCAACTCCCTCTTTACATTTCCTATATAGAACAGATGAAATGTGTGCATATTTTCAAAAGGATGGATCCAAAAGGCCAATCAGATGGCTATGTTGATGAAATGGCAGGACTGATTCTAAAGATGTGTCTTACACCAGATGGGACGAGAGAGAAAGTCCCTTCATGCTCAATCTCCTGTACAGCTGCTTTACAACAGAGCATGAAACTAAACAAAAAAGCACATGAAAAACCTAATCATAGTCTAATCCAATAGAGGTGGTGGTCTTGGGTAATACAACCATGATGCCAAAGATATGGTCTTATTTCTAGATCTGATGGGATTTTCCAGTCATTCACAGCTGCCTACTGGAGACTAAGGCTTGTAGGCCCATGTCGAAAGATTCCCTGTTGTCTCTGAACCAGTTTGAGGAAATCTAAGAGGGAGTCTTTGTGGGACATTCCTTTTCAAATGTTCTGCTCTACCCCATAGAGACAATGGCAAGGCTATTCTTATGTGGAAGCTGTCCATTTGTTGATGGCGTCCTTGATGGACTGAAGGAGACCTGGGCCATTAAAGGAGAAATCCAGTGTAAAATGGATCTGGGATATGTTTAGTATGATAACGAGTTGGAATTTTCGTTTGGGAGCAAAAAAAGCGCGTATAGACGCATTCTTCAGTTGGCTGTTTTCAGCCGATTCTACCAAAACGCTATAAACTTGGAACGATGGGGGCATGTGTTATAAAAACTAAATCGCTATTTTAAACCACTTAAAAGGCTAGAAGTATCCCGACACTTCTCTGGTAGTATAATTAGGGTCTTAACATAAAACAAGGCATTGATAACTTTGTAAGTATACAGATTGTTTATTAAAAAGGACATTTTATACACACAATACCATCAGTAGTTCACCCGTCGACGCCATCTTGTTTTTAAGACTCGATAAGTAGATTGACGAACACAGAGATTGTGACATCCGTCAACAACACGCAAGCTCTGTAGAATGCGTCTATGTGCGCTTTTTTGCTCCAAAACAAACGTTCCAACTTGTTATCATACCAAACATATCCCAAATCCATTTTTCACCGGATTTCTCCTTTAAGGCTGAAGATTTTAGTAATAGGAGATATGATTTGGATTTCAAACATGCTTCATTCCATCTGTTCTCCAAATAAAAGAGGTGGTCATTTAATCTCATATCAATGTTAAAAAAATGGCCAAATAAATGAACTAAATGAAGAACTGTGGCTACAGAGGAACTTGGCCTGCTTGTGGTGAACAGAGTAGGGTAGGGTAGCATCACCTGTAGGGTGAACTGTTTTGAGACTAACCCACTGGTTCTAACGGGGGGTCGAGGCTCTCTACAGAGCTCTTACTCAGCGTTTGAACTTCAGACCTAAACCAAATAAACAATCAATAAAATGTATCAATGAGGAGAGTAGGGGTTAATATCAGGACACAGTGATAAGAACTGAGGAGAGGGCTAATATGATGAGATGGTTATGATGATGAGGGTGAGGGTGAGCCGACCCCCTCTCTCTGGATGTGCCCCCAGCCTCGGGCCTGGCCGCCATCTGCTCTCCCTCTCTTGGGACCTCACATCACGCATTTTCCTCATCCTCCTCACGCCACGCTCCTCAGAGGTTTGGTTGTCTCTCTGACATGGTGTGCTTCATAGCAAACCTTAGCTTAGCTCGGGTAGAGTTTAGCACAGCAGAGCCTACTATTGAGGGGTTTGGCTCATAGCATTGTGCTTCATTGCGAAGCAAAGCATAGTATTACAGAGCCTTACCTAGGAAAGTGGGGGTGAGTGCAGAGTTGGCAGCTCTTCTCCTGAAGCTCTCTAGCGGATCGCCTTTGTACAGTTGTGTGGCGGCTTGGAAGCGACTCACAGGAACACAGCATATCTGTCTAAATTCTCTAAGAGTCTGGTTTGTGCTGTTCCGGTCCGGTCTGGTCTTGTTAGATCTGGTCTGTGGTGGTACTGGTCTGGTCTTTAGATCGGGTATTTGCGGGTCTTTGTTTTGTTATATCTGGTCTGATCTGGTAGTCTGGTCTAGTCTTGTTAGAACTGGTCTGATATGGTCATGGTTTTGTTAGATCTGGTCTGATCTGGTCGTGGTTTTGTCTGATCTGATCTTGTCATGGTTTTGTTAGATCTGGTCTGATCTGGTCATGGTTTTGTTAGATGTGGTCTGATCTGGTCGTGGTTTTGTCTGATCGGATCTGGTCATGGTTTTGTTAGATCTGGTCTGTGCTGGTTAGATCTTGTTGTTTTTGTTTGCTCTTCATGTACGAGGAGGATTAGTATCAGAATCAATAAAGGTTGATTGCGTCCTTGGTGAAATGATTGATTGATCTTGGAGGTGGGGGGGCGGGGACCCTTATGACCTCGCTCCAGTCCTCTGGTCTGTCCGTGTGTAGCCCCTATTGTTCGATACCCGAGGGACAGGGTGCTACCAGAAGCCAGGGCCTTACCAGGGTTCCACCCCCCCCCCCCCATCACATGGGGGGTGAGACACCTGTGCTCTACTTTGGAAGCTTTTCCAACATTGAAGGTGCACTAGAAGGCCGACACACACAATGTCTGTGTGTCCTGAATATTACACCGCTTGGCAGACGCCTCCACACTTAAGCCCCCGCATTAAATCAAAAGTTATTTTTAAACTACAGCTTGGCACCTCTGAGAAGTAAAATGTTTCACCCCTAGTTAATTTCCATACTGTGGGAGAATATGAATTGATGAATGGAGCCATTCAATTCCTGTGTGTTTCTATGTGTGTGTCTCTCCCTCTCTCTCGCTCTCGCTCTCTGTCTCTCTCTCTCTCTCTCTCTCTGTCCTATATCTCCCTCTCTCTCTCTCTCTGTGTCCTATATCTCCCTCTCTCTCTCACTCTCTCTCTCTCTCTCACTCTCTCTCTGTGTCCTATAGCTCCCTCTCCCTCTCTCTCTCTGTCCTATCTCTCTCTCTGTTTCTCTCTTATCTCTCTCTCATTCTGTCATCTCATCTGTGTGTGTGTGTGTGTGTGTGTGTGTGTGGGTGTGTGTGTGTGTGTGTCTTCCACACACATCGCAGCAATAAATTATTATGGGTTCCTCGCCACACCCCAGAGAGCCATGCATTACAGATACACACCACACATACACAAATAGACACACACACACACACACACACACACACACACACACACACACACACACACACACACACACACACACACACACACACACCTATTACAAGCATTATAATACATACAACAAACATATTGTTATACACACAAAATGCACAAAACATTCATACATTATTATGCACACAACAAACACATGAAATAAACAACATAAACACAACATATGCCCATTTTTATACACACATGATGTGTGTTATGTCATGTGTATCATAACGTGAGGATGTCCTGTTAAAATACATTGTACTGATAGATCCCGATCAGTAGATTGATTGATTTATCCTTGGGGCATGACAGAGTAAGTGATGAGCTCCATCTATTGGCTGTTGGATCTATACTCAGCAAATTACTCGTGTAAACATCCCTTAGGTTTTGTCCACATTAGTCCATCATCATGATAGATTTGACCTGTGGTGGACGCAGCCTGTCTCATCCATCGCATGGGAATCAAACCAGTCTATGGACATTCACCACTCTCCTAGAGGCCACTGTAACCGCTGCATATCAATGTATTGATTGGTCAACGTGTCAAATAACTAGACAACCGTTTAAGAACATATTAGATTTGTTCCACGATTATCCAAGATATATTTTAATGTGTGGTGCGGTGTGGTTAGTTTATATTCTAACATGGGGGACCTTATGTGAGGGGATTATGTGTGCTAGCCAGGCCTCAGTCCTGGAAGGTGTCTGGCCTGGACCATAATGAGTGTCGATGCTGGAAGGTCTCATCAGGCCCCTTATCAGGCCTTAGTCCTGATAAGGGGCTCTAGGAGGTCTGGGGGTCAGGTCTGGGCTCTAGGAGGTCTGGGGGTCAGGTCTGGGCTCTAGGAGGTCTGGGCTCTAGGAGGTCTGGGCTCTAGAAGGTCTGGGCTCTAGGAGGTCTGGGCTCTAGGAGGTCTGGGCTCTAGGAGGTCTGGGCTCTAGGAGGTCTGGGCTCTAGGCGGTCTGGGCTCTAGGAGGTCTGGGCTCTAGGAGGTCTGGGCTCTAGGAGATCTGGGCTCTAGGAGGTCTGGGCTCTAGGAGGTCTGGGCTCTGGGAGGTCTGGGGGTCAGGTCTGGGCTCTAGGAGGTCTGGGCTCTAGGAGGTCTGGGCTCTGGGAGGTCTGGGCTCTAGGAGGTCTGGGCTCTGGGAGGTCTGGGCTCTAGGAGGTCTGGGCTCTGGGAGGTCTGGGCTCTAGGAGGTCTGGGCTCTAGGAGGTCTGGGCTCTGGGAGTTCTGGGCTCTAGGTGGTCTGGGCTCTAGGAGGTCTGGGGGTCAGGTCTGGGCTCTAGGAGGTCTGGGGGTCAGGTCTGGGCTCTAGGAGGTCTGGGCTCTAGGAGGTCTGGGCTCCAGAAGGTCTGGGTGACTGAGTTCCAGCAGGTCTGGGTGACTGAGCTCCAGCAGGTCTGGGTCTCTGGCCTCAGTCTGCTCCAGAGGGTTAACCAGGCCAGGCTGCATGTATTGTTATTACAACAGCTTGCTGCCATAGTTGCCTGGACTACAAGGATCATAACAATAGGGGCTAATACAGTAATAATATTACCATTTCAAACAGGGTCACTGGTAGTGGATCTTTTACATACTACAAACACACATAAAAATACATGAGAACATGACAGGAACACGTTTACACTATGAATAAATACGATTGACAGAACAGCTGACGGCTGGACTAGCGATGGCAGAGAGGATCAAGCAGGAAACCAAAATGACCAACCGCAATATGAACTCTTTGACATGGATGACCAGAATAAATACAGGTGGCACGGTTCACCGACGTGTTGACCTCCGACCCCGTACCACCATCAGATCTAAACCAAAGGGTTTGAGGTCCAGACTTAACACGGTTCATTCATCCTTTTAAACTGGATCTGGGGAAGCTGCTGCCTCGGTTCACCTGGGCTCCACATCAACATGTGATGATCAACATGTCATCAAGAGTGCTGGGTCCCAGATGCGGTTACCCCTAACCCCTCTTCACAGGTCATATACTCCCCCCCCCCCCCCCCCCCCCCTGCGTGCCCGGTGCAACAGTCTGAGAGCAGCTGATCTTGGATCAACGCAGTGGTTCAGTGTTTGTGTGCGATGGATGGATGGATGTTACAGTTTGACCCTCCTGTGTTTTCTGCAGACAGTGTCTACAGGCGATGCCTTTCCAATGGAAGCTGGGCAGTGAAGGGGAATTACTCCATGTGCAAGGCGATCCTCTACCAAGAGGTAGGTTCCGCCCCCTATTCTTTCTTAACTCAGCCGTGCACGAGGGACAGGTAGGGTGTGTGTGTGTGTGTGTGTGTGTGTGCGTGGATTTTCTGCTGCGTCTATGTGTGCATTTGTGTTTACTTGTGTTTGTTATTTGTTCTACCACGTCTAATGAGATATTACATCAACAATTCTTTAAAGAGAAAACGTACTTAGTGGGAAACAAGAGACCAAAGAACTTATGCTAATCAAAGAGCAACTACAAACAGTGCTAGCAGAACACACGCTAGCCGAACACATGCTGGCATTAATTAGCCGTGTGTTATATATTCATAGTAAATTGCCTTTGATTTCAAGCCTTTGTTGGCGCAGGTCCTCTCACTAGCTCTACTACTGACGGCGCCATTCAGAAAAAAAAAACACATCAATGAAGGTCTTTAACCACAGTTTGCTGGAGCGTATGTTTGTATGGTTAGATCTCGCAAGGACCCCCAGTAGGCTGTCAGTCCTTTAGACCAGGACCCCAGTAGGCTGACAGTCCTTTAGACCAGGACCCCAGTAGGCTGACAGTCCTTTAGAACAGGACCCCCAGGGGGCTGACAGTCCTTTAGACCAGGACCCCAGTAGGCTGACAGTCCTTTAGACCAGGACCCCAGGAGGCTGACAGTCCTTTAGACCAGGACCCCAGGAGGCTGACAGTCCTTTAGACCAGGACCCCAGTAGGCTGACAGTCCTTTAGACCAGGACCCCAGTAGGCTGTCAGTCCTTTAGACCAGGACCCCAGGAGGCTGACAGTCCTTTAGACCAGGACCCCAGTAGGCTGTCAGTCCTTTAGACCAGGACCCCTGGAGGCTGACAGTCCTTTAGACCAGGACCCCAGTAGGCTGTCAGTCCTTTAGACCAGGACCCCTGGAGGCTGACAGTCCTTTAGACCAGGACCCCAGGAGGCTGACAGTCCTTTAGACCAGGACCCCAGGAGGCTGACAGTCCTTTAGACCAGGACCCCCAGGGGGCTGACAGTCCTTTAGACCAGGACCCCAGGAGGCTGACAGTCCTTTAGACCAGGACCCCAGTAGGCTGACAGTCCTTTAGACCAGGACCCCAGGAGGCTGACAGTCCTTTAGACCAGGACCCCAGGAGGCTGACAGTCCTTTAGACCAGGACCCCAGTAGGCTGACAGTCCTTTAGACCAGGACCCCAGTAGGCTGACAGTCCTTTAGACCAGGACCCCCTGGAGGCTGACAGTCCTTTAGACCAGGACCCCAGGAGGCTGACAGTCCTTTAGACCAGGACCCCAGTAGGCTGTCAGTCCTTTAGACCAGGACCCCAGGAGGCTGACAGTCCTTTAGACCAGGACCCCAGGAGGCTGACAGTCCTTTAGACCAGGACCCCAGGAGGCTGACAGTCCTTTAGACCAGGACCCCAGTAGGCTGTCAGTCCTTTAGACCAGGACCCCAGGAGGCTGACAGTCCTTTAGACCAGGACCCCAGGAGGCTGACAGTCCTTTAGACCAGGACCCCAGGAGGCTGACAGTCCTTTAGACCAGGACCCCAGTAGGCTGACAGTCCTTTAGACCAGGACCCCCTGGAGGCTGACAGTCCTTTAGACCAGGACCCCAGTAGGCTGACAGTCCTTTAGACCAGGACCCCAGTAGGCTGACAGTCCTTTAGACCAGGACCCCCAGTAGGCTGCCTGGACTTGTGTCAGCTCCGACAGACCATGTTTATTGGTCCACTGGTTGCAATCGATTTGACATTTCCAGTCTTTGGTGGAGCAGAGAGGGGTTTGAGCAGCGAGGGCAGGCGGGCAGACCCCCGCACTCCAACGTATGGAACGGAGCGTCCTCGTCCCTGAGACCTCCGCTCTTCAGACCACGAGGGTCGCTTGACATTCTGCTCTGCTCCCACTCAGCCTGTGTCATGAACACAGCAGACATGCATCACACAATAGTGTGGACTACACCAAGCCGTGTGCCAACCAGCTCGGGGAACTAGAACTACAACTAACTACAACAACAATTAACTAGAACTAGGACTTCATCCTCTGTGACCCTGATTCAAGGCTTCCACAAATCATGTGTTCAAATTCCTCAAATCTTCGTTACATTTGGACACAAAAACGATGCCTACCTAGGAATAAATATCTGGTCCACTGGTGACTTCAGAACTGCTTGATAGAACCTCAAGGCGAAGGCAGGAAGGGCTTTCATAGAGTCATAGAGCCCACTGACTTATACAGCAGTGAAATCATAGAGTCATTAAGCCCACTGACTTATACAGCAGTGAAATCATAGAGTCATAGAGCCCACTGACTTATACAGCAGTGAAATCATAGAGTCATTAAGCCCACTGACTTATACAGCAGCGAAATCATAGAGTCATAGAGCCCACTGACTTATACAGCAGCGAAATCATAGAGTCATAGAGCCCACTGACTTATACAGCAGTGAAATCGTAGAGTCATAGAGCCCACTGACTTATACAGCAGTGAAATCATAGAGTCATAGAGCCCACTGACTTATACAGCAGCGAAATCATAGAGTCATAGAGCCCACTGACTTATACAGCAGTGAAATCATAGAGTCATAGAGCCCACTGACTTATACAGCAGCAAAATCATAGAGTCATTAAGCCCACTGACTTATACAGCAGTGAAATCATAGAGTCATTAAGCCCACTGACTTATACAGCAGTGAAATCATAGAGTCATAGAGCCCACTGACTTATACAGCAGTGAAATCATAGAGTCATTAAGCCCACTGACTTATACAGCAGTGAAATCATAGAGTCATAGAGCCCACTGACTTATACAGCAGTGAAATCTATGGTCCACTCTGCAGACATTGATAATGAGAGAACACAAATTGAATGCCTGCATATTGAATTTGGTAAAAAAAAATATATATTACACCTTCAAAGGAAAACCCCAAACAATGCCTGCCGAGCAGAACTAGGTCAATACCCCACCCCCATGTAAAGTAGAAAATAAGCAATTCAATTCGACAGCCGTTTAAAATTGGCCGACTCCCCCAAACCCCCAGAAACAAACCCAGAAACAAGTCGACGGCAGAGGCTTGACCTCAGGCCACGTTCACTAACGAGCCCGATGAGGCCCCGGTTAGCACACGCAGCCCGCCACCTCGTTATCACCAAGAGAAAAAGATGGTTCACATTGGAAGGACACCACAAAAACACAACCCAACATGGCCCTAAACCGCCAGGACACAGACTCCACCCTCAGGAGGAGCCCAGCCCTGACTCCACCCTCAGGAGGAGCCCAGCCCTGACTCCACCCTCAGGAGGAGCCCAGCCCTGACTCCACCCTCAGGAGGAGCCCAGCCCTGACTCCACCCTCAGGAGGAGCCCAGCTCTGACTCCACCGTCAGGAGGAGCCCAGCCCTGACTCCACCCTCAGGAGGAGCCCAGCCCTGACTCCACCCTCAGGAGGAGCCCAGCCCTGACTCCACCCTCAGGAGGAGCCCAGCTCTGACTCCACCGTCAGGAGGAGCCCAGCCCTGACTCCACCCTCAGGAGGAGCCCAGCCCTGACTCCAGCCTCAGGAGGAGCCCAGCTCTGACTCCACCCTCAGGAGGAGCCCAGCTCTGACTCCACCCTCAGGAGGAGCCCAGCTCTGACTCCACCGTCAGGAGGAGCCCAGCCCTGACTCCACCCTCAGGAGGAGCCCAGCTCTGACTCCACCCTCAGGAGGCACTGAGCAGAGAGCCGGGCCCTGGAGAGCGGTCCTCGGAGACCCACCCAGGGAGGACAGGCTGAGCCCACACTGTCCTCACAGACAAGTGTTTACAAACTTGACAACTGTCAAGTTTATTTGACAGTTATACGTTCTTTCCTTCATTTACCCAACAATACCTACAATTGGAAACGCAAACAGACAGGGAAAACATGAAGCATGTCCTGGGGAAAGAAGGAAAAAATACCCTTTCCTGCCTCAGGGAGAAGCTGGGAAGCACTTTATAATAACCAGGAAAACACATCCTAATGACTATCATCATTTTCATAGTGCATTGCTGTTGGATAACTGTATTATAACTGTTATTGTACTACGATAACAATATTGATAGTAAGAGCCTTGTCTCTTTTACCATTAATTATAAGACTGTGTTATTTATGTCTGTACCATTTTGCATTGGCATATTAAGCAAATTATAGCAATGCCTTTTCAAGCTAATTGAGCTCTTACCTTTAGTTAAATTGAATTTGAGATACAGATATTGAGAGAGATGGAGGGAGAGACATCATTGATGTAGAGAGAGATGAGATGGAGAGAGAGATGTAGAGAGATGTTGTAATTTAGATGATCTTCTTTCATTTTATCTGACATTATTTTGGGTATCAATTAAGATTTTTGTGTATTGGCAATGTAAAATGTGTGTTTTCCAAGCCAATAAACCCTTTGAATCTAGAAAAAGAACATATGCAAAGATGGAGTGAGAGAGGGAAATGGAAAGAGAGATAGAATGGACTGAGAGACAGTCGTGATGGAGAGATGGAGAAGCGAGATGCAGAGGGGGGTGACAACGGGAGATGGAGATGTGGAGAGAGAGAGGGATGGTCATACGAGATGCAGGGAGACGTGATGGCAAGAGACGGAGAAGTGATGGATTAAGGATCAGAAATAGGACATGACTGACTTAGCTCTACTGCACAGCTCACCGATTAGCCTTTAGAAAGCAGCGCAGATGTCAGTCTCGCTCGCTGCCAGTGTGGATGAAGCTCCTCTTTACGCTCCCACCGAACAGTTGGGAATAAAATATTCAACAACACACACCGGACCCCAGTCTGAGATACATAACAGGCTCTTTATTATTCATGGCAATTCGGGGTTTTGCCGGACATGCCCATCTGTTTTAGGTGGAAAACACGATGAATATGTTAAATGAATAATTTATTAACTTTCCAATTTAGATGTCACTATCCTTCGTCTACGTCGAAGTGATCGGGTCTAAACCTCCATCTTCTAATTATTTGATCTTTTTCATTCAATGTTTTCTCTTAAAGATTAATGAAAAACATTTCCAACTGATAAAAGCAGCCACTAGCTTGGTGGAATGGACAGACAGTCAGCAGTAGGATGTCTGTCCCGACCCCGAGGGAGAGGCTCCACGAGAGGGGACCTGTTCCTCTATTCATGCCTCATCCAAAGGGCTTGGGTTCTAAACCGCAGCATGTTGTGGTCCAGTCCGGTGGGGGAAAAATAGCTGCCTGCAGGTTCATTCAGATAGCGAAGCGGACATTTCGCCGCAATGTTGACTGTGGAGTTTGTTTAAAGCGAGAGGGATGAGGCCCCAGGCTGTTTTCTCAGGAGAAGAAAGAGAGGTTTATTGTCGTGAGACTGAAAATAGGCTCTTATTGTGGAAATCCGTTTCCTACACACGTTACGCGCACGCCACCACCGCGGGCTAGCGCTGGGTTTATATCATAACAATCCACACTTATTATGTTTTAAGAGCTTGAATAGCAGAAGAGTACAACAGGAACGAAGCAGGAACAATGTAAAGCCAAGGATCTGTATTTCAGAAAACCCCAAACTCTTAAATACAACACAAATAAACACATTTATGGGAAAATAAACAAAAACCCACACATGAAAATATGACGATACACAACATGGGTTGACAGGCTACCGGAAGGTTGCTAGTTCAATCCCCGGCTCCTCCTAGCTGTCGAGTGGCGAGGTGTCCCTGAGCAAGACACACTAACGACCTGGCTGTCGGCCTGCATGGCTGCTTTGAGTGGCCACTGGTTAGAGGAGCATTCTATAAATGCAGTTAATTTACATTACACAACATATCCATCAAGTTCCACTTCTTTGTAACCCCAATAGTACAGACAATGGCCTCCAGTCTAAAACCTGTTTAAACCAAACTACACACCACAACCTTCAACCTAAACCAAGCATTAACCAGTTTGTACCAAACAACACAACACAACCTCAAGGCATGAACTCAGTATAAACCCCTTCAACTAAAAACCACAGCTGCAGGGAGCCTTTGAGTCCAAATTAAAAGCGCCTGAGTACAATAGATAATGACGTGACATTATGAACCAGTTTGACGTTAATGTCAGTGCAGAGAAGCACAGCACGCATTAAACACACCCTGCCTCTAGGGCCCCTGCATCACGCTGTGACCAAACCTGTAGCAGACTGGTCACAAACCAGAAGCAAGCTAGCGCCAAACCAGGACCAAGCTGCTACCAATCCAGTACCAAACCAGAACAAAACTGGTACAAAACCAGGACCAAGCTGGTTCCAAACCAGGACAAGCTGGTTCCAAACCAGGACAAGCTGGTACCCAACCAGGACCAAGCTGGTTCCAAACCAGGACCAAGCTGGTTCCAAACCAGGACAAGCTGGTACCCAACCAGGACCAAGCTGGTTCCAAACCAGGACCAAGCTGGTTCCAAACCAGGACAAGCTAGTACCCAACCAGGACCAAGCTGGTTCCAAACCAGGACTAAGCTGGTTCCAAACCAGGACCAAACTGGTACCAATCAAGGACCAAACTGGTACCAAACCAGAACCAAACTGTTGCCAAACGAGGACTAAGTGGTAACAAACTGGTACCAAACCAGGACCAAACCGATACCAAACCAGGACCAAACCGGTACCAAGCTGGTTCCCAACCAGGACCAAGCTGGTTCCAAACCAGGACAAGCTGCTACCAAACCACCCCAATCTGGTGCCGAACAAGGACCAAGGTGGTAACAAACTGGTACCAAACCAGCACCAAACTGGTACCAAACCAGGACCAAACTGGTACCAAACTGGTACCAAACCACCAACAAACTGGTACCAAACGAGGACCAAACTGCTACCAAACAAACCAAGCTGGTTCCAAACTGGTATCAAACCAGGACCAAGCTGGTACCAAACCTGGAAAAAACTGGTATCAAACCAGGACCAAGCTGGTACCAAACCAGGACCAAACTGGTACCAAACCAGGGCCAAACTGGTACCAAACCAGGACCAAGCTGGTTCAAAACCAGGACCAAGGAGGTAACAAACTGGTACCAAACCAGGACCAAACTGGTACAAAACCAGGACCAAACTGGTACCAAACTAGTACCAAACCACCAACAAACTGGCCCAAAACCAGAACCAAACTGCTACCAAACCAGGGCCAAGCTGGTTCCAAACTGGTATCAAACCACAACCAAACTGATAGCAAACCTGGAAAAAACTGGTATCAAACCAGGACCAAGCTGGTACCAAACCCGGACCAAACTGGTACCAAACTGGTATCAAACCAGGACCAAGCTGGTTCCAAATCAGGACCAAGGTGGTAACAAACTGGTACCAAACCAGGACCAAACTGGTACCAAACCAGGACCAAGCTGGTTCCAAATCAGGACCAAGGTGGTAACAAACTGGTACCAAACCAGGACCAAACTGGTACCAAACCAACACCAAACTGGTACCAACCACCACCAAACTTGTTTCAGACTGGTACCAAACCAGGACCAAGCTGGTTACAAACCAGGAGCAAGTTGGTAACAAACCAGGACCAAACTAGTAAATAAACGGCACCAAACGTGTTCTCCTCTTCATCACTCCTCATCCTCTTCATCTGTAGGCGTGTGGTTGGGGGCTGCTGCAGTAGGTGTGTAGGGGGGTGAGATCAGAGCAGTCCATCTTTTATCTGGCCGTAGACACCGGCAGGTTACATAAATCCACTTAGAGCTGAGATTACAACGGCGCAGGAGGATCCAATCGCCATGGCGATCACAGTCTCTTCCTCAGCTCCCCACGGGCGCGCCCGTACACCAGCGTGTAATACCTTCACTGCACTCCTGCGCCCAAAAGGCCACGTGTGCGTGTGTGTGAAGTGTTTGTGGGTGTGTGTGTGTGTGCATGTTTCTTATTGTCCTCTTCATCTCTGGCAAATTACACAGCACCAAAAATAGAAGAGGATTTAAAATCTCCTGAAATCTTTTAAGCTCTCTGTTATCGTGGATGTGTTGTACGTTAATCAGAGTTACACAGCGACCTCACATTTTCTCTCATCCTCCTACGCCTTCTCCTCCTCACCTCCTATCTTCTCTTTCTTCTCTCTCTCCCATTCCTCCTCCTTCTCTCCACTCTCTCCTTCTCGCCCCCTCTTCTTAAACTCTTCTTCTCCTCTCTCTTTCCTTCTCCGCTCCTCTCCTCCTCTCCTCTCCACTCCTCTCGTCTCCTCCTCTCTACTCTCCTCTCTACTCCTCTCTTCCCTTCTCCTCCCCTCTCTAATCCTCCTCTTCTCTCCTCTATACTCCTCCTCTATCCTATCCTCCTCTCCACTCTACTCCTCCCCTCTCCTCTCTTTCTCTGTCCTCTCTACTCCTCCTCTCCTCTCCTCCTCTCTCTTCCTCTCCTCTCTCCTCTCCTCCTCTCCGCTCTACTCCTCCTCTCCTCTCTTCCTCTCCTCTCTTCTCTCTGCTCCTACTCTCCTCTCTCCTCCTCTCCTCTCTCTTCCTCTCCTCTCTCCTCCTCTCCTCTCTCTTCCTCTCCTCTCTTCTCTCTACTCCTGCTCTCCTCTCTCCTCCTCTCCCCTCTCTTCCTCTCCTCTCTCCTCCTCTCCTCTCTCTTCCTCTCCTCTCTTCTCTCTACTCCTGCTCTCCTCTCTCCTCCTCTCCTCTCTCTTCCTCTCCTCTCTCCTCCTCTCCGCTCTACTCCTCCTCTCCTCTCTTCCTCTCCTCTCTTCTCTCTACTCCTGCTCTCCTCTCTCCTCCTCTCCTCTCTCTTCCTCTCCTCTCTCCTCCTCTCCTCTCTACTCCTCCTCTCCTCTCTTCCTCTCCTCTCTTCTCTCTACTCCTACTCTCCTCTCTCCTCCTCTCCTCTCTCTTCCTCTCCTCTCTCCTCCTCTCCTCTCTCTTCCTCTCCTCTCTCCTCCTCTCCTCTCTCTTCCTCTCCTCTCTACTCCTCCTCTCCTCTCTTCCTCTCCTCTCTTCTCTCTACTCCTACTCTCCTCCTCTCCTCTCTCCTCCTCTCCTCTCTCCTCCTCTCCTCTCTCTTCCTCTCCTCTCTACTCCTCTGCTCCTCTCTCCTCTCCCCCTCCTCTCTCCTCTTTCCTCCCCTCCTCTCTCTTCTGTCCTCCTCTAGAAGAGGAGTAAGATGCACTACCAGATTGCGGTGATCATCAACTTCCTGGGTCACTGCGTCTCCCTGGTGGCTCTGCTGACGGCATTCTGCCTCTTCCTCTGTCTCAGGTAGGCAATGGTCAGTGGTCAGAGGTCAGTTGTCAGTGGAGAGGAGGAGACTACTATTACTACTACTACTACTACTACTAATAATAATAATAATAATAATAATGATATTGACATAGTAAATAATATAAAAAGGCATAATGATAATAATATTGACATAAATAATAGTAATAAATCTAATCCTGTGTGACAGAGGCTACGTCTGCATTCTCCAGATCAAAGCTCTTTGCGTTGTGATTCAAAAGACGTTTGGTCACGGACTCAAACCTTCGCCTATCTCCCTCTCACAGAGCCAGAGGCTTTAGAAATCCACAAACCCGTCTCTCCCCCTTCCTTCTCTCTCCCTGTCCCTCTCATTCCTCTCCTTTTCTCTCCCTTTCTCTCCCTAGTCCTCTCCTTTTCTCTCCCTGACTCGCCCTCCTGCTGTCCATCCCTCCCATTAAGCCATCCCTTCCTCATCCTTCCTTCCTTTCTTCTTCCTTCCCCCTTTTTCCTCCCCTTTCGCCTCCCCCTTCCTCCCCCTCTGCTCTTGGAAAGCATCCACCATCAACCCCACTACCTGAGGGCTAGGGGGAGAGGTGATAGAGGGGAGACAGGGGAGAGGCAGAGTGTTAGCACTTTAAACAACAGGGCTAGCTGTTAGCGTAGCCCCAGGGGGCTAGCTGTTAGCATACCCCCGGGGCGCAAGCCACTGCTAAAAGCGTCAAATGCAACAGAGCTGTTCACTGACCTCTGAGGAAACCGCTTATGAAGGAGTCATGTCAGGGAGGGGTGGAACGGGGGGGGGGGTTAGATAAGGAGAGGGTGAAGAGGAAACCGCTTACCAAGGAGTCATGTCATAGGAGGAGGGGGGAGAGGAGATAAGGGGAGGTGGAGAGAGTCAACAGGAGGAGAGAAGAGGAGGAGGGACGGGAGGGGAGGAAGAGAGAATGAAGGTGATGAATAACTCTCTACATCAGTGTGTCATAGCTCATCCTATGAACACACATGGGCATGAGAACACAGTTTGAACAGCAGCAGCGGTTCATGGAGAGCAGGACAGCGTATCCTGAGATCTCCCTGAGCGGGATGCCCTCACCCTTACCTGCCCCCTGTGAGCGGGAGCTGGGTTCACCTTTTAGATACAGCCTGTGCTAAATGGAAGGGTACAGAGTCACAGGCCAGGAGTCAGGGGAGGGGTAGTGATGCCCTTTCTCTGGGTTCAGGGAGTGGACCAATCAAGGCTGAACCAGAAGCTGAAAGCGTCTCCATCTGGGTTCTGAAACGGAGCCAAGAGCTGTGTTCTGAAGTCCTGCTTATTAACTCTGAATGGATAAACATACATTAGGAATCGCTCTGTGATAAGTGAAACCACTCACCCATCATGGAGAGAGATAGGGGGGGATGTGTGTGTGTATGAGTGTGTGTGTGTGTGTGTGTGTGTGTGTGTGTGTGTGTGTGTGTGTGTGTGTGTGTGTGTGTGTGTGTGTGTGTGTGTGTGCGCGCGTGCGTGCGTGCATGTGTGTGTGTGTGTGTAGGTGTGCGCGTGTGTGTGTTTGTGCACGTTGCAGATCCATCAGGCTTTCTCCTTAATTAATTAATGCTTGCGCCTCTGGCGCCTTCCCAGAGGAAGTGAGATCACTCTGCGCAATAAAACACCGGCTAACAGGCTAACCGTGAGTGAGAGTAAGAGTGCAGGCTTACCCGGTAGCATGCTCGATGTGATGCTGACGGGCTCACCTTTTAGCAGGTGCTAACAGGCTAACCATGTAGCAGCAGAGCGACATACGCATTCTTAATATGGCTGTGGGGGAAATAACCTCTCTCCAGGTTGGCAGAGCCGGGGGGGGGGGGGGGCTGTCCCAAGGTTAGCTTGTTGTTGGGCTGCGCGTGGCTACAAGCATCTATTTACACCGCAAGCTTTCGGCTGGGTTTTAATTGTCCCTGTCAGCTATTTTAATGTAACTGTTGGACAACAGCAGCAGAAATAGACGGATTATGTTGCATGGTTACGTCAGGTTGTGTTAGAGGGAGCAATCACATGGTGTTTCCACCCTGATTTCACCCTGATGGATGGGATTTGATAGTTTTATTAATAGCTCATCAGTGTCACTTCGCATTCTGCTGTTAACTATTTGTCTCGCATGCAGGCACGTACACACACTCTCTCTCTCACACACACTCTCTCTCCCTCACACACACTCTCTCTCACAGTCTCTCTCTCCTTCATACACACTCTCTCACCCTCACACAATCTCTTCCTTTAACACTCTCTCCCTCACAAACTCTCTCTCTCCCCCACACACTCTTGCTCCCTCACACACTCTCTCTCTCTCCCACACACTCTCTCTCCCTCACAAACTCTCTCTCTCGCACACACTATCTCCCTCACACACTCTCTCTCTTCCTCACACTCTCTGTCTCCCTCACAAACTCTCTCTCTCCCTCACACACTATCTCCCTCACACACTCTCTCTCCCTCACACACACTCTCTCTCCCTCACACACACTCTCCCTCACACACAGTGCCCAGTTTTTTTAGTTTGGCATGACTTTCTGTGTTTCCTGTGTGTTTCAAACTAATCTAGATTCTGGTTTGTTTGTAGAGCTGTGTTCGAATACTGGAAGTCTGGTATGTTTGTGGTATCTCTCCCTCTCAGAGGAGCTACCTGGTGTGTTCACAGGGCTCCGGGCCTCACAGCCTATCATGTTCCCCTCCGTACGGGGTGCCAGTGTAAGAGTTGGCCTGCGGTGGGCCCCCCGCGGACCGCGCTGGCTCCCCTAACGTGTCTCCTGTGTCTCTCCCAGTGTGTCTCTACCATCCCACTCACAACTTCTGGGTCACGTTTGACGGCCCATTGTAGTGGACACAATCCCTGTACTAGCTCACATCATTCTTACCAAGAAATAATTGAGCTTTTCTCTGAAATGCTAGCTGTCTTTCTATTTGGTTTGCAGCATGATACATTCCCTTCAAAAAAAATCTTAACACAAATATGATATGAATAATAGCATTTGAAATGATTGTATTCATACAAATGATCATATTCTAATAAATAAATGACACCAATAGGGGCGCCCCAGTGGTATCCGGGTAGAGCACGTACCACTAAGGGCCAGTCCTCACCACAGCGACCCATGTTAGATTCCTGCCCGTGGTCCTTTGCTGCATGTTCTCCCCTCTATATCCCATACCTTCCTGTCTTACTCACTAACAGACATGCTGGCCCCCAGAGGCCCTGCGGCCGCTCCATTGGAAGATGTCTGTTTAAATGGCGTGGTTTAGTGGTGAACATGTCCATGATGCATCCCAAATGGGTCTCTAACAGCCCTCCACCCTGCAGGAGCATCCGCTGCCTGCGGAACATCATCCACTGGAACCTGATCGCTGCCTTCATCCTGCGCAACGCCACCTGGTTCATCGTCCAGCTCAGCATGAGCCCCGAGGTCCACGAGAGCAACGTGGTGAGAGGGGCTTCATACATACGGTGTTCCTCATGTTGGCAGTAGGCGTGTTCTAATGGCAGTGTGGTTAGATGCTGTGGGCTTCATACATACAGTGTTCCTCATGGTGGCAGTTAGCGTGTTGGCAGGGCAGTGTTGTGACACGCTGGCAAAAGACGGATGACACAGAACAGCGTGGCCGCAGATGCGGGTGATTCAAAACTCCTTGGCAGAGAGCCCCCGTGGCCTTCTGGGCCATTTCATCAGTTAACACGTACTCGTCAAGACTCGCCTCTTACGAAGGCTTCATGTTCAAATAAACGGTCATCCTTTATTCAAGGTTGAAATCAGCTTCTGGTCGTCGTCTGACATTTTGCAACATCTTCCCTTTCTGGGCTGGGCAGCGCTACTGTGTCCAGCCCCAACCCCAGCGTGGTTTAATGTTTATGCCTGGTTAGCAACGGGCATCCCAAGGAAGGAACACAGCACGGGTGTAATTGTATTGTATTCCTGTGGGTGTATTCCATAGGAATACAATTAATGGTAAAGCGGGCGCCCTATTTTTAAAAGCCCTTTTCTGTGTGAGCGGTCCCTTGTAGCTTATCAACCCCTCATCGACTGGCCCAACCATACGCCGCAGATGCAAGAGGCTAGGCACCACAGCCTCTCTAGCTGATGCTTATGGGGGTTCATCACATTGTCCAGACAAGGGCCTTAAACCAGGACGTAAGTCAGTCCTTTAGCACACATGCAAGCCATCCCAATATTCTTTTCCCTCATGATGTTACATCCAATACAAAGTAAATGGTAGACACCCATCTCGTGACGTTGGCTCAGCCAGTGCGTCCGCGTTTCTGAGTGCTAGCATCTTAGTGTGGTAGCATGTTAGTTTGATTGCAGGTTGGAGTGTTGGCCTGGTCGTTGGGTTGGCGTGTTGATGTGTTGACTTTGTGTGTGTTAGCATGTCAGTCTGCTGGTGTTTTAATGTCAACATGTTGCATGGTAGCGTTCTACGTGGGCTCTTGCTGGCGTAAACAAGAAATGTATGAACACTTGAATCTCTGCCACATTTGGCACATTAACCTTTGCTGGGAATACTGTGTCAATCGAATAATTGTATAGTCCAACCCTACAGACGAAATAAATGAATCAAAGATTTCACCAACATTAATCAGCTTGTAAGGTAAGCAGGAGAATATATTGTGACAATCATTAAATACATTTTCTTTCTCTCTATGACATTAGTAGCATAGGGTGTATACTCTTAACCTTCCAATAAATCAACCGCCCCCCCTTGACATCTATGAAAGCTTAATGAATGGCTCTAAATTAATTATAATACGATCCAAGCGCTTCAAGGGACTTCATGATTTGAACGGCCTTCAACCTATAAATGGCTTTAAGACGGATTACTGATTGAACACTGATGATCATTAGGGGGCTGAACGGCGTTCTCAATGGTGAGGGTGTGAAGAGCACTGATGGTCATGGAGGTGTGTTCTGAGTAGTGACCCTATGAAGCTCACTGATGGTCATGGAGGTGTGTTCTGAGGGTATGAAGCTCACTGATGGTCATGGAGGTGTGTTCTGAGGGTATGAAGCTCACTGATGGTCATGGAGGTGTGTTCTGAGGGTATGAAGCTCACTCATTGGATGTCTTTGCAGGTGTGGTGCCGTCTGGTTACAGCCTCCTTCAACTATTTCCACTCCACTAACTTCTTCTGGATGTTTGGCGAGGGGTGCTACCTGCACACCGCCATCGTGCTGACCTACTCTACAGACCGCCTGCGCAAATGGATGTTCATCTGCATTGGCTGGTGTAAGTAACATGACCCTTGCCTTACGGCCAATTGCTACATGTTGTGGTTCTCTGTAAGCACTTCTTATGCACGTTCACAGTGTAGGGCTCTCAAGTCTCACGCATTCGGAGTGAGACACATGCAATTCAACCCATGCCCACGCTCACACGGCACACTTCGTATTTTTCATGCAGAGAAATGACCAGGATAGCGCCGACCAATTTGCGCCTCTATTTAACAGTGGAACAGGTAGGAATCAAATGGGTTTCCCGTACGTAGGGTAACCAGACGTCCTCTTTTGCCCGGACACGCCCACTTTTTGAGACACTTTAAAAAAAATGTGTGGCGGAATTTCAAAATCGTCCAGGATTTTCTTAAAGCCTCATACATGTTCACATTGAATTTCGTCGTTCACAAACTAGTTAGGCTACGCCCTCCCCTTCTCAGTTCTGTTCGCTGTGCATTGGTTGAAGTGAGTACGGGGAGTGTTTAAGTAGAGCCTTCAGATTGGACGGTTTGACTTACTTAGTTACCGTCATGTTTTGTATTTATTTCTTTACCATTATTGTTTTATAGGGACAAACATTAACAAATTTCTCCTACAGGGGATTGATAAAGTTCTATCTATTGAACAGAAAGAAACACTTGGTCATACTTTACACAATTTACCACAGCATTGGCCTACTGAATGCCACAGATATATTTTAAGCATTGGACTGAATGCCACATAAATATATAATTATGTTTTTGCACGTTTGCAACGTTTAAAAGTTCAGGGAAAAGTATACGCCTCTACTGGTGTTGCTTAAGCCAATAGCCTTTTGAGGCAGTGTTGTTTACTGTCATACCTTTCCCCCCCCGCCGACAAAATCTCACTCTGAACTCAGTTCAAAACTTGAGAGCCCTGCTTATGTTTCATGGGACTCATTAAAATGCTAAAAGTCTTTATTGGCATCTGGCACTTTAACTGATTAATGTTGGTTTAACAGACTAATGGTACATTGTAGATAAACTGACTAATGGTAGTTTAACTGACAAATGATGAAGTATCTGACAAAGTATCAAACTGTTGGAATGGTAGCCATAACAAAGTACTGCCGACCTGGACTTTGCAGTCCAGGTATCAAATTAAGGTGCAAATTAAGCTATTTTATTACACTTGGAACAAACTACCATTAGTTAAACAGACTAATGGTATTAAATTGACAAATGGTAGTTCAATTTACTAAAGGTCTTTTAACTGGTAATCTTTAAGATCTCAGATTCGTTCTCTTTGGCAGCGCCGATGGCAAAATAACTGTCAGACGTTACACACACAAGTGTGTTGGAGAGTGTGTTGTTTAGCTCACCTACCCTCCCTGGGGTAACCGCTACTGCTGGGGAACACGTTACAAACAGCAGTACTTGTGATTTGAATGGAGAGAATGTCGCCAAACAACACCCAGCTAGTAATATTCTTACTAATCCAAATGCAATGACTATCAACCGAGGGCCATATGCTTACCGACTAATGGTAGTTAAACTGAATTATGGTAGTTTAACTGACTAATGGTAGTTTAACTGACAAACTTTAGTTTAACTGACTAATGGTTATCTACCTGACAAACTGAAGTACCGACTAACGGTAGTTAAACTGAGTAATGGTAGTTAAACTGAGTAATGGTAGTGTAACTGACTCACAGTAGTTCAACTGAGTAATGGAAGTTGAACTGACTAATGGTAGTATAACTGACTAACAGTAGTTTAACTGACTAATGGTAGTTTGGCTGACTTATAGTAGCTGCACCGACTAACAGAATTTGAACTCACTCCGGTCATGTGCTGTACCTGGTCGTTTGTGAGCATGCCATACGAGTTTGTGGTGGTTGAGATATGTCCGGCGTCTGTGCTGTGGTCTTTATGAACTTATTTTAGTCGGGGACTGACCCGGGCTGAGACTAAAATAGACCAAAGAATCTTAGGTGGGACGTGCAGTGTGGGAACAAGGGCATGGGGTGTTGTGTGGCGGTGTTGTGTGGTAGGTGGGGGGGGGGGGCTATGAGCTCAGAAATATATTACTTTCCATGGATTATGTCATCGTATGTGGATACAAAATCCTTGTGGGTTCCGATTCCCCCCGATGGCTCTTCTGTGTTCGCAGAACGCTCATCCCTGACATTGAAGACAGCCGTTTGTCACTTCCTCCACTGCTGGGTGAAATAAGATATGGGATTGGTTCTGGGAATATCGCTGCTTACGTCTGGGCTCCCTGTATGTGATGTTCTACTCATTAAGCCTAAATCTGATGGTACAGCAGTAGTACTAGTCCTTGCCCTGTATGTCATCTTAAACTAGCAGCACCGTATCTAGCAGCAGTAATACTAGTCCGTACCCTGTATCTTATGTTAAACTAGCAGCGCCGTATCTAGCAGCAGTAATACTAGTCCGTACCCTGTATCTTATATTAAACTAGCAGTGCTGTATCTAGAAGCAGTAGTACTAGTCCTTACCCTGTATCTTATGTTAAACTAGCAGTGCTGTATCTAGCAGCAGTAGTACTGTATCTTGTGTTTAACTCCATTCATATTGTGATTAAGGGCATTTAGCAGCCGCATTTATCCAAAACGACTTACAATGGTTATTAAACAAATTCACTGTGGTGTCAACCATGCAAGGTGACAGCCAGCTCGTCGGAAGCAGTTAGGATTAGGTGTCTTGCTCAGGGACGCATCGACACTGTTGTTCTTGTTCAACCCAGTTGTTCTTGGCCGACCCCTCTCTTCCAGAGCGGGGAGGTCGGGCTCAAGGTCAGAAAGAGCTGATCAATTCAAAAGAACAGCGGTTACCAACAGTAAAATGATCAAATGAGGCTGATAATAATGAAGATGCTGGATTCCAATGCCTTTAAATGGGTAAAACATCCCAACACATTATAATACAGATTAGACATCCGCTCGGAGAGGAGGCTGGATCCTTTTTTTACGTTCTAGCTAGTTTTATGGTTAGACCTTTTATCCAGGCTTAGATACGTTCTGTATCTTTTATCCCATTCTGCCTGGACACATTCTCTACACGATTGCTAGTTTGACTGATACTGGTGTTTTTTTGTGTGCACTCTGTAAAGCGTCTTTGAGTACTTAGAAGCGCTATATTAATCAAATATATTTTTATATTCCTTCAACTTGCACAAACAGCTGCCCAGATGAAGCAGGCTACGTGGAAATCTACAAACACAAGGAATTGGTACAGGATTTTAAAATGTCGCCCCAAAAACACAAGCACCAACAATGCTTTGAGCCCAGCAATGTGCAAGCAGCAGAAGATAAGGGAGGCAATGTCTCCAGACTATCGGAGGAAGGACGCATCGGTACTCGATGGATGGTTCTAATTTCATGCAGGGCGGCCAATCAGATCCTGCGGTGTGTGTGTGTGTGTGTGTGTGTGTGTGTGTGTGTGTGTGTGTGTGTGTGTGTGTGTGTGTGTGTGTGTATATGTGTGCGACTGTGTGGGTGGGCCTGTACACATCTATTGACAGGAAGGCAATGGGTAGATACCTGGAAGATGCAACTTACTTTGCCAGGTGGTGTGTTGCAGACTAAGATGTGAAGCTGGTCTGAGTTTAGAGGGACTGGTCTGAGTTTAGACGGGAGTTAAGAGGTCACGACTGGAGGCCAGCATAGTCATCCGATGAAAAGTTTGCCGGCTGTCCAGTCAATTAGAACAGCAAGAGAACAATGCAAATTGCCATAACAATTATAACAAACTTTGTGAAATGCATCCAGCACTCAATAGTAAGGTCTCAGATAGTGTCGATAGTGGGCCAGTCATCAGTGACATGCCATGGCCCAATATATGTCCTAGTCTGTCCCTGACTCTTTCTGAATCATTCAATATCAACACAGCCTGTTGTTCAGAAACACCTGGACGCAGGCCTAATAGAAACAGTCCAGACGCCACTGTTGCCTCCCAGGCTGTCAATGCTGCTCTGCATGGCGGTGTTACACCACGCCAACAGAAGGCTGTCCAGCATCCTCACACTTGGCAGGATCAACGCTCAATATGTGGTCATGGGATGAAACATCTCGGGGGTTTAACATGTGCTGAAGATCCAGTTGACGCTTTGAAATATGGTACAGTCCGACACCAACGAAACAGAAAACCCTGTACATGTATAAGGCTTGTTGCTTGTGTATAATTATTAATGTTTGTGTGTGTGTGTGTGTGTGTGTGTGTGTGTGTGTGTGTGTGTGTGTGTATATGGTTTGTGTCTGGTGTGTATATCTGGTTGTGATGGGTGTATGTATTTGCTGTGTGTGAGTGCATGTGTGCATGTGTGTCTGTGCTTGTTTGTTTGTTGTGAGTTTGCTCTGTGTTTGCTGTGTGTGTGTGTGTATGTGTGTGTGTGAGATATGTGAGATGTGTGCTATGTGTGTGTGTGTGTGTGTGTGTGTGTGTGTGTGTATGTGTGTGCGTGTGTGTGTGTTTGCTATGTGTTTACTGTATGTGTGTGTGTGTGTGTGTGTGTGTGTGTCTGTGTGTGTGTGTGTGTGTGCTGTGTTTTAGCTGTGTGTGTGGTTGTGTGTGTGTGGGGGTACCAGAGCATCCCTTAGCTAAAACATCTTATTTCCCACTGGCCATGACCCAGCCTTGGCGTTGAGAATGTTTCCATTGTTAATATCAGACTAAAAGCAGGGCATGAAAGCATTTCAGAAACCTGACAGAGATGACCCCCTCCTAAAGCGCTTGTATTTCCTCTGACAGTTATGAACAGTATTGGTGGGGCTTTCTCTAATGCTTCCTTTCACACTGTCAGACCGGGCTCCAGGGATTAGTGCTGTTGTCCTGGTCCCGCCCCCCAGGGCGCCTTGAACAACGTTTTCAAACCCGCCAGGCCAACAGGACATGGCAGCAAATTACAGCATTGCTGTGAAAATAATAAACAAACTCAAGTTAGCTCAAGTCCACCTCGACGTCCACCCCCCCCCCCCCCGTGCTGTAGATAGACAGAGTCGCGGCGATAGGAACGGGACGCCGTGTGCCTCTGGGTAAGAGGGCACCTTGGGAGGGAGCAGCATTGTTGTTGGCCTGGTTCCATTGTACAGGTTGGACTGGTTTCAGAGGGATAAGTGGGTCGCCAAGCATCATGCAGCACTGGTGTGTAGGAAGGACTCTAGGGCTTGTCTGACTTTAATCTCAAGCATTATAGATATTCAGGACTTTATTTCTCCACAGGGAAATTATCACTGCCCAAGGTAGAAAAATAATATTGCAGAATTCAGAGTAGCAATACATTAAGTACAAGTCCTGTGACGCTACTGGGTTGAACTCCTTCAAGATGGTCTTTCCTTTGTTGTGTGCTGTCACAGGCCTGTCCGTTGTGTGACCCACTATACTGGGACCCCATACTGCATCCCGTAACTAACCCCCAAAACTGAGGCCCCCATCACTCCCCAGGGCCGGTGGTAGGAGACCCTTTAGTGTCAGGTGGAAGGGGGTCTTCTGGGACTGTCTCAGTTTCACTTGGCAGCCAGAAATGGCCGCTCTGAGCACCTTATTGTCTGTTGGCGACTTAGCGAGACGGAGCATCATGATGCATTAGCGTCATCCAAGGGGCTGTTCCAAAGAAAGCTCTTGGGCTGTGACGGGTTCTGGCTCGCCGTAGCGGATTCCGCTTCTAAAGCACTATTACCGTGACAGACCTTCAGAGATATGACTATTGTTGGATACCTCTCTTTTCCCAACGCTGAGCTTTCATAGCAGTGGCTTCGGAAAGGCAGAGCAGGCCCCTGGGTTTGACTGGAGGGTCATTGGTTCCATCCTCCACTCGTCCTGGTGACAGTACTGACATGTCCTTGAGTTTGACAAGCGAGTCCTTCACTGCTCGCCAAAGAGCTGGTCATGACCGTTCATGGTGGACCCCGCCCCTCTTGGTGTGGAGGATGTGTTCATGGTGGACCCCGCCCCTCTTGGTGTGGAGGATGTGTTCATGGTGGACCCCGCCCCTCTTGGTGTGGAGGATGTGTTCATGGTGGACCCCGCCCCTCTTGGTGTGGAGGATGTGTTCATGGTGGACCCCGCCCCTCTTGGTGTGGAGGATGTGTTCATGGTGGACCCCGCCCCTCTTGGTGTGGAGGATGTGTTCATGGTGGACCCCGCCCCTCTTGGTGTGGAGGATGTGTTCATGGTGGACCCCGCCCCTCTTGGTGTGGAGGATGTGTTCATGGTGGACCCCGCCCCTCTTGGTGTGGAGGATGTGTTCATGGTGGACCCCGCCTCTCTTGGTGTGGAGGATGTGTTCATGGTGGACCCCGCCTCTCTTGGTGTGGAGGATGTGTTCATGGTGGACCCCGCCCCTCTTGGTGTGGAGGATGTGTTCATGGTGGACCCCGCCCCTCTTGGTGTGGAGGATGTGTTCATGGTGGACCCCGCCCCTCTTGGTGTGGAGGATGTGTTCATGGTGGACCCCGCCCCTCTTGGTGTGGAGGATGTGTTCATGGTGGACCCCGCCCCTCTTGGTGTGGAGGATGTGTTCATGGTGGACCCCGCCCCTCTTGGTGTGGAGGATGTGTTCATGGTGGACCCCGCCCCTCTTGGTGTGGAGGATGCGTACATCCACAGATTGGTGAGAGGCAGGAGGGGGTTTCAACGGCCGTAGCTACGGTGGCCTTTCTATTAAAGGCTGTGCTTTTCATGTTTGCTAAGTGTTTTACTTTCGCTAAAAAAAGTGCTGTTCCTATGTCAGGATCATGTTTCCTTTCCCTCTGTTTCTCCCTCACAGGCATTCCCTTCCCGATCATTGTTGCGTGGGCCATCGGGAAGTTGTACTATGACAACGAAAAGTGAGTAGCTGGATGTGTCCCGGGAAAACAGGAAGGCACACCAGGGTCATGGTCTCAATGAAAAGCCAAAGTCAGGGTCCTCCATCGATCCATTGTAGAGCCGTGGTTTACCCTCCCCACCACGTCACCCAGCAGCCCTGCAGTGCTCTAGTGGTTATCTTGATTGATCACCAGCTCTGCAGGACAGCATGTGCTGCTAATTTAAACAATATGCAGTAGAACACACTCAATTAGTCTCACAGCGCCCTGCCTGTCCCCGCTAACAAACAAGTTCAGACCCCCGTTAATGGGCCACGCCTGACAAGTACATGGCAGGCTTTTTAAAAAGATAATTGTGTGGAGGATGACAGTGATTGGATAAGGGGGGGGGGGGGGGGCATGTACCAAACATTTAAACTGTAATGATGTGATTTCAGGTGCTGGTTTGGGAAGCGGGCCGGAGTCTACACAGACTACATCTACCAGGGACCCATGATCCTGGTTTTGGTGGTAAGAGAGTCTGATTCAGAATCCTTTATTAATCCTGAGAGGAATTATTGTCACAAATATTCTGCTCATGATAGAAAATAGTAATACAGAATATAGAATAGAAAAGTACAATTATAGAAGTAAAATTATAAAATACATTAAGGCAATGAAAATATGAAATTTAAAATCATACGCACACGTATAGGTTGTGAGTGCGTCGGGTGGCGGCCAATAGGTGGCACTCTTTCCTCTGGCCTTAACATCAATCCCGATGCCCCGGTGCAGTGACGGGGACACTGTGCTGTGGAAGGCGCCGTCCTTCGGTGGAGACGTAAAAAACCGAGGTCCTGACTCACTGAGGTCATAAAAGATCCCAGGGCACTTATTGCAAAGAGAAGGGGTTTCCCCGGTGCCCTGGCCCAACCAGGCTCATTCAATCTGGCCCCCTAATCATCCTCCTGTATAATTGGCTGACTCATTAATTCCCTCACTCTCCACCTCAAGCTGGTGTGTGGTGAGCGTTCTTGCGCAGATTGGCTGCCGTGCATCACCCAAGTGGGTGCTACACACTGGTGGTGGTGAGTGAGGTCCCCCCTTCACTGTAAAGCGTCTTTGAGTGTCTAGAAAAGCACTATATGAATTCAATCCATTATTATTATTATTATTACAAGGGAACCCTGTTTCCCACTTGTCTTCATCAAAACTTGGCCTCCATTTTAAAAAAAAATTTAAAAACCCTTATCCATGAAAGATGCAATATGTGAGATTATTATTATTCATTCAAAAAAAAACTACTATCATTATCAACAGAATGTGAAGAACACTTTTGCCGTTGTGTCCAAGAAGTCTATGTATTGTGCCGCAGACAGTTAGCAGCCAGCCCAGCTAACCCAGGCCATTCCGTTGTGTAGTACCACTCTGCACCTCTAGGGTTGCCGTCACTGCAGGGTCCATTTGGCCCTGGATGAAGGGTGAAGGATGGGAAGTGCTGCCCAGAGGGCTGATCTAACCTTTAGTCAATCATGTCAGAGTACACTGGAAAATGGGAGGCTGCTTTAAACGCACCACTTGAAGGAGATAAATTGACAACAGACAGCACCAATTCACTGTCAACAGGAACCTTCAGGCTATGTTCAGTTGGGTGATGCGTTTGCGGGGGAGGGGGGCGGGGGGGGGGTGGTTGACCAAAGGAATCGGAATCGGAATCTGAATCGCTTTATTATCATTGCACATTGCACAATAACATTTAAATTTCATCCAGACATTTTGATTCACAACAATAATTTTTTAATATATAAGACAGGTAAAGAAATATAACAATAAATAACAAATACCAAATTAAAAAGAAAGATACAGAAAAATAAGAATAGCTGCTGAGGTAAACGGTATATTTTCTGGTAATAGGAGTGGACACCACAACTTTCTAATGATATGCTGTTCTGTTTGGGACTAATCTGACAGGAGGGTTAATTGTACACGTTGCCCTTTCAATATAGTGGGACACAAACAGTGACATCTCTGGTTTGTTTCTGACCACATGAATGACTGGATGAATCAAGTATACAGTAAGCATACTCAAGGTATGATCACTTATTTCCTGATGGAGCAATAGAGGAATATTAGTCTGTGTTATTTTGTCGTTCCCTGAATCTGGGTCTGGGGTGACGTTGTTAAGATGTGGACCAAAGCAGCTGGCGGAAGGCCTCGTTCACTCCAGGTGCCCTGCAAGCTCTGGAGAGCAGAGTCAGCCATTCTTCAGCACTGTTTATTATAGGACATTTATTATTTATTCCCCATTTGAACTTCTATGGATGCTTCAAAATAACCAGGGGCCGGGGATACACGCATGCTAAAAATGTACACACTCACGGGATTGTGAGATGCTTGGGACAAAAGCGTCCCAAACAAATGGTGTCTATTATATTATGCATAAAGTATTATTCATCTCGGGATTTGGGCAATCTAATAAAAGAAGCATGCAGAGTGTGATACGCCAGAGAAGCGACTAAAGCTGAAGCTACGCAACATTCTCCTGCTCTAAAATAAGAAAACTTCACTGTTTAGAATTCCGCTGCTTAACAGCTTGAAATATTTCTGCCATGAATGACAAAGCCAGGCTCAAACATAGCCCTGTGTACACCTAATAAAATAGATTCCAGCCATAAAGCAACTGGTCCAACCCTTTATTTGTCATATTTATTACAGCAAGAGAGAGAGACTATAAGTTATATCATTTCCACTGGGGGAGGTGCACACATGCAGTTCTGGTTTAATGAAAACTAAATGTAATCCTTTTTAACCATTCTTAATTCTTAAGAGGTCAAATAATAATATAAATGATACTATATATCACATCTTTCATCATTCTTCCTCTTCTTAAATGGACACTAGTGGTAGTATCAGGACGTTCGTCCTCGGTCACAAACTTAACGAGCTAGTTAGTTTTGTAGCATCTGCGATCACGAGACAAATTAATCTGGAGAAACCGAATCATGTCAGACCTAGTCATGGGACCACGATGGCAAAGCTCAGGACAAACAGAGTGATCCTTTGATCTTTTTTTGTTCTCACAGATTAACTTCATCTTCCTCTTCAACATCGTCAGGATCCTCATGACCAAACTACGAGCCTCTACCACATCAGAAACAATCCAGTACAGGTACACTGCTAACCTTCCTGTATGGGGACACTACTAACCTACCAGTACAAGTTAACTACTAACCTACCAGTACAGGTTCACGGCTAACCTTCCTGTATGGGGACACTACTAACCTACCAGTCCAGGGACACTACTAACCTACCAGTACAAGTTAACTACTAACCTACCAGTACAGGTTCACGGCTAGCCTACCAGTACAGGTACACTGCTAACCTTCCTGTATGGGGACACTACTAACCTACTAGTACAGGGACACTACTAACCTACCAGTACAGGGACACTACTAACCTACCAGTCCAGGGACACTACTAACCTACCAGTCCAGGGACACCACTAACCTACCAGTACAGGGACACTACTAACCTACCAGTCCAGGGACACCACTAACCTACCAGTACAGGGACACTACTAACCTACCAGTCCAGGGACACTACTAACCTACCAGTCCAGGGACACTACTAACCTACCAGTACAGGGACACTACTAACCTACCAGTCCAGCGACACCACTAACCTACCAGTACAGGGACACTACTAACCTACCAGTACAGGGACACCACTAACCTACCAGTACAGGTTCACTACTAACCTTCCTGTATGGGGACACTACTAACCTACCAGTACAGGGACACTACTAACCTACCAGTCCAGGGACACTTCTAACCTACCAGTCCAGGGACACTTCTAACCTACCAGTCCTGGGACACCACTAACCTACCAGTACAGGGACACTACTAACCTACCAGTACAGGGACACTACTAACCTACCAGTCCAGGGACACCACTAACCTACCAGTACAGGGACACTACTAACCTACCAGTACAGGGACACTACTAACCTACCAGTCCAGGGACACTTCTAACCTACCAGTCCTGGGACACCACTAACCTACCAGTACAGGGACACTACTAACCTACCAGTACAGGGACACTACTAACCTACCAGTCCAGGGACACCACTAACCTACCAGTACAGGGACACTACTAACCTACCAGTACAGGGACACTACTAACCTACCAGTACAGGTACACCACTAACCTACCAGTACAGGGACACCACTAACCTACCAGTCCAGGGACACCACTAACCTACCAGTACAGGTTCACTACTAACCTAACAGGACACTACTAACCTACCAGTACAGGTTCACTACTAACCTAACAGGACACTACTAACCTACCAGTACAGGTTCACTACTAACCTAACAGGACACTACTAACCTACCAGTACAGGTTCACTACTAACCTAACAGGACACTACTAACCTACCAGTACAGGTGCACTTTCAGCGTGCTCAATGTAGAAGTGTATACAACTATTTACTGTAACGTATGGTTTACACTGTACAGTAATATCGCTTCAATGGCTTTAAACCGTCACCCTTGGTTCCGTGCTCTCTGTTATGGTCTGATTTGGTATGTGGTGCTGTTGTGTCTGTCTGTGTCCGTCTGTGTCTGTGTGTGTGTCTGTGTGTATGTGTCTGTGTGTGTCTGAGTCTGTGTCTGTGTGTATGTGTCTGTGTGTGTCTGAGTCTGTGTGTGTGTGTGTGTGTGTGTGTGTGTGTGTCTGCGTGTGTGTGTGTGTGTGTGTGTGTGTGTGTGTGTGTGTGTGTGTGTGTGTGTGTGTTCTGTTCTGCTCTGTTCTGCTCTGATCTCACCGTGCTGTGGTTCTGGTCTGGTCTGTGGGTGTGGTGTGGTTCTGGTCTGTGGGTTCTGGTCTGTAGGTGGGTTCTGGTCTGTGGGTTCTGGTCTGGTCTGTGCGTTCTGGTTTGTAGGTAGGTTCTGGTCTGTAGGTGGTATCTGGTCTGTAGGTGGGTTCTTGTCTGGTCTGTGGGTTCTGGTCTGTAGGTGGGGTTCTGGTCTGTAGGTGGGTTCTGGTTTGTGGGTTCTGGTCTGGTCTATGCCTTCTGGTTTGTAGGTGGGTTCTGGTCTGTAGGTGGGTTCTGGTCTGTAGGTGGGTTCTTGTCTGGTCTGTGGGTTCTGGTCTGTAGGTGGGTTCTGGTCTGTGGGTTCTGGTCTGGTCTTTGCGTTCTGGTTTGTAGGTGGGTTCTGGTCTGTAGGTGGGTTCTGGTCTGTAGGTGGGTTCTGGTCTGGTCTGTGGGTTCTGGGCTGTAGGTGGCTCCTGGTCTGTAGGTGGGTTCTGGTCTGTGGGTTCTGGTCTGGTCTTTTCGTTCTGGTTTGTAGGTGGGTTCTGGTCTGTAGGTGGGTTCTTGTCTGGTCTGTGGGTTCTGGTCTGTAGGTGGGTTCTGGTCTGTGGGTTCTGGTCTGGTCTTTGCGTTCTGGTTTGTAGGTGGGTTCTGGTCTGTAGGTGGGTTCTGGTCTGTAGGTGGGTTCTGGTCTGTAGGTGGGTTCTGGTCTGGTCTGTGGGTTCTGGGCTGTAGGTGGCTCCTGGTCTGTAGGTGGGTTCTGGTCTGTGGGTTCTGGTCTGGTCTTTGCGTTCTGGTTTGTAGGTGGGTTCTGGTCTGTAGGTGGGTTCTGGTCTGTAGATGGGTTCTGGTCTGTGGGTTCTGGTCTGGTCTTTGCGTTCTGGTTTGTAGGTGGGTTCTGGTCTGTAGGTGGGTTCTGGTCTGTAGGTGGGTTCTGGTCTGTAGGTGGGTTCTGGTCTGGTCTGTGGGTTCTGGGCTGTAGGTGGCTCCTGGTCTGTAGGTGGGTTCTGGTCTGTGGGTTCTGGTCTGGTCTTTGCGTTCTGGTTTGTAGGTGGGTTCTGGTCTGTAGGTGGGTTCTGGTCTGTAGATGGGTTCTGGTCTGTGGGTTCTGGTCTGGTCTTTGCGTTCTGGTTTGTAGGTGGGTTCTGGTCTGTAGGTGGGTTCTGGTCTGTAGATGCGTTCTGGTTTGTCGTAGGGTTCTGGCTCGGGTCCTTGGGCCTTCGGTGACTGTGATGTCATGTCTTCAGGAAAGCGGTGAAAGCGACGCTGGTCCTGCTGCCCCTGCTGGGGATCACCTACATGCTGTTCTTCGTCAACCCAGGAGAAGATGAGGTCTCTCAGATCGTCTTCATATACTTTAACTCCTTCTTGGAGTCCTTCCAGGTGAGGCATTCCAAGAGCTATGAACCTCTAGGTCTTCAAGAGGTTACCAAGGTTCTGAAGTCGAACGAAACACACAGCAGCCGCATCATCCAGTCCTCCCTCAGTATGAAATAGAGCCAGGGTAGTTAGTCATTTAAAGGACCTCCCTTTGATGGTTCTCTCTCTCTTTCTATCTCTCTCACTTTCTGTCTCTCCTTCTCTCAGGGCTTCTTCGTGTCTGTGTTTTACTGCTTTCTGAACAGTGAGGTAAGTGGATTTACATCTTTTACATATGAATTGATATTCCCAAGCCCCATCCCAGAATTCATTGTAGAGGCTGGAATGGCGTGTGACAGTGCTGCAAGCATTTTGGTGAAATATGTCTGCTACACCAGCAGAGATAAACCCAGACATTTACCATTTACACATGCTGATGTGTTTGGGAGGCCGAAGATGGCCTTTAAATGATTGATGATAGAAGTGTCAGATCGATGTATGAAAGGTGCAACAGAATGGTAAATTATGTGTTTTTCTCAAAGGTGCTGTTGGTAAGATTCAAGAGCTATCATTTTAGTGGAATTTGTAAGAGATGCCATAGCCACCAGTTAGCTGACTGAAAGTCTTTGTGAGAAAATCTGTTCGGAGTCCACTGCACTCCTGCCTCTGCATAAGGCAATGTATTTTAGACCGGTCTTGGTTAATTCCTGACCAATCAGAGCATCTTTCCCCTGATTGTTTCAGGGAATCAATCTTGCCAAACACAGGTGCTTAAAGGACGTCTTTTGGTTTCAAAATCTTTGCTCCTTTCTGTTCTCTGTTTCAATCTCTAAGATCTTACCAACAGCAGCTTTAGGCTTCACCACAGTAGAACAAAACAAACTTTTGATCTTATAAGGTTTCAAAGCTATCTCTGGCTCTTATTAGATTGCTCAGTTTAGTTGAATGAACAGAGTACTACTATGAGTGTATGGTGATTAGACACCTGCCGCTATTTGTTACTTGCATTGCATATAGAAAGGCTGGCTCTGCAAAACTAGATTCCTATTGGTTGTGTGTGACAGGTGAGGTCTGATTCCTATTGGTTGTGTGTGACAGGTGAGGACTTATTCCTATTGGTTGTGTGTGACAGGTGAGGTGTGATTCCTATTGGTTGTGTGTGACAGGTGAGGTCGGCGGTGAGGAAGAGGTTCCATCGTTGGCAGGAGCAACACTCCATCCGGGCGAGGATGACCCAGGCCATCTCCATCCCCACCTCCCCCTCCAGGGTCAGCTTCCACAGCATCAAGCAGTCCACGTCGCTATGAGAGAGAGACCCCAAGAGAGACTAAGTGTGGTGGTCTCTCTATCACCTGAAGGGAGCTCTGATCCAGTCCCAGAGAGACTGCTAGGCTAGAGACCATAAAGACTCTCGAGAGACGATGACTACTGCTACTGCTACTACTACTACTACTACAGCTACTACTACATATGAATATCTTTGTTCGTTATGTTTCTGCTGTATATTCTGTTAATATTATTGCTTGCGCTGTATTATTTGTGATCGTTTATTGCAGAGATCGGAGATCAACTGGACCACTGCACTCATTTAAATGTCCTATCACTCAGTCATTATTATATCTATATATTTGGTTATTATTATTATATATATATATATATATATATATATATATATATATATATATATAGCAGCACTTCTTTAGCAGTAAGTAGTACTGCAGTATTCCTTCACACTGATGAGGTCCCTTGGTGCGGTGTTCTGCCCTGTGGAGCCCTTGACTCGATTACACCTCGACCAGCCAGGATTTACACATTCCGCCTGTACCCAATGAACTCTATATCATGTGTACCCGGTCAACTGTAGCACCTTTACCCTGTATACTGTACCCTATACTCCCTCTACCCTCTATCCCGCTAGGTCTGGGACATTGTACCTATATCCCGCAGCTCCGTTCACCTGAAGAAATGACAACATTGTAAACTGTGGATTTGAAGGCTTTTCAGATTGCTGTAAATGTTGCCGGCTGGTTTGTATAATATCCTATATCTTAGCTGTGACTGTAGAGAATAGTCTTCATACGTATGGATGTCCAATACCACTGGCAGAGGTCCGCTCCCAGAGAAGCCCTGAAGCACCACATTCCTGATGTGCCAACATGTACTGAACCCCTTCACTGCTATTATTCACAACATTATCGTCACGCATTCTATACAGCGCTCATGTTTACCTCACCACCAAATCAATGTTAAACCACCCCTCTCCAGGTATATGTGACGGTTATTGTTAAATATGTACAGTTGTGTATTAAAGCCTAAAGTTATCCTCTGCGTAATAACTGTGTGGCGTGTTAAGGTCCTGGTTGGTGAACCAACACCAGGTAGGAATTAAACAACTGTACATGAACCTCTTTCTAGTCCCTTCTGTGTGGAGCCGAAGAACTGAAACCAAGCTTCAAAGGAACAGTTTGGTCTGAGCCGACCAATCACCAACAGCTGTGCCACACACCGACAGAAGAATAGTTAGCCTACTTTCATATTGCCACGAATCCATGTGTGCGCTTGTGTTTAAGTGGTGCTACAGTATCTGGGTCATACATAAAAGAAATACAACAATGATAATAATGCTGCATTGTTAGTGAAGTGGAAAAAAGAGACACACATTCAGCCAACATTCAGTCAAACAGCTGTTTTTTTCTACGGGTGGGTAGCGGTGATGTGCGTGGTGGTTATGAGGGTCCAAACGTGGAAAGAGTTTGGGAGGTGACCATCCAGGGGGGTCAGGGACACAGGGGATGTCTTTTGAGATGGCGTGGTGGTGTTATTCAGATCGGTGTGGGCCTCCCAGAGCGGAGCGCTGGTAGTTCAGCTCCTCTCTGCTCTCCTCCAGCACCCCACTCTGCTGGCCGGCCTCACGCAGGGTGCAGCTGCCTAACGACACCCCAGAGCACCCTGGGAGATATCTCGGGATCGACACTCAAGTTCAGGAGTGGAGATCTGTTTCAGGAAAAAAGAGTCAAACTTTCACGTTTTTTAATGACCTCAGAGAAGTATTGCGCCATTCCAAATTATGGAATTATAGGCAACTTTGCTAAAGCCTAATAGGCCTAGGTCACTTAACTAAACTATAGCGGTATAGGTCAAAGGAGAACTATTAATTACAGACAGGAGACGATGGTGTTGCAGAAAAAGCTAGGCATGCTACATTACAGTAGAAATTTATATATATATATTCACAGAGTATTAGAAATTAGAAAATAACTGCCAAAATAAATTCATAAAACCACACAGGTCAGGGGAAATATTATTATTTCACCTTACTAAATCATCCTATTATTACTTAATAAATCAGAGTGGAGATATAGCTTTGTGGCATGTTACATCAGTAAAGTTGTGGTATTTCATAACCTTTCTTAACATAATGGTATTTAAGCCTACGCCTATACCTGACTAGCATCATAGCGACTGATTCTAAGAAGGCCATCAGTATGCAGTGATAAAATCTACAGCTTTGAAAAAGAAACAGGCGGAAATGTCAGCGGAACATGAAGCATGTGTGAATGTTATCAGGAACTGTGTTCTTCGTGTGACTGTGTTCGTCAACACACCTGTCAGCCGCGGTCTAGTATGACACTACAGCGCCATCGAGCGGTCATTCTGTGTAACTATACCAGGAGTATGTTTTGCACAATTTAATAGTTAATGCACAATTTAATGAAGCAGAAATGACAATTTACAGGCTAAATTAAACTCAGAAGATCCACAGATAAAATATGTAGTTAGGATGAGCATAAACAATACAATTAATATTAGAATCAAGTCTGTTGGGATGGGGATCATAATAATATCGATGGTTGAGCTTGCTACAGAATACTGGTAATCTGTACTTGAACAGAAGAGACTGGCATGCCTACTGATGGACATAACTGAGCCTATATCAACAACATCAATGAGTGCTCTATGCTACGTTGTATGGGGGGACGGGGGAAGATTACGTATAAATGCCTACACCATTGGTCCAATCACTGATGCATGTATATGGGCCTACTATATCTGTGCTTACAGATTTGTGTCTCCAAAATGGCTTAAACGTGCATGGTGAATAATTAAATACAGGATTGAATAGCAAATGTATCTGTTAAAATTAATACAGGGCCCGTGTAACAAGGTCGTGATCTAATTCTGAATTCCCCATCTGGCTTCATTTACATGAATGGGTCTTCATGTCATATCTTATCATGAACATAAACAAGATCGTTTTCAGCTTTGCTCAAAGCTACTGTATTGATGTTTGCACCCAAATGTCCATAATTAATGTAGACTACAGATGATAAAGTCGCCCAGGCCAACTCACTGGCCTGCATTGTGATACAGTTTAATATATCTCCTAGATAAATCACAGAAAGCCTACACCCTAATAAATTATTGGAGTAGCAGTATCTACTTTACTAAATCCATGATAATCATAATTTCCCTATGCTAGGCCTATTCATATCTAACAGTATTTAGTTTATAATGCAGTGATAGTGTTTGGCAATATTGGTCGATATTACATTGAATGTTCTAGCTTTTTGCAAACAAAATACAGTGTTTGAGTATTCCGAATGGATCAGTAGTCAGATATGTTCTTCTACAATATCAACAGATCCAATTTGATCATTCGTTGATCATTCGTTTAAGAATAGTACTATTATTTTTGATCTAGAGTTCAAAGGCTGATATTCTATCTGCAACCACCGTGGAGTCCAGTGAGGCCTTTATTAGACTAGTCGGATCCATTCTTCACCTATCTCATGCAGTTCAGGAGATCGAGTCTTTCTTAGCCAAAGAGCCAATTTATTGATCTTAAATCACACATTGATCTTAATCACACACTAACCCAACTTCCTTTAGCACTCGGTTTATAAGCCTACGTTTATAAGAGTCATACTGACACCAGGAACCGATGCATTTAACACAGTATAGGCTACCAACTTGAATATTGGACACAGGATTGGCATCTAGGAGAATATCCTGTCTCTTAGGCAAACTATCATTCCACCCGGACCTTAATCTAAAAGTGGGCCGACGTTGTGCAGCTGATGGTGTGGCAGCCTGTTTGTTTACCACCCAGTCCCACCAGCATCCACATTACAAGGGTCCACTCCTTAACCACATGGCTCACAATGCGTTTAATACTCTGGCTGTAGATGATTTGCTGGCTGTTGTTCTTCAAGTTATAACGAGCATAACCTACTAAGAAATAACCTGTATAGCCATAGAAGTGACGGCAAATTGTGGTTTACAAAAATGTAACTTCAATCGGCAGAGCAAATGGTTCATCATCACGTTAGTATCTCTGTATTGCAAATTGTGGGTAACATTTTTCTAAACAAATTTGTTCTTAGGGTCAGATTTCTAAATCAACATGTAATACATAAACACTTTAATATAATTGAGTTGTAGTGAGTGTTAAAGCGTCCGGACATAGCTGGCGCACAATGTGTGATGTTATGACTAACTACGGTGACAATGGTGAACACAAATATTTAGAAATGATAAATAACTTGACATAATTGTTAATATCTAGTTTATAAGATAGTCAAATTATTTGTTATAATTAAGTTTCTGAATCAACTTTCATCAACGTTTCCGCTGTACGGGTATTTGCAAAGGAGTGACAGCTATTACAGCCAATAGCACGCTTGGATTTGAAGAACTGACCAATGCGGAGTCAGGGGCGTATTGTTATCAAGTCGTCCGCCGTTAGTAACAGGACAAGCTGCTCAGTCAGATTTTGTTTAATAAATCGCTAATATTAATTAAACAGGCCCGGTGTCAGAGGAAAACAACAAATGCATTGGAAAGTTCTAGCATTTGGTATGATACGGCAATTTTTTCCTGCAACGCGTTTGTGCCAAATGTGTTAAAAACGGTAAGTCATCGGTAAGTCATGTAGGAAACATGCTAACAACTGTTAGCATGTTTTCTAGCTGGCGAGCTAGCTCGTTTGTGATTGGTAGGTGGCGCTGGCGGTGGTGCGTTCAAGTCCTGTGGGATCTTTAAAACTTACCGGGGTTTAAGTATTAACACCGTAAATTAGGAGTGAGATCTATCAAACTCACTAGTTTTTAACAGTCTAACACCGTACATTAGGAGTTGGAACCATCAAACGTACCAGTGTTGACCTGTCTAACACCGTACATTAGGAATGCCTAAACCATGACTAAATTAAATATGAGTTTTTAATAATGTATGTTTGCGTGGCCAGTAGACCACTGGTATAATCAGTTACCAACTTACTTGTGTTTTTCTGTGGTTGTAAACAACACATACCAATAACTAATGCTCAACTTTATTGAAATGATTAGTCTATTGGTCCTGTAGTTTTCCAAAAATGTTTATTTGTCAGTTATTCATTCGGCATTGATCCAGAGATATGTCATGTGACCTTATTTGCATTCGCCCTACCCGTCAGCCTTTTTTTGTAGTGTAACATTGAATCCGCAACTAATCTTTAGTAGTGCAACATTTAACCACCAACTGATCTCGGCTGTGTTGGGGGAAACACTTTTCTGCCTTGAACGGGTAGGGTTAGGGAAGGGGGCCTTTCGGTAAGCCTGCTGTTCGCTCTTCAGACCCTTCTGTATTATTGATCACAAAGTCAGATATATCAGATCATATATAAAGAGACTCAATTCCTTGTGGTTCTAACAATGTGGAGGTTGGCGTTGATTCTTATGATTTAAGATTGTATGGCGAGGATAGGAAATGTATTGCCGCCAGTGTACATCACCTATAACTTAAATTCTATAAATCACACACACACACACACACACACACACACACACAATAACCCTTGACATATGGTAGTGAGTTTGTTGAGGGAAGTGATTGCAGAGCAAAGCTATTCCTGAACTTGGCTGTCACGCATATATGCGGTCGTAGATGAGACGTGCAGTTCCACTGACGGCCATCAGATGGCGGCAGAGTGACCAGCCACCCTTCTCTGGTTTATTGCAGGCATATCTCAAATAATCAAGGTCAACGGGGTCTTCGTTTTTGTTAGGTTAAAATCGCAGTGGCTAGTTCCTATTCTGTATGTGCCAATGTCCCGGTTAACCTCTTCATCAATAGTCCTTTTTCTTTCTGAACATAACATACCCAAGTAATGCAATGGCAATAAGAACGGGATAATGTATAGAACGCCGGTCATTATTCGGGAAAATAAGCCCCGACAGGGCGAACAGGACACAGACGTGCAGCAGAGGTGTCTTGCTTCGCCCTGAAGGGGCTTATTTTCGATAATGACCGCCCGGCGACATTCTATACATTAGAGAGTGGCGAAGTCACGCCCCTTCCGGTAGAGCCCATGGGACCTATGAGATCGAAAAATATGAGTGGGTTTCAATGGAGAGAAAGTAATTATTTTCTGGTCCTAGTCTTTATATGCGCTTATTTCACGGCTACTTGCCAAAACGAAAAAATAACTTCACATGGTGTGTCTTTTTACGATCTATTTGTTACCAGCATTCGTAGTGTTGATCAGCAGAGAAATTGTCCGCCAAAGATGACGTCGCTTAGCAACCGAAGACGCTGGGGTTGACAAGTTACTGGACTACTTGCGGAGTGATACCAAAGACGTCATTAGAGGCAAAAACTCCTTTGTTTTCCTTGACAGCGGTCAATTATACTTAGCAACGGTGAATTATCAAATATAATTCACCGCCGAAAGTTGTGAAGAGCTCATGCAAGTGAACGGAGTGTTCCACGGCATTGAGAAGACCTGTGTAATATTAATACCATAAGAAAGACCTGTGAGATTGTTGTGCAAGGGAAATAATAAATTTGGATACTACTCGTTAGAGGGAAAACAGCTTGAACAAAGCATACGTGGAATTTGTTTTGGAAATGTCGAGTTTAAGAATGAATATCACTTTCATTTCAGTTTCATAGATCCAATGCAAACCGATGCAAAATTGACAATTCAAACTTGATGAGATACAAACTGTTGTATATGTTGTACACTGTTGTATATGAACACTTTACACTTATTTTTTTGGACGACGTAGTTAAGGTGGCAGGCGTGTGTTACTTAGGCGGCTTAAGCTGAAAAGTGCTCTGGAAAGGCTTTCAATGATGCATGGACTTAAATTTCCCTCTGTAATTCAAAGGCATGAGTTACCCCTTACTTGGCGTTTTCGGTTACCAGTCAATCAAACATTCTGGCTTTACACCCCAAATCAGAAGAGAGCAAGCGGGTGAGCCTTGAGCCAGAGAGCGACATTCTGACTATTGGTGGGAAACAGGTCCTGAATGAACAAAAGGTGGCCTCTACCATAAGATGGCAAGAAGGTAGGCTGAGAGGGTCATGAATTCTAGCATTACCCTGGTTTACCCCAACGGTATATCTGTTCTCTATCTTCCTATGGGGTGGGAAAGCTTCGGGTGGGAAAACACGACCAAGACAAGGAGAATAATAATGAGAAGAATTTAAATTTTATCTGAAAACATGTAACAGAAACAGATATACCTCTATCGGAAGGTCTGCTCTCTCAGCCTCTCAGCTTAAGCCATGAAACTGAAACTGACCCGCCCCCCGCTCTCTCACCAATAACATACTTTTCAAGCATTCTTCCAGGCGTTCTATCATGAGGTGAGAACGCCTTATCCCGCCCTTAAGTAGCCAAATGTTGGTCGTTTTGCTTTTGGTTGAAAAACAATATTTCTAATTTAATTATGCGATATTGGGCTATGAGGCTATATTTAAATGTAAAGTACTTAGTCTAAGGTTCATTTGACCAGTCCTGTGACGTCACATGACGGGCCTGCTGACCATACCCTAACATTATACCTACAAGTCTTTCCTTGGTTTCGTTACAGAATTAGGATTGCAGCTTTAATTATTTATTAATTATTACAGGTTGCTCTTGTGATTAATTTACCCTTTAATATTGCACATATCAATTGAAGTATAATGACGCATCAGGATTTGGTTGAACCCTCTGATTCTGGTTTAAGCATCATGTCATAGAACAAGGTCGCAGCCAGTAATAACTGGTTGATTTAGAAACGGACCATAGAACAGTATCTCAAGTCAGTCTGACACTCTGAACTATCCTCTCTCAACCAGCAGCTCCGAGCTCATCTTGATTTTCCCTTTCTTTCAGGTGTAACATTACGTTGTAACAGTCGGAAACAGGAATAATGGCATCTTCGATGGTCGGATGGAGATCTTCAGTGAGGACATCTAAGGTAAAATGTTGTTCTTGGGGGTTATCGATAAATCTCATGGAGTTGCTCTATGTATATTTATCAGTATTATCTGCTGTGGTTGTGTGGCAGAGCAAGGGAGTTCAGTCTGAAGGTTTATCCAATTGTATATGAATGTATGTCTCATAACAAGGTTGAATAGCTTATATAGACCAGCACGTCAATGCACATGGTGAACACAGTTCATTAGCAGTAGCACTTTGGTGAGACAATCTGAAAAAGCTGGTATCCATTCACAGTGGTGTTGTTCACAAACCTCAACAACCTTTACTGACTCAGGCTGACACCTTCTGGTCGGTTTGTCAAATGGTTGGTTGATGTCACACCAGGAGAACGCATGTTATTAATCCATTTGTGGGGGGGCTGGAGGGACAAATGAAGGCAATATTCTGTTGGAGTTTTAGTTTTCCTTTATCCAAGTGTAAAACAGTGATGTGAATGGCTGTTTGCAGATGAGAGGGTTTATAAGAAGTGGGTGTGCATTCTTTGACACATCCTTGGTTTGGAGATGGTTGTTTTTAAAGGTAATTTCCCTATCCCATAACTAAATGTCAGCTATTCCTCTTTCATAGAAAGTTGGTACCGAAATCTGTTGAGGTACAACCGCACACCTTCATGTTATCGAAAGCCACCTATATTCACTTAACGAGGTGCATTAAACATTCGCTTGCAGCGCCGAATGCTATAGCGAGGAATGGTCGATACATATATATATAATATATATCTATGATTGTAGTTTACCACTATGGATGCCATAAGAGCAATGTGTTTAGAAACGGTTATGAGCTGTTACATCAGTCATGTCCTACAACATGTACAGTGCCCATGGTGACTATTAAAAAGATACCTGATCGGTTAAACTGCTTTATTTGCTGGCTAGGGCTGTGAAAAATCTGTCAAGTTCATCTCAAGACAATGTGTGTTTTATTTCAGTCGACAAGGAGACTTTTCTTCAAAGTCAACGCAAAACATTTGCTGTAGATTTACATGTATGGGTAGAGTTCACACTAAATGCTCTTCGGCATAATTGATACAAGGAAGACATTTTAAATAATCCAATTGGTAAAAGATGTTTTAGCAAAGCCAGGAAAGACTGTTACAATGGTGTTTTCACCCAGACGCATTCACAAATATATGACATGATATTGCATCAATCTCCACACTTATCTAAATCCCATCCCAAAGTATAATGTAAAGTAACACACATAAATAATAACTCCTTCTATATTTTTGAAGTATAGCCATTATATTTAATTGCCAGTATGTGACGTTGCAATACTGTTGTATAAATATTACTTGGTATTTGTATACAACAGTCTGGGAACTCTTGGTAATCCACGCCTGTGAAAGAGCTCCGCCTAGTGGCCGGTGACTGTAACGTGAGAGTGTCGGCGTAATGGTGGCTGATCCTGTTCCTCTGAGCAGCGCAGTCTTTCAACCCCTCCTTCTGCCCATTTCCTTAAGGGTGTTGTCTGTTACAGTGCAACATGAGAGCATTTTTAAGCGCTACAAACTACATCGAACACAAACTTAGTAGTAGTTAAAAAAATACTCTCTAATCAAGAGATATTATTTAATGTGTTATTATAATATACTCTTCTTTATTAATTTATTTTTACATTTGGCATATATAAAACAACATTGTTCATGTAGTCTATGGGCTGTGGTATCTTATACGGGTTTGTTTGTATTAGGGGTTGAATGTTTGTATACTGGTTATGATTTAGTTGTTGAAAGCAGAACAACATTCATCTTTGAAGACAATGCCCCCCCCCCCCCCCCCTCTGGTCTCCTCTTTTAGGTTTTATTCCGTTCTTCTCGGCCCTTTGCTCTAGTGGCGACAACGTGGAATGACTCCCGCCTACACGAAGCACCGCGCACACGCTCACACACGCACGCTCTCTCTCTCACACATACAGACACACACACACACACACACACACACACACAGCACTTCTATGTTTGTCAGACTCAAATCCGAGGGAGAGGAGCTAGCCGCCATTTTCTAAGCGTCTCTCCCTAAAAAGAGAAGAAGACTCGCGGTGAACCACCGTGTGGATTACGCTCGACTTTCGGGCTTTTGACTATTCGTCAGAATATCATTTCAAGCATAGCACATAATTTGATAATTCGGGGGGTTTCCACACTATCTCCGGGCCTCGTCTTATCGTCGGTCCACCGCCGAGGGGACGAGGTGTAGTTCGGTGATTCGCCCATATTGCGCGATTCCGGAACGAAGCCCGCCGACCACTCGGTGTACCAGAGGAGCTCAGACTGTCTGGATTAATCCATGGCCCGTCGGTCCACGGAAGACGCTTTGTTTTGTTGCCGATATTCCGTTTTTTTCACTTAAACTGCGGGGGATTGTACGCGAAATTCCCTCGGATAGTGCGACCTCGTCACGTGGTAGGTTCCTCCTTTTTCTTTGTTAGCGATCTAGCAGCGAGGCGAGGGGCTCACCCTCCTCCACCCAGCTCATTTCCACCTTTCTACACTAAATTGTACACACGGTATCACCACCGACCCCCCCCCCCCCCCCTCCTGCACGGTGTCCCCGGTACCGCGGAGGTGAAGTGGCTGGGAGCCCGAAGCAGCCGTTCAGTCCCGGGCATAGGAAGGCTAGTCTACCATGACTCCACTCGCTACTACGTAGGAGTCGTGGGTTGAAATAAGTTGTGATGGTTTTCCATCATCGGGACCAGACCCGTGGGTCCGGATCCTCCGTGTCCCGGTGAGACCCTGTGGGTCCGAGTTCTCCTGGCCCGGTGAGACGGGCTGGACTCTCGGGGCTAAGTGGCACTCTGTTCTCCAGACCCGTGAGACGCTCAATCGACGTGCTCCGCGGAGACACAGCGACATGGCGGCCCGCGTACGCAGAGTGTCCTGGTGGTGTGTCCAGGGTCTACGTGGTGGTGTGTTGTCGGGTCCTGGTGGTGTGAAGTCGGGTCCTGTTAGTCTGGTGGTGGTGTGTTGTCCTGTCCTGCAGGCTAGTGTGTTAGCAGGGTGCATTCCCCCATGAGCAGCTCTCTGCTCGGCTATCGTTAGCCTCGGACCAGCGCTTCGTCCACACGCGGTGTGTCGGGGACATGCTTACACACACATTCTGTCCGCATTACGGTGCTTATCACCATGTAACCCCCATTTAACTGCAGATCTCTAACTTGTGTATTGTACACCTCGACCCGAGCTAATGAGAGCCTGGCCCAACCAGCCCCGGCTGACACGTAATACTCGGTGCCACCAGAAGCGCGGTGTTTACCGGAATATGCAGCATTAAAGTAAACAGCGCACAGTTTGACTGCGAATGGACGGTGTTAAGATCGGTGTGTTGCTGTTGTGGAACGTCCAACATTTTTTAGAAGGTGACATGTAAGGTAATGCCATACTAGAGTTGATTATGCGTGTTAAATAAAATACGTAGTGGGGTTTCATTCGAGCGTTATTTCCACCATCGAACCGGGTGGGTTTGATGAAGCGGGTGAGGTGGATGGATTGCATAATCCTTGGGAAATACCAACATGGCGTTGTGCAGCGCGCTGCGGTGGAGCACTGAGCCCCCTATTCATCCTGAAGACATCCAGGACGAAGCACTCGGTCAAGCTGCAAATACACCCATCCGAATTCAGATACCAGCCTCCCCACACACAGCGAACCTGTGTGATCCACGTAGAAAGGCAAATGTCTGACAGCACGTACAGGCGTTGTTGTGTACATCTGAAATTGCATGGGGATGAAGAGTGACATCATGTGTACTTGCAGCAGGCCCAAATCCATGTAATCACACGCCCTACGTGGAGCCCTGCATCACACGGACACATGTAGGCCAATAGGGTGGGATGGTTTGCTTTGCGTGCATCACCCAACAGCAGCTAGAATTTAAACGCAGGAATCCTATTTGCGGAGTGTTCTGAGTAATTGCAGCTAAGGCGTTGACTGTGGCTGTATGATTTGATTATTATTCCATCAGACTTGGCACTTCTCAGCCCAAGGTCACTGCAGTACAGCAGTTGGGAGTCTGGATTGGATAAACATTTACACCAGTTTACCTGCCTTTGTTTCGTGATGCCTCTGCAGTATCACTTTTAGCAACGTAGCGGCAAGCAGGTCAACAGAATGTCACTGAGTCACCACCATCTCATTATATCGGCCTCTAGAATATATTAGGGCTGGACAATCACTTTAGCTCTCCTTTTTCAATCAATGTCTCAGACTCCCATCAAGCTTAAGTACAGGCAGCACTGCATATTGCTATTATAGTTAAAATAAAACACTTACCATACTGGCCACGGTTGTTCTCGATAATCCTCCAGTTGCTGTAGTCATCTCAAATATTGATGTGTATACATACATCAACCCTTTGTCCCGCTAGATTGAAATGCTAAACCGGCACTTGTCTTCTGATTGCAGATGTAACTCGAGTCCCAGTAACGTTTCACTCTCCCCAACACGGACATGGCTTTCTAAAAAATGGTTGCTATATTAGCACACATAATCTCTCAACTCAATCTTCATCTTCTCAATACTATTTACTTGAGTAGTCCATAGCTTTATCAGGTGTGTAGTTTTTCTCTCTTTACCAAATAGTTAATGCCGATCTGACTTCCTGTGTGTGTGTGTGTGTTAACGTCCTTCTCCGATCTCTACCTGTTGGACGGTGTGGTTCTTGCACCTGTGTGTTAATGCAGCTCTCTCTGGACCTGTGTGTTAATGCAGCTCTCTCTCTCCTTGTGGTTGCTCCAGGCTGTCTTCTGGCGGGGCTGTAAGCGGGTGGTGTGGAGCAGGCCACGGTGCCCGTCCCTCTGCACTGCATGGCTGCGATGGCGCCCGCTCTCACCGACGCCCCAGCCGAAGCTCACCACATCCGCTTCAAACTGGCTGCCCCGTCCTCCAGCCTCTCCCCGGGCAGCTCAGAGAACCACCCCAACTCCAGCAACCTTCTCCTTCACAGCAGCGGGCCGGCTAGGCGCAAGGCCTCTGACGAGCGCGCCCTCCAGGAGCAGCAGAGCCAGCAGCAGGTTGACAACCCAGCCCAGACACCTAATCTGGGCAAGCTACAGCCGCTGGTGGCCTCCTACCTGTGCTCTGATGTGACACCCGTCCCGTCGTCCAAGGAATCCATTGCACTGCAAGAAATCCTCATCAAACAGTCTGTGTTGAAAAGTCACGGCATCCTGCCCAACTCCTTGCTCAACGGAGGGGGAGATTTCCTACTGAGGAAGAAGCAGACCTTTGAGCTCTCTGGCGGTCAGCTCAAGAGCCTGATGAGCGCTAACACCAATGGCGGCAGCCAGCCCATGGCTCCCGTCAACGGCCTTGTCAAGAAGCTGGCCACCTCGGGCTGTATGGTGGCGGTGAACGGAGGGAAACCCTCCGCCTCCGCTACCTCGGACCCCCAGAATCTCCTTCTGGACTCGGACAACACCCCCACCATCAGAACCCTCAGACATCATCAGGCACATTCCTCCAGGGTCTCTCTCACCACAGATGGTAACAGCCCTGACCCCCCAGCAGCACAGCCTCCCTCCCCGCCTGCCTTTGGGCTGGGCGGTCCCAACGAACACATGAATGCAGAAGACGATAGTTCACGCAGCTCATCGGCTTGCCCGCAACAAGCGGATGGAGAGAGGCCAGGTGGCAGCCAGCAGAGCTCACCCGTGTTGTTGCAGGCTCCTCCTCTTTCTTCTGTCTCCCAGCCTCCTACCTACTCTCTGGACATCCTGGACTCCCAGATCAGAGAGCGCAGCCTGCTCACCAGCAGCCGCCAGGCACAGATCGAGAGCCGTTTGCGGCGACTCCGAAAGCGGCTGCAGGTGGTGCAGGCAAAGCAGGTGGAGCGACATGTCCAGCAGCAGCTGGGCGGCTTCCTGGGCTCGGCTCTGAGCCGGCTGGTGGGCCCCGGACGCAGACAGGAAGTGTCCCCCTCCACGGCATCGTGGAGGACGGGGCGCCAGACGGCGGTCGGCAGGGACAGCCTGGGTCGCTTCCTGAAGGCCGGGGCCATGCCTACGGAGCTGGAGAGGCTGTGTCTGAGCGGCTCGGCCAATCTGCGTGCCACCGAGAGCGCCTTTGACTCGGACGTGACGGAGAGCAGCTCTGGGGGAGACTCGGACCTGGAGGAAGAGGAGGTGGCCCGGGTAGACGTCGAACAGCGGCACGTCAAAATGTAAGCCCCACCCCCCCCCCCCCCGCCCCCGCTTAATGTGTCCTCTCACACCTAGTAGTGCCATTCCTTTGCGGTACTGGAATGGTATTGGTTATGGTTTATTTGACACAGATGTCCACAGTATGTGGAAAATCTTGTTTTTTGTCAATAAGGCATCCCTTAAATTAATGGTCTTCCTATGCTTTTTACTGTAAAATGTCAACTGCTTGTGCACCAAAAACTATAAAAGCACTGTTCCTTCTCTGTAACCTAGTAAAGGACAGGGACTGTAACCGCCAACGGCAGAGCTCTGAATGCCAACAGGTGTTGGTGACACAATAGTGGCTGTGGCTGATGAGGTTAACCTGCAGGGAGGGGTATAGCTGTCTCTATCAGAGGAGGCGATACCTTCATGTGGAAAGAAACCACATTTTCTGGAGCTTTCTCTATCTCAATCACTTCCCCACTCTTTCTCTCCCCCCCTAGCTGTCTGTCTCTCCCTTGGACTCTCCCATGTCTCCCTTTCTCTTTCTGTCTCCCAGTCAGGGGAGACTGCTGTTTGGGTGTGTTAATGTATTGCAAAGTGAAAATGTAGAGGCGGGTCGGTCAACAGCGTTGACAGACCTAGTGACCTATGTAGGGTTGGTAGATCATTAGCAACAACAGCTCAGATCTTAGATTTTACCACCCAGGCCTGATGCCTTTTGGACCTTTGGCCTATAAAGACTTGATGGGCTCTGTTGCGAGACACGGCTGCATTTGTTATGCACTACTCAGAAACCCCACTATATTCATCTTTCATATACATAATGCTATGGGATTGGTCACTTTAGTATGTTTGTGTGTCATAAAAGCATACTCAAAGCTTAATAGTTTCTTTAGTCCCTGTGCTGATTTAGCAATGTGGCCCACAGCTGAGCGTTTCCGTTAATCATACAAATATCGGTGAATCTTAGACAGGGAAGATCAAGAAGGACGTGTATTTACTGGACGTTTAAAAAATAACGCTGCGGATTGTTTTACGATTTTACATACGATAACTTGCTTCTAGAAAATGCACCTACATTTTGAAAAATACAGTATATAATTAATACTGGATTAAAGAACTGCAAAATAATCCCTGTAATGAGTACAGCAAAGTGATATCTTGCATTGGCTTGATACAGTGGTCGTACTTCCCAGTACCCTATCTAAAAAAATAATGCTACATCTTCTATAAGCTGCAGGAGCGGTAAAATGGGGTTACATGTTTCAAAATACACCATATAAGCCAACCCATAGTATAAGTCGCATCTCATTATGCATCTTTGCCCAAAAACCAAATGCTAGCGTTGGAAACGTCACTGAGTAGTTGGAGATAACGCTGAATCAAGCCTAAGTAAAACCCTGAACTTTTTGATGGATTCAGCAAACAAGGCATTTTTCATTTTGTAAGCAATTAGTTTAGACGCCTTGAAGGAGGCCTTGAATGACTGCTCATTGACGGTCTTCCTGTTTTTTTTGTCAGTTATGCGGTGATGCCAATGTTCATCTCTTATTGAGGTGATATTCTTGCAAACCTCCCATTGAAGATTTGCATATGGGCTAAACATTGTGACGGCATTAGTTACCTCATGCTTTATCACTCAAACTCAAATCCAGTGTTTCCCATACAAAGACCAATGTGTGGCGCAGCGCCACAGAATGAACACCGATTGCACAAATTGATTCTGCTTTTTTTTTTTTTTTTAAATTACACGATTTGGAAATATAAATATCGTTCCGTTCATTCGTCTCCGCATAGCACTCTTTCTCACTGTCATTCTCATTCACAAACGTACACAGAGACAAATCCGCATACATGCCAATGGTGCACGGGTACACTACCACTTATTGGATAAACCCACGTATCACAGATACATGCACACGCACCGACAGCGGATTTTCCCGCTCCTCCTCTCAACGCGCCTACAAAGGAAAACCCGAAGCAGCGGGATATTTGCGATTGATGTGAAATGCGGTTAAAGTTTATCCATATTACGGTGTAAGACCCCAAGTCCGATCTGCCGGCGATTTGAATTCGCTGTGCAGTCCACTTTAAATTGTGTTTTGTGCGAGATTGCTCGATTACGCGAATGAGCAAACGCAAAATGCCCCCCCCCCCCCCCAGGACTCCATCCCCCACCCACCCACCCCCCAAGGTGTCCATGAGCAAGGCACCTAAACGTCACTGCTCCCAACCAGCTGGCTGTCGCCTTGCATGGCTGACAACGCTGTCGGACGCCGTAGGCGCTATAGAAATGCAGTTCTTTTTCCATCCATTTACCATTTCTCTTGAAGGGGATGTAGTAAACAGGAAATGGTTGAAAAACAACAACCTCTGTGGTCCATCAGGGGTTGTCATGGTGGCTGCTGTCGCCCTGGTAGAGGAGGGTTGTCTGCATCCAGACCGGACTTTATTAACACCTGTACTTGTAAGAGGATGTGGATTGCAAAAGGAGAGTCTATCATTTTTTGCTTGAAATGTCATCCATGTTGTAGCACATGCAGAAATGCTCCGTAGTAGAATATCAGATGTGGCCAGGGTCAAGTATTATATCTAATATTCTTTTTTTTTTTTGTTGCGTCATTTCTTTTGCCACCAAAAATAAATTTATATATTCTTTTTTTAATTTGTTTACTTGTCAGGGACAATGCATCACACATTATTAAATACACAATTATCACTCATTTCCATAACAATGTGGATGTAGATGTGTTGCATAGAAGGTTTTTAGCCAGTTGGCTAATTTGCAACCCCAGTTCCTGGTCAGGTCTTTCTCAAAAAGATAATCTGAATAAACTTTCTAAAATAGCTACATAGTGTGAGTTACACAGTCATGAGTTACCCCATTGCATGAGCAGCGCACTGTATGCATGTGTGAATAAACTTAAAGACATAAAGAACATCACAAAACAGCACATTACATAACATCACATGCCGCTCGCACCCACTCACCTGCACCCACCCGACTGAAGGGGGTCTGGGCCACTACCCAGACCCCGCGCCACAAGGCCAGCCCTGGCAGGCATGCACCAACAGCCATGCATCTGGCACAGACAATACATTATAACAAGGAAAAGTGTGTGTGTGTGTCTGATCCTTGTATGCATGCTTGGGTTGCATTGTGCTAATTTTGTATTCTATATAAAGGAGGAGGCTCTAGGGGGGTGTTGTGGCCATGGCTAAATTATGTGTTTATGGACATTAGCTTTATCAACTTCTGTGACATTATCAGAGAAGGACATGTATTGCTTAATCTTTCATGTAGGTTTGGGATATGTATTGCCGGCAGGAGGCGGTTGGGGCTCGATACCAATGCCTGCCTTTGTAGATGCATGGTGGAACTACCCCCCCAGGGCTTACTCTAACCCTACTAGGTGGTAGTAAAGCTAGATGCATGGTGGTGCTACCCTCCCAGGGCTTACTCTAACCCTACTAGGTGGTAGTAAAGTAGATGTATGGTGGTGCTACCCCCCCAGGGCTTACGCTAACCCATGGCTCAAAAGCTAGAGATTTCAGTAGCACAAATACAGATTCAGTAGCACACAAGTGGACCGTCAACACTATTTTAGAAATACACTGATACCACTCCCTAAATGTTTAGGGGGAGGAAAGCCAGTTAATCATAATTATACAGAAATAAATAATAACAAATAAGAGGGATAAACACAAGGCTTCACAACTATGTGATATAAGGGACAGGGTAGACTAACACAAAGGGTAATCCAGGAAGACAACATGTAGGACAAATGGAAGAGCAGCAAGGGTCCGCTAACGATATATAAAAATAATGTCACATTTAACCTTATGGTACATCATTCTGTTGTCTAACTCTTTCATTGAATTTATCCAAAAAAATATATGTAGATGGGTAATGCATTATGCCACCTTAACAAACCATCCAACTGCATGAGTTTCTTATTGCTGTCTAACAATTCCGGTATTTAATCAGCAGATGCATCCAGATGAATTGTGTTTTTATTAGGGCTAATGTTTAGTCCAGGGTACTTTTTAATTCACCTATTCTGTAGAAATTCTGACCGAACGATGGCTCTATAGAGAAGAGTGCTGCTGCCTGTCTCCTTGCAGGATAACACCGCGAGACACACACTCATACCAGGCTCAGGTCTTTAATTCACAGCATTACAATTCATGTCGTCTGTTTCCTCAGTTGTCCTCATTATGGCTGGTTGAGCCAGTATAATTAACTACCAGAAAGTACACTTGTCCATGACAAAGTAATGTAATGTCATTTTTCGCTGAATGTAGAGATGCGTATTGCTGTTGATAAATATCTCTTGGCACACAATCCTTGAACAAATGCATATGTGATCAGAACTCTCCCACTGTACACCCCTGCAGCTAGCATTTCATGTTTTTTTTACACTGCACTTACACACACAATTTAGAGGCACAGGTGACCATTAGTCAACTTTAATTTTTTTTCAGAAACTCTAAGCTGTGTACATTGTTTACCTTATCTCACACAAACTGGTTCAGACCTATGGTTCCAAACCAATTCAGCTGAATCTCTGATGCTTGTATTGATTTTCTGATATGTTCTGGTTAATTTCGTTCTGTGTGTGTGTGTGTGTTCTAATTAATAGCCCATAACTTTAAGGTGGTTATGGCGCTTCAGTAAGAAATGGGTGGGCTAAGTCACTGGATGGGAAAGCACAGTTCAGTTCTAGCCATTGACATGCATGCTTGTGTTGCATTGGGCTAATCTTGTCCCAGCTGTCTTATTCGTGTGCCTTCTTGTTTACCAAGGGGCTGCTAGCCACTAGGCCTGTTGTGGGCAGGGCACTACTGTTGGCATGCTGCTACTAGGGCTGGTCTAAATGACAAAGCACAATTGGGGACGAGGGAGAGAAAATGACTCGTTCTGATCACTATTTAAATTGACAGCAGTATTTTAGGTCATTCTGAGCCTGCTTTGCGTTCACTACATGTGCTTGACAAATCCGAAATAAGAACGTGGAGGAGCAGGACAAGAAACGCAGCAGTCCGAGACAGAACAAGAGTCAAGAGATGTGATCTACATTCAAGTGATGAAGGGAAAGCAAATCTCAAAGGAGTTTGAAGGAGTCTTAAGTGTGTGGATATGTGGAAGTCGTTTGATTGCCTTTGATTTTGATGATGGCGTCCAAGGGCGGGGGGCAGCAATACCCTCCTTCCTAGAATACTCAGCCCAATCATTATTATTTTTAATTGTTTATAGTATAGGAAATCCGTCTGAAACAATAGGTCTGCATGTTAACAGACCGGTGGACGAGCAGAGTTACGCAGTGGCTTGGTTTTTGATATTTTATCTTAATATTGTACTTATTTAATTTACTGCCTGCCATACTGGAGATTTCTGAAACGGTAACATAATGTGGTTGTTGGTGTTCTCTTTAATATTTATTTAGTTTTCAGTTTAATTTGTTTTCCTTTCATTTGTATTTAGTTGATAGGATTATAAAAAAAAAAAAGGAGTCATGAAGCATGTGGTTATGGGTACTCATTTCTTTCAAAGAATTGAAAGAAAACATACTTTATCATAAAGTATATCATTATTGAGATATAAGAAGTCCCATGTGGTGATGGAAGATGTTGTCCATATCTCACAGCCCTAGTTGCTACCATACCAGAGATGGCTAAACTATCCTCCGTGGCTTCCTTTGAGAGTGTGGGCATATTGAGATGGAGCTAAAGTCCCCACGTCTTGCATAAATAAGGCTTGTCGGACGGATGGCTGTTGAGCCGTTCTGTAGTGGTTGTAGGGCCCCATCCAAACAGTTTGAGGGGTAAATTTACCAGAGGAGGCCTGGTACCAGAGGTGGAGAGCTGGTAGATGCTGTGGCGGAGTGCTGAACACAACAGGGTTATTGGAGCATGTCTAGTGTGGGCTGCTGTGTGACATTGGGGTAACAGGGTTGCTAGACCCCCTCCCCCCCTGCCTTTCAATGCTACTTGTTCAGCATTACGCTGCATTCTTGTCAGCTTAGCCTCTCCCCTCCTCTCCCTGTTCCTTCCCTGTGTGTTTTGGTTCTGGTTCCTGACACATCTGGATGTGTTTAGCCGGGCTTCAGTTCCCCCACACCAACCCACAGGCGTTACATAACCCCCTTTTATGTAACGCCGGCTGCTGCACTGGCTCAAGTTGACCCTGTCTCCTGGTTCCTGTCCCCCAAACCAAGTCTGTTGCCCTGACCCGCACATGAAACAACCTAGTAAAGGATTGGTCAGGCCGGGTCACTGCTAATGCTTAAGGTTCCCCTCCCCCGGGCTCTGAAGCGATGTTCCGTGGAATCCTAGGGACCCTCTTGCTTCTAAACACTAGCTGGGTGGTGGGAATGATGGGATTCAGTTCCATCAAACAGCTACCGTTTGGAATCAAGATGGCTGCAAGGTAAATAAGGCCTATACTACTGGCATCTCAGTTTTCTGTCCCTCATTCTTTCAACCAATAATTGTGCAACCAAAGCTGAACCCACAGCAGCACTGTGCTGTTTGTTCAGGGCCACCTCGAGTCATGTTCACACCCATTTCTGACAGAGCTGAGTGTATGGTTATGCGTTATAAAAGGATGCAAAGATTAGTTGTATGCAACGTCTTTACTGGCACAAACATTCAGAGATCTGAAGGAGCGTGTAGCCTGGTGCTTGCATTTGTTCATGTGTGCAACATGAATAATAACACGCAAGGGACTGCAGTAAGGAAGTGGGAAGTTCATCAAAGAACAGAGACCATTTCCTTCTGGCTTTATAACTGCAAAAGGCGTGTTTGGAAATGCCCTTTTAAATTCAGTTGGCTCATTGTGAATCTGCTGTTCGTATCATAAAGAAGTTTAAAGCTACGGTAAAGAATTAGAATAAGCTTTGGTAAAGAACAGAACCAGAATAAGGTATGGAAGTGAAAAGAACTAAAATAAGGTATTGAGTAAAAAACAGAATAAGGTATGGTAGGGAACAGAACTAAAGTAAGGTATTGATTAGAAACCAGAATAAGGTATGGTAGAGAACATAACCAAAATAAGGTATTAATTAAGAACCAGAAAAAGGTATGGTAGGGAACAGGGCTAAAATAAGTTTTGCTTAAAACCAGAATACGGTATGGTAGAGAACAGAATAAGGTATAGTTGAGCATAGAATAAGGCAACGAATGGAGCCAGACTAAGTCGTAGACGAAGGTAAGGAACAGGATGAAGCTAAGCCTGACCATATGAGCTGGGTCAGGAGCACCAAGAGCAATGTGCTGACATCCAGCCTGTGGAGGGGGACGGAGGGTTGAGGGGAGGAGGCACAGGGTGGAGGGGACGGAGCCCCTGGTGGAGGTGGTGGAGGGGACGGAGCCCCTGGTGGAGGTGGTTGAGGGGACGGAGCCCCCGGTGGAGGTGGTTGAGGGGACGGAGCCCCCGGTGGAGGTGGTTGAGGGGACGGAGCCCCCGGTGGAGGTGGTTGAGGGGACGGAGCCCCCGGTGGAGGGGACGGAGCCCCCGGTGAAGGTGGTGGAGGGGACGGAGCCCCCGGTGGAGGTGGTGGAGGGGACGGAGCCCCTGGTGGAGGGGACGGAGCCCCTGGTGGAGGTGGTGGAGGGGACGGAGCCCCTGGTGGAGGTGGTGGAGGGGACGGAGCCCCCGGTGGAGGTGGTGGAGGGGACGGAGCCCCCGGTGAAGGTGGTGGAGGGGACGGAGCCCCCGGTGGAGGTGGTGGAGGGGACGGAGCCCCTGGTGGAGGGGACGGAGCCCCTGGTGGAGGTGGTGGAGGGGACGGAGCCCCCGGTGGAGGTGGTGGAGGGGACGGAGCCCCTGGTGGAGGTGACGGAGCCCCCGGTGGAGGTGGTGGAGGGGACGGAGCCTCTGCCGGAGGGGATGGGGTGTTATTCCCATGTTGCGGTCCAGGCCAACTCTGCGTTACTCTTTTTAGTACAGTTGTTGTGTATGATTATAATGAGTGATTTTTTTTTTGTACGTGTGGATAGAGCTCCACACGTCCACACACACACCGCTCCCAGACAAAGCTACACACACCCACACACACCGCCCAGACAGAGCTCCACACGTCCACACACACACCGCCCAGACAGAGCTCCACACGTCCACACACACACCGCTCCCAGACAAAGCTACACACATCCACACACACCGCCCAGACAGAGCTCCACACGTCCACACACACCGCTCAGACAGAGCGCCACACGTCCACACACCTATTCACAAATAGTGTAGTATAGATAACTATAATCTAGTTGACTAGATTTTTTCAATTTATTAGAATATATGGTTTATTATAACATGCCTCAAGCCAGATGCAGTAGACTGGCTTGTTTTTCTTGCAAAAAACTTTGAAAGACATTACAAGCACCTCATGTATGATTTTGTTTAGCCTGCAAATAACATGTGTGTCATTTTAAGACAATATCGGCCAGCCCTAGTGATAAGGTTTACTGTGTTGCATCAAGAATAGCACCTGGGTTTTAACGTTGTGTATGCATAGCTCTTGTGCTGCTATAACTTTGCATCATGAACAAACCGCCTTTTGTTTTGGATAATTCTGGATTTTGGTACTGTACTGTAAGTACTTCCATATTTTGTCAATGCAGTGTCTTTGGAAAAAAATTGGTTGTACACTGCGGCTCTGCTGTTTCATTCACTGTATCCGACGGCTACTGACGTTGCGCACGCAGCCCTGACGTTTCATTTCAGCTAGAAAACAAATACCATTTTAATAATGCTTCAGCATTATTAAAATGGTATTTGTTTTCTAACAAATTAAATGGCCCATAAATGAGAGAATAATTGACACCGACTCATCTGGGCAGCTGAGCGCCCTGGCTCTGACATGCTGCAAGGAGGTGCTGGAAGGAGAGGAGAGGCCGCTGGTGGTTGTTTGGGGAGAACCCAATGCAGTGCCTCAGTGTATGGAGTGTGCTCTCATCGTCTCAGTGCAGCAGCACAGGGTGATTAATGCTGTCATGCAGTAGTACAGTATTTCACCTGCATAGTGTTGTGGTGGGAGGCCACAGACCATGGATCTAGGGAGGGAGATTTTCCTCTGGCAGCAGCTGTATGGGTGGACCCCTACTGAGATCTCCTCATGCTGTAGTTCCTGCTCTAATGGGTGCTCCATTTATGGTCTGCACCGCAAGATCCATGCAGAAAAGTCTTGGGGTTTCTTTAGATAAGTAAATTAGCTCCTGGGCTCGGGCTGAGTGCTTATTTCTACAGCTGTGCAAACTTGTCCCCTTTCAGTGAAATTCTGCCTATTTATTTGTAGATGGTTCATTGACATGGATGGTGTTGATCTTAAAGATAAGTAGAGTCATCAGTGTGTAGCTGTGTGTACCATTGCGTTCAGCCACTCTGCTGAGGCACTTTGATTTGAATGACACAAACTATTCAATACCTGAATCCCAATCAAATTTAAAAAAAACGTCTGAGTTGCTAGGCAGAGATCCCTGATAAATATCAGATCCTTTTATTGTTCCTCCAATCTTTTTTTTGTTTGAGAATACCTGGCTAACTTGGACATTAGACTGACACTCATTAGTTTAAACCCCAGCTACTTCTTGCATGTGGAGGATTTATCTCCCTATTTATCAAGTCACATAGGCCTGTACAATCAGAAGTCAAACGATCTTTTGAGGGGTTATACGAGGACAGCCCTACATTTTGGTCTGATATAAAGTAGTGTATTTTAATAACGGGAACAGGGACGATAACCTTTTAAATTATAAGAAGGAAGGAATAATAACAAACCAATGAGTATGTGAATGGCAATTTGTGTCCCACACAAGAATCAATATGGTTAGTTAGTTTGGCTGGGCTATATCGCATCATTTGAGTCATGTAAAAATGGTTGTTGTATTGCCAAACCAGTGGTATAAAAAGCTTATCACTGCGGTAAGAAAACAGCCACACCGGTCCAGCCTAGACACATGGCTCCATGCTTTGAGAGTAGGCCTACGTCACATCATCACTAAGCAAATGGGGGTTTGAACCTTCTGCCATGCTTTCAGAAATTGCATTGCACGACGAGCGTGATAAACCTCACATGCCCAATTGTGGTGACTGATGCCATGAAAGAAAAACATTGCTGCCTGTTCCATTCTGTTTATTTAATTACCAACCTGTTATGATTAATAGGAAGAGCTTTTTGGTGTATTTGGGCCTCATGTAAACATCGAAATGGCCTCTAAATAAGTACATTTTTAAAACCCTATTCTCCCCCCTACACCACACACGCGTGCGCTTGCAGCAACCTATTATTAAAATCGCTGCAACTGACTAATTGGGAGAGCCAATTAGTCAATGTTTTTAATATTCAACCTTTTACTTGACAAATGTTATTTTTTACCATTCCAAGCAAGGTTTTCGAGTTTCCTGGGAGACATAAATAACAGGCCAACATACAATAGTTACGAAAAGCAGACATTGTAAAATCACCAAATATTTGATATGACATGCACATAATTTTTCCCTCTTTCCTGTGGATTAAACACACGTTGACATTCCAACTGAATTAGCATAGTTGTATGGAACAAGATATCATTGCATTTGGGCTCTTCACATTTGTGACCATTAGTGAAATTTTAATAAAAAATGCAATCTGGGATACTGAACGGCACCACCACCTGTGTGGACTGGGGACCCCCTGCATTACACGGGGTTGCCAAGAGGGATAGGGGAGTGGACGGGGGCGGGGACAGTATGGAACATGGTTGAAGTTATTTGTGGCCATGAAATGCCCATGAAGCATTGAAGAGCTGTTTGTGTTTCCATCTTCAACAGTGAGGCTGGAATATTGTATGGAACGTGTTCACTGGTTGCCAGTTAGACTATAGCCAGAGTCTGTCTAGCAGCTGAAAGGCCCTCTGGATACCTTTCCTCTGTCGTGGTCGGAGCTCTCTGAAGGCCCCCCTCCCTGGCTAGTTCAGTTACTGGACACACCCCACCCTCCTGTAGGCTGCAGTGCTAGCCTGGCACCAGCCCCTCCTGCACCCTGCGGCCTATCAGAGGCCTCTAAAGCCGTCTGCTCTTCACACGCTGCCAGGGCCCCTGAGCCATCCGTCTGTTAGTCCATGGTGTGTCCTGCCCTCCGTCTCTTCAAGCGGCCCACAGTTCACAGGAGGACGCATAGAGGAGTGGAAGCTCTGTGGCCACCGTCAGACTTGTTATTCTCATTTTCCCACAGCACTGACGGCTGGGCATTTAGCTCGATACAGCGCCCTCTGTGAGCCGAGAATCTTTCCTCTTTCCCCTCCTCTCTCTGCCCTTTTGAAGGGAAGAGATCAGGAGTGTTTGCCCCCTGGTGGTCAAAGTGAAACAACACAACAATGAGGTTCATGGTTGGTGCTGGCCCCTACAGGCTGGCAGCGGAAATGCTTTGGAGCTTGTCAAACAACACACTGCATTGTGTAATGTGTGAGAAACGGTGCTTCCAGCTTATTGTTAGAGCAATTGAGATGTAGTTGAGGCAAGCCGATCTAATCTTATTTTCTATTGTCCTATGGCTTTTCTGCCTTTGTATACAGGACAATAGGGGTGGGCGATAAGTTAGTCCCCCTCATCCACGAACAGCCATTCTCTATGTTGCCTTCTGTGCAGCGGTTGTCTACGTGAGAGAGAGGGTTAAGCTTCCAGGATAGTTATATTTAACCCCACGGTGTGTTTGGATGTGTGGAGCTTCTTCTTTGCAGCGGTTGATGTCTGCATGAGAAAGAGGGTTAAGCTTCTAGGACACTTGTAATATAATGCAGAGGTGTCGGTGTGTGTCCTGGCGAGCGGTTGATTATGATGCGTCCGAGAAGGTTAAGCTTCTTCTATATACATGGTATATAGCCACGGCTACTCCTTTTCTGTACCCTGAAGCAATGTTAAACTTCATTTAAGTTCAGCCTAATTTTTAAGATATTGACAGAGCTGTGGCGTTACTCTTGGTTTGGAGGTGATGTCATGTTGGTTTTGAAAGTCTCTTGAGGGGCCGGGGGTTGGGGCTAAACTTTACAGGGGTCACCAGTAATGAATGGAGTAATGTTACAATCTTTGGACAATTAAATATATTTGTATTTTACTAAACCGTTGAAAGAATGATTATTGACAAATAATATAATGAAATATAATTGTATTCTGGCTTCAGTCAGCACCCCAAAGTCTCCTATTAACACTTATCTATCGTAATGATTAATCTTTTGACTTATAAAAAGGTATATTGTGATATGGATTTTGGCCATATGGTCCAACCCTACAGCACAATGAAGACAGGCATGAAAGTGTTTCTTTCATAAGGGAAGGAATATTGATCGCTCCGTTGTTAGGGGCCATGCGGACACCTTTCATCTCTTTGGGGTCGGAGCAGGATTAATCAACACGGCGGGTCTTCACAGGCTAGACTCCCGCTTTGAGTGTCCCAGACGAATTGTAAATAAACATGAAACAATGTACTGTAGACCATTGTCCACAAGGTTTATAGTTCATGTAATTTATCGTCTACAGCACAAATTATCATTCAGAATTCAGCTATTGTTTAAGTAACGTGACCAAAGAGCAAAGGTAACTTGGTTGAAACCATGGAAGGCATGAAAGACGTTTAAACCCTGAATGCTTTGGCGTTTACTGTGACTCCAGTCCTGACAGTGTGCCTTTTTCCCCCCAGATGGAAGCGGGCGGAGAGTCGGTACATGGTAGAGAGGGCCGCCATCATCAGCCACTGGAACTGGCTGCAAGCACACATCTCAGACCTGGAGTATCGCATCCGCCAGCAGACAGACATCTACCGCCAGATACGCACCGGCAAGGTGAGCTGGGGGGGAGAGGTGGGGGTGAGAGGTGGGGGTGAGAGTGAGGTGAGAGTCAGAGTGAGAGGTTGGGAGGGGTGGGGGTTTAGGAGGGAGTGACAGGATGGGGTGAGGGAGTGAATGAGAGGTGGGTATAAGAGTGAGGGAGAGTTGGGGATGGGGGGAACTAGTGGGGTATTATGTTGTTGTTGTTTTTTTTTAACAAGTGGAAATGATGGGTATTGAAATGGGATCTCTCGTCATAATAGATTTCATTCATATAAAAGGGGTAATTGAGGTAGCTTGTTATGGTGTAGTAGTGTCACTCTCAGATCATGTGTAAAGTATGAGTCTAATGTAATCCGGCCTCTTCAAGGGGCTGGATAGTTCTCTAGTGCTTAAGGGGTTCCCAATCCCCACTGGATCCTCTGAATAAGTTCATTAACATTGTTGCTATCACCATAAAGAGTTTGAAGGAAAGATTTTGGTCTGTTGGGCCACGTGCTGCACCCCCGATGACTATGAGCAGGTGTTGACTCAATAACATCTAACAGCAGCTCTTTGGGTCTTCAGGGTTCAGTGGAGCTTGATGGTGGGTCTATCGGAGGGCCGGAGCTGAAGACGGAGCCGTCGATCTCTCAGGTAGCGTCACGATGGAAACCCATTAGCAGCGGGTCTTGCTGCTCTCAGACCCGTGGAATATAAATGAAGGCTCTGGTCCAGATGGCTTCGTGTTTCATGTGGTTCATCACTGCTATTCAGCATATTTAAATGAGCTGTCCGTCTTTGCTGGCTTGATTGGGGAAGTAAGAGTCAGGGCTGTTGGAACGAATTTCTCGAGTCCGATTTTAAATCGAAGCGTAAAGATAATGTGTACTAATGGAATTCACTATTCAAATTTTGTTGGCTAATGTAAGGAAATCATACCCTTCTCGCTTCAGCTTACCCGCATGTGAAAACTAATGAGGGTAGGTACTTGTTTGTGCAATAGACTACAGAGTCTGTACTGCATTGAACAGTTATTTATTAAACACTAACACAGTAATCATAGTCACTTATGACAGAGCTGACCTCTAGCATCGCTACAGGCTGTCATCCGTGGTTTTAAAAAGAACAATTGAAGGGCCCTTTGGTAATTGCACTCTTTTACTGATAGACCATTGAAGTTTATTTTCATGGAGGCTGTCAGGCCTCAAGTTTTTCTTGATCTATACATAGAGAGTGAATGAAGTTTTGATTATTTTATACTTTTGTTTAATATTTACAATTAAAATACATATAACGAAATATATTTTAGTGGGGTTTTTTTGGGGACGCGGGGGGTGAAGACATAGTTAAGGCGGCAGGCGTGTGTTGCTTAGGTGGTCGCCTAAGCTGTAAAGTGATGTGGGAAACCCTTGGCTAATATTATATCCTTTGATGCCTTTTGCTAACTTTCAAGAAAGAAATGTGTGTGTACATTGTATAGGTAAGAATTTATAATAGGCTATATTTGAGCATTAAAAATTCAACAATAAGGACTGGCATTTCTTATTACAGAGTGTTATAGATTGACAACACTAGTCAGTTGAGGCTTCTCAATCACCCCAGCTTGTATATGCTTACAAAACCTCCTTTTAGGTGAAACTGTTGGGGTTATTTACAAGCATCAGCAGAAAGATTTAAGCAGAATTGATTTCATGTTCTGTGCTATTGCCCAGGACCTCAGAATATTGCTGTGACTATGTTATTTTTTTTTTTATCTCTCTGAGTAGCAAAGACCATATAATTTTTAACTTCAACAAGTTGACGAGTATTTGCAATCTCTGTAGTCGAGTAACGCTGTTCTTAATGTTATTGAATCAGTTGAATGGTGGTAGTTAGACCTCATGTTGGCAGACGATAAGAGTGTGTTGGTGAAAAGGCGTTTGTAGCACTGCTCCACCTCCACTGTGTCAACGTACGCTGCTGGTGGAGGCGTCGGTCGCTGACTTCTCTTATCTCTCTGTCCAGGATGGAAGCTCGGAGCAGCCTGTCACTGCCCCCACCTCCTCCTCAGACCCCAGCCCCTGGAGGGGCCAAAATGGCCGACCGGTCAACGGTGTCCTTAACAGGTGCTGCTCCCGGTGATAACTGCTATCAGCACTGCCCACCGAGCCCAAAAACAGCTCGGCCACTAAATGCAAATGGCTGATAAGCAGGGCTATCCTCGTGCTGGGCCCCGAGTTTCCGTACATGTTTGATTTAGGAGGATTGTTGTTTGTAAATAATGGGGTAAAACATTGCTAGCCTGTTCCTTTCGCTCAGACTCACCCCTCATTTAGAAGTCTAGTGTTAAACAGTATAGATGGGTTACCTGCACTTGCATTGAGACTAATTCTGTTAGTGTGTGTGTGCGTGTGTGCGTGCGCAGAGTGACGTAAGAGGTTTTGTATTGACTGTCATGTCTCCCTGTGTTGCGTAGGATGATGGAGTCGACAGAGCCGAAGATGCAGCAGCCAGCAGCAGCGCCTGACAGCAGCTGTGTAGCAGCCCGCACACGCCCCCTGGTGGGCTGTCGGCGACGGAGGCTGCTCCAGCCAAGCACTGTGCCGCACCTCCACGGGAAGGTACGCTCTCCACCTGCAAACCCTTGCTGAGGAGCTCGTCTCCGAAGGAACCTTCTGAACTCCCGCACAAATGTTTAGATTATTTACATTTAGGGCATTTAGCAGACTCTTTATCCAAAGTGACTTACATTAAGTACTTCGTCAGAAGCCATTTACACCAATATGAATTGGGTCCTTTATCTATCCCTTGGGGTTTCATTATCCAGTTCCAGCAGCCTTTAAAGACAAAAAAAGTATTTAAAAGTAAACGTATAAACTAATCTAAAGAGAACTGATTGTTCTTCAATCGCTAATTGTCAGATATTTCCATACGTTGATCTGACATCTTATAGCTATGACCATGGTTTACGGGATTTTGATAATAAAGTTACTAGTATCTGGGATAGGAATGGGTCAGAATATTCGATTATTCGTTCCCGAGGGTCATAGTCGATTTTTAACATTTGGACCGTTACCATTTTTCCAATTCAAATAAACAAGAATTAACGGACGGTACTAATGTTGGACAGGTGTCCAGGGGCGTTATCCTGCTTATACCATGGTCACTTGCCATAAACAATTAATTAAGACCATTCATTTATAGGGGGATTATTTGTTTATCAACACGGCGGATGCGCGTGCAGAATGATCGCAAAAAGAAAATTTGTTTGACCGGTTGCCATGGTTATCTCCGTGTGGTTAATTTGCAGTTGCGGTGTTAATTAGCGATGTTTTCAGTTTACTGTTACATTAAACTGTAATCAGAAAACGCGGTTATATGCTATGGACCCTATAGTATCTGTGGTATAAAGGCTGGGACGAATTTTGAATTATAAATATGTACACTTTATGTTGAAAGTATAGACCGTCCCGATTCCCATTGAATCGAATGGCGAGGTGATTATTCTTCAAAACGAGAGCTGGTAAATTGTGAAAAATGAATTAAACTGTAATCAGACAACGCGGTTATATGCTATAGACCCTAGAGTATCTCTGGTATAAAGGCTGGTACAAATTTCGAATTATAAATATGTACACTTTATGTTGAAAGTATAGACTGCCGCGATTCCTTTATACCACAGATACTATAGGGCAGGGGTCAGCAACCTTTTCAACATGCAGTGCCAGTTTGACATTTTCTCGTTAATGAGTGTGCCTTAAGCAACAATAAATTAAGCTGAATTATGACATAGCGACCAAAAACATTTCCAGAAGACCTGGAATTGTACTATTTCCATATAGTCCACAATCATGCATTAACATTTTAATGTTTTTTGGTTGTTTTATTTGCAACATGGGCTTACAAATTATAATTACATATGTCCCATCTTAAAACACCATTTTCAGAAACTCATTCAAAAACATATTTGCACTGTGAGAAATGTAAAAAATGAGAATATATGAGAATGTTGGAACCATCCACATCAATATCTTTAAGACATGTGCAGCTTTGCAAAACCATGTGAAGGCGATGCATACAGGCCTCTTGCAACAATATTTTAAATATTTTCTTCTCTATTACTCACAACATAGGTTTAAAAACTATCAATTTATCCAATTAAGAACATTGCTTTCTGTAACTAATTTAAACATATTTGCGCTGGGAGGAAATGCCCAAAACAGAATAAAGGGCAAAAAAAAATCTGTAGTAATGATTATGCTGCCGCATTGTGCTGTGAATTTTTTAAACAATAATAATAAAAGAAAATATATATATATTTTTTAAGTGTGCCAATGATTATGCTGCACCGTGCCAGTGGTGACACACGTGCCTAGGGTTGCCGACCCCTGCTATAGCATATAACCGCGTTTTCGGATTACTGTTTAATGCATTTTTCACAATTTACCAGCTCTCGTTTTGATGGCTGAACAGACAATTTGACTGGAACTACTTAGCAGGTAGTTGTTTTTTTGCGTTTAAGATGCTGTGATTTCTTGCCGACGATCCATGGCTGCCTTTGTGAATGTCGGCACACATCGAATAATTGATTATTCGTTCATACCACCCACCGATTATTCGACCATGAAAATTTGGAGTTATTCACATCCCTAATCTGGGATAGGGTTAGGGTCCATGTTGCCTGTACAGCAGCTATGTGTGTAGCTTAAAGACACATCCTGTGTTAGCCTGCTGTGTGGAGTGTCCCATGTTTGCTCTAGAGCAGATATGTGCTTAGCCTAAAGACACATCCTGTGTTAGCCTGCTGTGTGGAGTGTCCATGTTGGCTCTACAGCAGCTATGTGTGTAGCTTTAAAGACTCTTCCTGTCCACATCTCAACACAGCCTGCTGTGTTGAGAGTATAAGCTATTGTTGCTGTATAGGAGTTCTGTATTTAGCATATGGTATTTCCTGTGTTTGCATGCTGTGTGGCGAGTATTCGCTATGTTGGCAGTATCAGTGTTATGTGTGGAGCAATAAGACTTGTTGGACCCTTTTATCCAAAGCGTCTTAAGGATGTGGGTGCATGGGCCCCCACAGGGGGGAAAGAGCCCCTACCCACAACAGAGGAAATGCTTTGCGCTACCAGTTAAGTGTCTCAGTTCAGAGTCTGTGGAAAACTCATTCTCACTTCCTCCCTGAATGAGGAAGTGGTGGTGCAGCAGTCTGACTCTACTGGCCTAACCAGTCCTTTGAGCAGGGTAATGAACTCTCAGCCTGCTCGTCCAGTCTCCCAGCTTGGCGTGTAACACAATACAAAGGTGAACAGGCTATGACTCGTCAGTGGAAAAATAGGTCATCTGGTTTCCAAAGCAAACGGACAGCAGATAACCTGCTCACTGCAAAACTCTGGGCTCATGTTGGCTTCATGTCTGCAGGGAAACCTTTTGCTGAATAAAGCAGACGCCCGTTGCTAAGGTGACGAGGACTAGGATAGTTCCGTGGTCATTGTCTTTGTCTGCTAGCCTAAAGGTTGTGGGTTTGAACCCCAAATCCCCACAGTCTGCATGTAGGTATGCATCGTAAAAAAACACTGTTTCCACTAGTGCGTATGGTTCCACAGTGCGGGTGAAGTTATCTGTTGTAGGTGCAGTCACCCTAGTGTTGTTGTGCTCTAGATTCAGGATGAATATCTATTTCATGTATATTTTCTGCTCAGCTGTGCCTATGGATTGATCTCTAATGAAGATGTATACGCCGTATAAGGCAGGCTCTAAATATACTTTCTTAATTTAATTTACATTTGCTTGTAAGCATGCCAACTTAAACTCATTCTGCAAATTTGTTCAGCCGTGCTTTGGAGCTAATCTCTGAATCCCGTTCCACTTGTTTTGGACTAAACTAAATGTGATATCTAGAATTTGGCTATGTTTTCCGCCTTCTAGATTATTATTTTTTTATTTAACCAGGTTAGTCTCATTGAGATTAAAATCTCTTTTACAAGAGAGACCTGGCCAAGATGGCCAGGTCTCTACACAAGCAGTCTCTGACTCACAACTGCAGTTGTGAAAATACATTAAGATGATTGACTCAAACATTTGCAATTTCGAATGGAGTCCAACATCAAACTCTTAACAGCTTTAAATTCATTGTGAGGCAATTGGTAGACTGTGCAAAAAACGTAATGGTCTTTTTATCCAGTTCTGTCCGAGCTTCAGTACCAGTCATAAGCACCATGTCCTGACACCGTAACCCATGGGAGAAACATTCCGGGACATATGCAGTGACAAATATCAGGGGAGTTTACCACATAATTCGCCTTGTCGATAAAAACATACCAGTGACTAAGACGTTGCATAAAAATAGAAGGCCAGTTAACGCTTGAGTGCAACATACAGTGGTGAGATAAGGCTTTGCTGTTTTTAACGAATCTCAAGGCTCCATGATAGTGTCCAACATATGTAGACAGTGAGCTCATGCATTTATGTACAACAGATCACCAGAATCTATTGCAGATACATTCACAACGGAGAGTTTACAAGAGTTTTCCAATAGTGTAATATCAGGTTTTTTTTAATTTGATTCGATTTTTAAATAACCCTGTACCTCAAGCCTATATAGCGATACAAAGAGCCTGCACATAGCGGGTATTCCTGTTCCTACATTAACAGGCCAGGGGTGTCTTTGGGATTGGAGACCAACAATTCAAATATCTTAAGATTTGTCATATTTCTTAAAATAAGTCAAATGTAATATGATAGACTATTGTGGAACAGATGGGAGAATGAAATATTAGGCCGACGTACATGTGAATAACAATAAGCTGACAGGATTTGCGCTGTACTGATGTCAGTGGTGAGCTCGTTCACTCCTTTTGGAGCCATCAAACCATCTGGACGTTGTCTAGCGGTACATGGCCCCTTTTTAGTGAGGGAGTAGCAAGCCGTTTGGCAGATGCGAAGCTTCGTGGACGGGCTGCGGTGTATTGTTTGAGCCTGTCCTGAATGTAGGACTGGTCGGTGCTATTCAAATCACGGCAGTCAATACCAGTGACTTGGTGGGATTGGAGCCACCAGCCACCTCCCAGGGGTTAGGGATGAGGGGTGTAGTGGGAGTGAACTTGGGAAGGTTGAAGATAACCCGGGCTGCTGCATTCTGGAGTAATCCAGATGACAAGAGCCTGGACCAAAACCTGCATGGCCCTTTGGGTGAGGGGTGGGTGTGCTCCTGAGGTAATGAAGAGTGACCCTGTAGGAGCATGTCATTGAGTGGTGTTGGACGTGAAGGACAGGTGTTGATTCAGTGTCCCTCCAAGGTGCCTCCTCGTTCGAGCAGCATACGCCCAAGTTGTCCAAATTGATGGAGAGGGCTTGGATGGGAGAAGACTTCCCTGGAAGGGAGAGCAGCTCAGCCTTGTCCAGATTGAGCGTCAGGTGGTCTATCGACGTCCACTGAGATATGGGATCCAGACAGCAAGAGATTTGCTTTAGTTTGTTTCAAAATTATGGATTTTGATGAAGGATTAAAGCTTCTCTCATTAGTGATGATATTCAGTGAATCAATGGACACATTTTCGATTCTAATATGGGTGTTTGAGGTTATAATAGCAGAGCAAAGTAATTTTCTTCAGGAAAATGCAAATATACTAAAAAGTACGTAACGCGATTGGACGTCTGTCTGTCATTGTAAAATACTTACAATGGTGGTTTTGCAGCCCTAGTTAAGTTGTTCATGGTATGTTGTGTTACAGCCCTAGCAAAGGGGTTCATGTTGTGTTACAGCCCTAGTGAAGGGGTTCATGTTGTGTTACAGCTCTGTTGAAGGGGTTCATGTTGTGTTACAGCACTGGTGAAGGGGTTCATGTTGTGTTACAGCTAGGGCTGCAACAACGAATCGATAAAATCGATAATAGATAAAATCGATCGAAATGTATTGCTAAAAGCGTTAGCAACTAATTTGGTCATCGATTCGTTGAGTCGCGCGATTAATACGTGACTCGTAGGCGCGGCACTGTTTACAGCCAGCCGCCGGCAGGTTGGTTCATGGTTCATGCACGCCCACAGCGAGCTTTAGTGTGAGCAACCACAGCTTGTATTTTGGTCATATCTTAACACTGGACTGTAGGCCTATATAAAAGTGTTGTACCTTGTTCAATGGATAGCACGGCGGTCATATTTCAGGGGAAACACTGGTATATACATATAAATGTAAATCATACATTGTATGTTGTTTTGTTTTTTTATCATTTAATATTACTTTTAATAGTTCCGGGACGTTGGAGCAATAACCTGATGTTATTACACTTCAGTCGGCACTGTGAATTTGAAGCAATGTTCAGTTTTTGAATAAAGATGCGGCAATTACAAATGTTTCTTTTTTTTATCTGATTCATCGGTTCATCGAAAAATTAATCGTCAGATTAATCGATTATTAAAATAATCATTAGTTGCAGCCCTGGTGAAGGGGTTCATGTTATGTTGTGTTACAGCCCTGGTGAAGGGGTTCATGATGTGTTACAACCCTAGTGAAGGGGTTCATGATGTTATGCTAAAGGCCTTGTGTGGGTGTTCATATTGTTGTGTTGTGTTACAGACCCAGCGTATTGGCTGTGCTCCCTCGTGTTGCCGGCTGAACCCCAGCTGCGTGATGTGTGGCGGGAGGAGCAGTCCCGTAGAAGACCCCCAGTACGACCTCCCCACCATGGAGAGACTCTCCAGACTGGACCCTGGAGTCCACCCTATCCTCTCCTTCTCAGACGGTGAGCTGCCACCACACACGCCACATGCCATGTATCTGGGAGCATCTCCTGTCTCCGCTGAAAGGCAGCATGGAGAAGCTCACCGCTCTTTCCATGGAACGCATCCCTGGCATAATTTTCTCCAAACCGATGTGTTCACTTGGTCTTTGTTCTCGGTTTACTTGCTTTGCTTAATTATCCCAGACTGGTTGAACCCCCCTGGTCATTTCTGTGTCTCTGATGACTGATTACGACTGTTTATTTCCTTAGATGTATGCGTGGGCCTCCGGCTGCAACAAGTGCTCAAGAGCCAGTGGCAGAGCAAGGCGTTGGACCGCAGCAAGCCCCTGAAGAAGCTCTCCCTCAAACACAAGCTCTCCTCCTCCAGAGAGAAGCACAAGTTCACCAGCTCCCTCATGGCAGTCCGTAAGTACCTACACCCATCAGAACCAGGGCCAAACCTATCAGAACCAGGACCATACCCATCAGAACCAGGACCATACCCATCAGAACCAGGGCCACACCTGATCAGAACCAGGGCCACACCTGATCAGAACCAGGGCCACACCTGATCAGAACCAGGGCCACACCTGATCAGAACCAGGGCCACACCCATCAGAACCAGGACCATACCCATCAGAACCAGGGCCACACCCATCAGAACCAGGACCATACCCATCAGAACCAGGGCCACACCCATCAGAACCAGGACCATACCCATCAGAACCAGGGCCACACCTGATCAGAACCAGGGCCACACCCGATCAGAACCAGGGCCACACCTGATCAGAACCAGGGCCACACCTGATCAGAACCAGGGCCACACCTGATCAGAACCAGGTTTTCATCCAAGCTAGTCCCAATCCATACTTGTCCCAATCCTTCTTTCAAATTCAAAGCAGAACTAGTACCTCTTCCAACCCAGATCTAAAGCCACGCTGTTGTCCCTCCAGGTCTAGGTCACTTTAAGAGGCGCTCAGAGAAGGGGCGTCCCGGGGAGACGAGCCTGGGGCCTGTGCGACTGGAGAGCCAGGCCCTCTGTAAGACAGAGCGCCTACAGCCGGGGCCCTACGACAAGAGCTACAGCCGCAAGAGACCACGGGAACGCTCGCTGGACCGGACTGACCGTGAGTCCTCTAGTGGTCCCACCCTCTGACTGGTCAACACCGGCCACACAGAAATCACAGGCCTACCCATTAGAAATTGTTGGGTATATACACATGAATAGGATATTGCTAATAGCAGTGTTTGCAATATTTCAAACACTGTCAAAGTTAGGAGTATTGATACAGGCTCATCAAAATAGGAAAGCCAATTGTATTATTTTTTAAAACCATGTGCTCGATAAGATAATAAATAATAGGCAAACCATAGATGGTGCAAATTACATTAACCTAATTTCTTTCGATATATTATTTTTTACCTGCTCACTGTTACAAATGTCAGAAATATATATATGTGATACGCCAAGATATGTTAATTGGCGTCTGAATGTCTTACTCAGCTTCAGATTAATTCTGTAAACCAAACGCTAACACAGTGAACTCGCCTAATCCAGCGATGAAACAACTGAATCTTGGTCAACTGCAATTCCCAGAGACCTAGGCGTACCCCTTTATAATGTCACGCAACACCTAGCCCTGCTTCAAGGCCAGCTGTTTCAACGTCCGTATTTGCGTTTAAATTAAAGTAATGAATAAGAAGAACACTCTGTTTCAATACAAATGAATTTGCAGTAAGAGCAACATGGCCTAGATCTCAGGTGCTTTTAGACAACTTAAATGATCTTCAGTCCCGTACACGTAGTAAGAATATAACCATGGTCTGCACCCAGAGCGACGTTGCCAGGTCTTCCACATCACGTTGGCTTTGTGTCATGGTCTGTACTAGGGGTGCAACGGACCACTAAACTCACAGTTCGGATCGTGTCACGGTTTTTGAGTCACGGGTCGGATCATTTTCGGATCAACAACAACAAAAAAGATAAAAAGACACATGTGACTTTAAATAAAATCTTCAAATGTGTAAAAACAAAATAAAGTGAAAAATAAGGTAATAATCCTGCTTCCTTTATGCATGGTCAATATTTTAAAAAAATGCAATCTGAGGCATTATTCCTTCTTCTTTTTAACATGGATAGTAAATAATCCCTAACCCTGGATTTACAACTTTAACTTCAGGATGTCTGCATTGCCTGGGGAGAGTTTAGAGTCCTCACTCTCGCCAGGCAATGCAGACATCCTCATCTTCTTTTTTTTCATCAAGTATGGTAGCGAAATACAGTTTCTGTCGTGTTTTATTTGGCATTTTGTAAATCCATTGATTTCTGTTGGAATACTCATTGCTCATTGCAAGGGGGGCTGGTTGTAGTCTTTTCGCTCGGTTCTAGCCCTACTGTTGATACGGAGAACCAACTGAGGTTCCGGTTTCCGTTTCAATGGGATTTATGGAACGCCAAATAAAACACGACAGAAACTGTATTTCGCTACGATACTTGATGATGTTGTAAATACCGGAATTATCCTTTAAACATGCGCTGATCACGTGAACGCACAACTTTTATTTTATCAGCCGATCCGCGGATCACTTGCGTCCCGAACCGTGAGGATTGACCCGTGAACCGTTGCACCACTAGTCTGTACCGTTCTCACGCTACAGATGGCAGGCCTGGATTTAGTTATCAGCTGTTTCTGTTTGTTATACCTTCAATCAACTCTGAGGATGGTAGTTTAGTAACGGCCTAACTGCAGAAATAAACCGTCCGTTCTGCATGTATACGAGCATTGCTACTTAATTAATTGAATGAGATGCCAAAAGTGCACCAGTAAACACTTAAAATAATGGTTTAGTAAGGGTTATATTGCATCTAAATACATAGCTGTGAAACGACAACACAAACGTCCATGCAGCAGTCCTCTGAGGTTAATAAGAAACCAAACGCACGAGTGAAGAGCTGCTGGTGCCGTCTGTGCTGTAAGATATATCCGTCATAACTTCAGAGTTGGCTGAAGTTTTAGTCCTTATCTGATCGGTAGATTTCTATTCATTTCATCACCAAAATCTCAGTTAGCTCTTCAGCCTAAGACACCAAGGCAACTGAATCTAAAGGGGTTTAACAGAGAAAGAGCTTGTTTTGAAAACCCAGAAGTCTCGGTTAAAGCCATTTGGCGGGACATTCTGGGGAAGGAACATTAAAATAATTTTACACAAACAACGGCAATCTTGCAGTTTTTTTTAATTTGTAGGTGTTTGTGGGGCAACTTGGTGACCATTTACCTTCAATCATCGGGGCCCTTCGTTGGTTTTTCTTGATGTTGCTAATGTGTCTGTGTTTTTTGTCCCCAGCGTCTCCCAAGCTGTACCTGGACTCTGGCAGTCCCTGCTCTGTGCTGGCCAACATGCACTCATCCCTCCACAGCTCCCTTACGCGCCAGCTCTCCACCTCCTCCGACAACTCCACCCCTCTGGGCAGCCAGAGTGTCCACAACACGCCGGTAGGACCCGCGGGACCCCGCCTCATACTACTGGGAACACTTAGCTTGTACATGAACTACTGGGAACACTTAGCTTGTACATGAACTACTGGGGACGCTTAGTTTGTACATGAACTACTGGGAACGCTTAGCTTGTACATGAACTACTGGAAACGCTTAGCCTGTACATGAACTACTGGGAATGCTTAACTTGTACATGAACTACTGGGAAATTCTCTGAATACCTTTTTTAATTAAATACTGGGTAACGTTCTGAATTCCTTTTTTGTATCTATTTTTTATTAAATTCTGGGATGCATGATTGGTAAAGATGAATCTTTAGGCCGATTTACAATTACCAATAATGATCTGCTTCAACATTTCTAAAGCTGACTTTGATTTATTCAATGCTTTTTGAAAAGAGAATTTCAAGAAATAGGACCAACCTGCATGTAAGAGAAACGGCCTACCCTAGCGTGCGGTCTAGTGTAGTCCCCAGAGACTAAGCGCGGTGTTCCCCCCCCAGCAGCAGCCCATCAAGAGGAGGCGAGGCGAGAGCTCCTTTGACATCAACAACATCGTGATCCCCATGTCGGTGGCGGCCACCACGCGGGTGGAGAAGCTCCAGTACAAGGAGATCCTCACGCCCAGGTACCTCCTGCTCCCAATGTACCACGGGCCCGTCGAGGGGGCAGGGCCGCCTGCTGCACACCGGGACAGTGCTCCTGGTCCCCGCCGTGATACATGTGCTCTTGTGTTTCCTGCAGTTGGCGAGAGGTGGACATCCTGGCCCAGCCGATGGCTGAGGAGGAGAACGAGACGGAGGTAAGACTCCACTGCTCCTTCCTCTGTCTCGCTCTCTATTGCTCACTCCGTCTATCTTGGCTCTGTCCTTCTCCTGTCTAACGTTCCTGTGCTCTGTCTTACGTGTGTGTGTGTGTGTGTGTGTGTCTGTGTGTGTGTGTAGCTGGAGGATCTGACTGATGCGGCGTTCAGCCAGCTCCACCAGCCCTGTGAGGACCAGGAGAGATCTCGCTGGACCTGGATGGCTCTAGCCCCCGCTAAGAGGAGAGGAAGCAGGTAAAGAAGGCCTACACGACCCCCTGATGCTGGTAGCGCCGGCCGGTCTAATCCCACCTCGCCACCCTAGTCATTAACCTGCCATGTCTGCAACATGTTGAGAAGAGGTCTTCATGTGTTCCTCCTGGTCCGTTCAGGTCTTACAAGTCCATTGACGGGCGGACCACGCCCCTGCTTTGTGGCACCAACCCCCCCACGCCCCAGCCCGCCTCCCCGGACCCGGGCCACTGCCCGCTGCTCCACGAGTACAGCTACCTGCCCTCGCCCATGAGCCCGGGCAGCCCGGACGCCACCTCCAACCCCCACACCCCCTGCTCCCGGGACTCGCACCGACTCATGTCCAACGAGGACACGCGCTGCTCCACGCCAGACTTCCCCTTCGAGGAGAGGGTACGTTCTGGGGATACTGGGCCTAAAGCTCTGCTGGGTTATAACTGGGGCTCAGGCGTCTGCTGGGTTGTAACTGGGGCTCAAGCCTCCTCTCTGCTGGGTTATTACTGGGGCTCAAGCCTCCTCTCTGCTGGGTTATTACTGGGGCTCAAGCCTCCTCTCTGCTGGGTTATTACTGGGGCTCAAGCCTCCTCTCTGCTGGGTTATTACTGGGGCTCAAGCCTCCTCTCTGCTGGGTTATTACTGGGGCTCAAGCCTCCTCTCTGCTGGGTTATTACTGGGGCTCAAGCCTCCTCTCTGCTGGGTTATTACTGGGGCTCAAGCCTCCTCTCTGCTGGGTTATTATTGGGGCTCAAGCCTCCTCTCTGCTGGGTTATTACTGGGGCTCAAGCCTCCTCTCTGCTGGGTTATTACTGGGGCTCAAGCCTCCTCTCTGCTGGGTTATTACTGGGGCTCAGGCCACCTTGGCACCACGTTGGTGCCATTGAGCTAGGCATCCGCATCTCTCCTATGTCCTTAAAGGAAGAGGCTTTGTGTTGATTTAACACTGCCCGAGTCAGACGAGATGTACCTTTTCTTTACTGCCTTAAGGGCTCTCCCAAGTTCTACATTAGCACTGGTCTGAGCCAGAAGGGACCTCAAAAGTGTCTGAATGCAACTTAACTTGGATTCTGTCAAGAGTTTAATCCAATCATAGATCCAAGTCAAAGCCATGTCCCCGACAGCTCCGGCCGGAGTTATAAAGGGCGCTCCAGTCATTTATCATCCTCCACTTTGACAACGTTCATAGTTCAGAAACATTACATCCCATTGAGAGGCCTGAATGGTTGCTGGCTCACTGTTTCAGGGACATCTTTCTTTCTAAATGAGAAAGAATGATGTCACTCAAACTGATCTAGCAGACATTGAGGCCTCTCAATGGCTGCCAGTTCACTGTTTCAGGGACATCATTCTTTCTCATTTAGAAAGGTTTAGGCGAAAGTAAGATTGGTGGTTATTGGGCCCTCTTTTCACCAGCAGGTGTAAATGATAAGCCATTGCAAGCTCTTTCCCTTATGCTGTCATTATGCCCAGTGACAGACCGACATCACAAGTGGGCGCGTCCAGCTAGATGTATACTGGATAGATCAGTCAGCCAGCATGCCCAGTCATTTCTAATCTCACTCATAACTGCTGGTAGAATGGGGGCCCTTTAACGATGGTCTAATGAATAACGACTTTGCTGACGTGGTTGAAGACCCCCCTGATGACAGCGTGTTGTGATTGTCTCCAGACGGTGGCGCCGTTCGAGCGGCGTAACTTCCCGATGTCGGAGGACCCCGAGATGCAGCCCGAGGTGGAGAGTGACAGCAGCGCCGTCGTTTCCCGGATGCGCAGCATCTCTGGTTGCCGAGCAACGGGCTACGGCCGGCTGGATTCTGACGATATGGACATGCCTTGCGAAGAGGACGACCTCAAACACAAGGCCCCTACCCATCGATGATAAACTGCTGCAACCCATCCCCCTCCCCCAGTTCTGACCACACCCACTTCTCTGGAGCCCCTCCCCCTCATCGAAGACCCTCCCAGGCCCCGCATTAACCTCTGAAGCAGGAAGCAGCAGATCTCAAGGGGCTGCTGTTGTTTGATATTCAAACACCAGTGGGATACTTTTCACAGTTTTTAGTGAACGTTATGGAGATAGAAGCCTTTCCCTACACTTTGTTTTTTGTCACAGGAAAAAAAGGTAAATGTAAAAAAAAAAGAATATAAAAGAATGTGCTATAAAAAGTGATTAGTGTCGTAGGCTGAACATGTACATGGGGCTTAGCGATGTCTGGTGTGTGGCGTGTCTCTCGTAGCGCACTATGTAGCCCACTACTCCACGTATGCCAAAGGGTGTTTTCTATTCACTAGTTTGCTTGTAATTCCCATGTACATTTTTAGTGGAGTGACAAAATAATAATAAATCTCCTGAGCCCCCCCGCCCAGATATACAGGTACATCGGGGGGTGTAGTTCCCTCCTCTCCCCACTAGAGGCCGCTGCCTTCTTGACTGCCAAGTTCTGTTCTGTTGTTCCTCGTCATTCCTGACTCACATTGGACTCGTGTATGTTTTTTGTTTTCACGGTAAATCATTCCTTTTGAGTCTCTGCGATGCCCAAGCGCTTGTTTGCTTTGCCCTGCTGTCGTTGTCTTTTTTGCTTTGGTTTATTTTTAGTTTTTATAATAAGTGGCAGTAGGCATACAGGACTGCTGTCTCAAGAGCACTTAGCCCCCCACATGCTAATGCTAGTTCTGCTAGCACTACATATCTCACCCATGCTATCGCTAGGTTTACTAGCCATACAAAATCCACCCATGCTAGCTCTACAGGATACTGCACATGCTGACACTAATTTAATTAGCCGTCCATGCTACCACACATGCTAATGCTAGTTCTGCTAACCATAAAATAACAAACCACATATGATAGTGCTTGTTGCTAGCCAATTGAGATACCACATATGCTAACGCTAGTTCTGCTAGCCCCACAGATTAGCCAGGTAGTGGAGCTGCCTGCTCCATGGATGCTATCGCTAACATAGCAGCAGGTTTGTTAAAGGATGCCAAAAGCAGGCCTGTAGGACGGGGTCTGCTCGGTCTGCGCTCTAGTGCTACAGCAGAGGTCTCAACAGCTGCACCGCTGGCTTCACTGGACAACAACTGGACGTGTTCTGTAAGAAACGCCCTCCAGCCCTCCCCCTCACACACAATGCCTCAGGTTTCACATGTTAAGGGAATATCTGCAGCCTGAACTAGACATCTGAAAGAATACCATGTCCTGTCAACACTAGCCCCCCCCTCCTCCCAGTAACTAATTGCTATGCAAAATCTATGGTATAATTTTTCACCTGTTTTCAATCACTTTCCGTTTGTAGTTAAGCAAGATGTTGATGTACCCATCTGATGTTGCAGCAGTTAACCTAATCCAAATCAGAATTGTTTTGTAAATAGTACCATTAAAACATTTATGTTTAACTTGGCGTCACTGTGCACATGCACTCTTTTTAAGTGGAAAAGCAGACCGTGATTTCATAGCATTTATTTTCAAATACACATACAGCAACAAGGTCATAAACCAGTTATTGGTAAAATCCACAATACTGATGGCAATCACATTTCCACGACTGTACAGCGTCAAAATAAATTCAAAATGATGAGTTTTCTTACCGCAAACGGAAAGCTATTTCTAGTTCAAAAGAGCACCACCTCATCCAGACTGGGACCACCTCCTCCTCCTCCTCAGTCTCTAACTCCTCCTGATCCTCCTCGCCATCTGCCACACTGATGGTGCCGTCGTGTTTCAAGACAACCGATATATTAGCATGCAGGTTATTATGTGAAGGTTGCGGCCTGAGACACCGCATGCCGGTCAAACCGAGTCACACCAGTAGGACGATGGGGAAGGGACTGGTTTGAAGATGCTCCCCCCCTTGTGCACATACAGCCCGTGGACCCTGGGATCTCCACAGCAGGGGAACAGGACACTAAGGTGTGTGTGTGTGTGTGCGTGCGAGGACCTTTACGGACTACATGCAGGGTTCATTCCCACGGATGAGGACTGGATCTTGGTCTTAAGGATTTCGAGGGAGGCTTTGACTCGTTCTTCACTGTTGGTTAATTGACAGGGAGATCACCCAGCGGGTTTAGGAATAGGCCTTGAGACAAGCTGAAGAGCATTCGATTTGGCAAACTCAAATGAGCATCCTACTATTCAAAGCATTATGTGTCTGCTGTCATTTCCTTAAGCAGTTTATCTTTGTTTTATAGTGGGACTGATTTGGAGATTGCAAACATTTATCCCTTCTCTACGTTATCATTTAAACACCCGTTATCTAAACCTAACAACTTTTATACTGTAGTGATATGGGTGATCAAAGTTTCAATCATTAAGCAATAATAAACTAGTCTTCACTTGATATTTAGCTTTCTACATTGGCCATGGGTTATACACTCGCTAGATGTGTCTAGTATAATCTCCACCCTAAGTGAAGCTTGGTGCGTTACAGTTTCAGCAGTATGGTATAAAATAAGTTAACACTGACAGTAGCAGGCACAATACAAATGTTTCTCCATATCAAATACATGTCATATCCACAGAATACACTTATGAACCTGTGCCCAACGGGGGGAAAAAAATCACTTCTACTCTAGCCGTTCTGTTCAAGGGTTCGCGTCACAGAATGCTGCGTTTATACCATCTCTTAAGCGAGAATTATGCTTTTATTTTAAACGTTTAGTCTAATATCTCCTTTATACCCTGTACATTTTTTGTTTTAACGCTTTTCTGACCTTACAGGTCGCATTCCAATCTTTTCTACGCGTGTAGGAGGTACGTGTAGGAGGGGGGCGGGGAACATATCACACGGAAAAAGGACGTTTGGGAAACTTGACCACTTAAGAGTGTGAAGACATTAGACTCGGACATGGATGATGACGGTAAGAGGCTGGGGATCGAACCTGCGGCCGTCCTCCGTCAAACTGCTCTAACTCCTAACCAGGTCAGAGGTCAACAGAGACGTGAACTCGACCGCATGGCCAACATTCTTTACCTTCTTTTTTTTCTTTTTAAGTAACACCTTGAAGGTTTGTGATATCTGTGAGGGAGCTAAATTAAGATAGAAAACTGTTGGCTAGGTGCCGAGGAAGGCTGGGCTCTTCCGGGGGTGGGATGGGGGGGGGTTACGATGGGGTGGAGGCTGCTGGTTCACAAGCCCTGCTTGGCGAGGGAGGCGGACACCTGGTCGGCCAGCGTGGAGAGCTGCGGGGAGTCGGTCATGTTGAGGCTGCCGGAGGACGACACGGTGCTCAGCTGGCGGGGAGAGTCCTCCAGAGACACGATCTCGGCGCCGTGGTCCGTGCGGGCCTTGGCCGTCTCGCGGAAGGTCAGTTTGTGGGACTCAATCTGGTGAACGTTACACAGGACGGATGGAAAACCACGACAGAAGATATTCAAACATATATTTATGTGAACAACTTTCGACTGCGTTTCTACTACTTTAGTGTGTATGCTGTACAGACAGAGGTTTGTTTTTGTATGTGGTGTATTTACCGGCTGCGGCACCACAAATTTCACATTTTGAATAAATAAAGCACATTATCTTATCTTGACCTTGAGTCTAATTGATTAATTTCGGCTAAATATTGAATGTTAAGTATTTATAATGTTTTCCTATAAAGAAGGTCATGTTGGATGTGATCATGAAACAAACTAGAGCACCACCTGGTGGACTAGACAAGGTTTGACCCGGTTACTCATTAAAGGAAGGTGTTCCTTATCACATGGCAACGGTCAGACTGCGGACAGGTCTGAACTAACGGAGGTCTTTGGTACTCACGAGTGTCCTCAATCTTTATGAGGGGGTTGGTGAGGAGGGGGGTGGCGAGAGCGGGGGCCAGGCTAGGGGGGGACAGTGGGGGGGACAGTGGGGGGGAGGGGCTCCCTGAGGTGCTGACCTCTGACCCCTTGCCCTGCTCTCTCTAGAGAGATGACCCCAGCCCCCCGAGGCAGCCAACAAAACATGACAGGATGGGATGACAGAAAAAAACAACAAAAAAAAACAAATTCAAAGTACAGAACTTAACATAAAAACAACCACCGAATGACCACCTTATGGTGCGAACGAATAGTGATGAATGAGTGAATGAATGAGACAACAAACTCAGAGAAAACAGGATGAGTGTAGAACGATAAGGCGTGGAGGAAACCCTCAGTGTTGGTGAACTACTAAGAGCTCTAGTTTTCTAAAAAACATGTTCTTTAAAAGCTCTCGTTCACTAGGTTTTCTTGGTCTAAAAGCATGGCTGTCTAATAGTTCTAGGGTTCTTAAAGCTCTAGCTCACTCAAGGTTGTCTTAGTCTAAAGGCTTAGCTTCCCAACAGTTCTAGTGCTCTTAAAGCTCTAGTTCACTCTAGGTTTTCTTGGTCTAAAGGCTAAGCTGTCTAACAGTTCTGATGCTCTCAAAGCTCTAGTTCACTCTAGGTTTTCTTGGTCTAAAGGCTAAGCTGTCTAACAGTTCTGATGCTCTCAAAGCTCTAGTTCACTCTAGGTTTTCTTGGTCTAAACGCTTAGCTGTCTAACAGTTCTAGTGCTCTCAAAGCTTTAGTTAACTTGAAGCTCGGGGGCTATGAATTTATGCTCTAAAAGCTGTGGTTCAGTCCAAGCTTTTTTATTTAAAATCTCTGTTCTGTAAAATCTCTAGAGCTCTCAAAGTTAAATTGTGCTCTAAAAGATCTATTCACAAATAGCTCTGTTCACGAATAGCTCTGTTCAGAATAGCTCTGTTCATTAATATCTCTAGGGCTCTCAAAGGGAAATAATGCGATTAGAGCTCTGGATTATTAAAAGAAGTGTTTGTGTAGTGAACTAACAACTCGAAAACTACATTTAGCTCTCTGTAGCTATGTAGCTTTAGCCATTAGCTTTATATGAACGTTGCTGAGTAGTGTTAGCTTTAGCTCTCTGTAGCTATGTAGCGTTAGCCATTAGCTTTAGATCTATGTTGCTGTGTAGTGTTTGCTTAAGCTCTCTGTAGCTATGTAGTGTTAGACATTAGCTTTAGATCTATGTTGCTGTGTAGTGTTTGCTTTAGCTCTCTGTAGCTATGTAGCGTTAGCTTACCCTCCTCCCGCCCCCTCCTGCAACATGGCCGATGTTGTCCAGAGAGCCGATTTTGGACTGGACTTTGAAATCAACTTTATCATGCTTGATCTCAATATTTCCACCACCTAAATCATTTAAACAAGAAAATTGAAAAAAACAAACAATTGAGCTACAAGGATAAAAGACTCAATCAGCACCACCCTTTGAAAGCATTACAAAAAAATGGATTGTTCTGTTCTGTTAATCAACTGTTCAACAATGGTAAGCATATCTGATCAGATTGTGTGTGTATAGTTGATTTTCTGGGATGGGCATGATATTACCATCAGGTGTCCTGAAAACCGGATAGCAAAACAGAGGCCTTCCAAGTATTTCGTACCTGGCTTGTGGCGAATGTTGTCCTTTGAACCACACTTGGACTGAACGTTGCTCAAGTCAATTTTCTTGTGCACGATTTGCACCTTAAAAGACAAGAAAGGAGAAAAAAAGCCAAACAAGATTCAGGCTTTGAAGAAGAGGACACTGTGGACGGTAAACAGAAGGTACTAGCGCTGTCCATTGTCCTGTTAGCCTCTGAAGGTTAGTCATTAATAGCACTGTCACACTTTATACACGTGAACTATGTCATGCTAACTATGTTTGACTAACTATTTCATGCTAACCAATTTACACAAACAGTTTTGCTAATGATATCACGATAACTATGTTGTTCTAACTTCATATGAAGCAGTCACAGATTTAACTTGCAGGATTAGAGTCACATGACACAAATCAAACATTGGTAAATGATCTGTTTTAAAAAAAATTATAGTTTATGTTTCGATTTTGGTGTGTGTCTGTTTATTCGTCCACCCATCTTTCTGTCTGTCTGTCAGTCAGCCTGGCTATCTGTTTGTCTGTCCATCTCTCTGTCTTTATTTGTCGGTGTGCCTGCCCTTTCTGTTTGTCTCACTGTGTGTCTGTCTGTCTGACTGTCAGTCTTCAAGTAGCTTACTGTCCACCCGTCTGTCACTCTCTGTCTGTCTGAATGTCCATCTGTCTGTCTAACCTTCTCTCTGTATCTGTCCCTCAATGTCTCTCTGTCTGTCCGTCTGGCTGCCTGTCAGTCAGTGGTGATGCCATCAAGCGGTCCGAGCTCAAAGCCCAGCAGCTCTTTGCTTCCTGACCAGGAGGCTCTTCTCTCCACCTCCCATTCGTCTGCTCAGATCATTCAGCACACTGGCATGCATGTTGATTTAGGAAGGGGGGTCAAAATTCACAGCACATTACTGAAGTAGTTACACCAAAGCAGGACGTCCAGGCTAGGGCTGTAACCATCCTCTTATCAGACCAGGGCTTTGCATACCTTCAGCTGCTACAGGGTCACCCTCCCTTGTTTAACTTTAGATTGATCGGCCAGAACGCAATGACATGATGACTGCATTGATTCTGATAACGCCTTCAATGGAATCAACAAGCATCAGCTAGGATGCTCACAGCAGGTGAAGGTATCGTGTAGCTATGACTCATCAATGTCGCAGTTGAAATGATGCAATGCCCTTCAGAAGGTACTGTTAATAGAGGCTGGGTGAGGTAGAGAGGTGGGGGGGACCAACACACAGGGTTAACAGCAGGTGAGTCTCGTGCAGGGCGTGGCGCCCGGTTCTGTTGGAGGTGCATCAGGGGTCCAGGATGCAGCCTCCAGCCCTTGCTACTCACATTGCCGCCTCCGGCCACATGCCTAATATTATCTTTGGATCCACAGCGAGACTGCACATTGCTTAAGTCCAGCTTCTGTTCAAGAATTTGTACCTGGAAAAGGTAACAATGTAAAAGAAGAGTTATCCCCCGTTGGGTTGGGACAGCCGTGCGGACAAGCTGGTCTCAGAACAAAGTTATCCCCCGTTGGGTTGGGACGACCAAGCTGACCTCAGAAAAGAGTTATCCCCCGTTGGGTTAGGACGGCCAAGCTGACCTTGGAACAGAGTTATCTCCGTTGTGTTGGGACAGCAGTGCTGCCAAGCTGACCTCAAAACAGGAGAGGTGTTCTTGGAGGGACATGAGGTCCGAGGAGGATCTCAGTTAGGATAACTTGTATCTTGGGGTTTTGTTTAGATTATCATAACTACAGAGACTCTCTGGACTCGGCGGTTCATCCCTTGGTGGCTCACATCACCAGCCCCGTAGCTCTGCTGGTGATGGTAGCGAAAATGTATCCAAAGTAAAAGCTGCACTCTTTGGACTAAGTATGGTAGCTGACCAACACTAGGTCTCATCTTGAAAACCTGAGGATTTCCATACATCTATTATCCATCCATCAACCGTCCTTCATCAATCAATCCACCATCTATAGTCCATGATGCATTCATTAAACAATCAACCAGCTCTAGTCCATCAACTGTCCGTCAATCAATCAACCATCATCTAGCCTCCATTATCCATGTCCTCTGTGGGCCTACAGCGCTGATCTGGGAGAAGGACCTGGTGAGGGGACAGAACCTTCTGGATCAGCTTTTAAAGTCTCTTCCCACTTCAACTCCAAGCAGTGAGTAGATATTTTGGAATACAAGTCTTGACATTAAGGTATAAAGGCCAACAAATGGTTTTGTAGCATTCAACATCCTCGATTTGTTCCAAGGCTGAGCCTCACAGAGAAGATATGCTTGTGATGTTCACTCCCCAGGTAACTCACCTTTCCTCCCCCAGGTGTGTGCTTCAGGTTGGCCTTTGAGCCACAGCGGGCCTGGACATTGGTCACGTCCATCTTCTTATCCAGGATTTGAACCTGAGTAGAAGAACGAGAGAGAGAGCGAGAGAGAGAAGGAGAGAGAGAGAGAGACTTTACTTACTTTACTTTTTATTTTATAACGCTGTTTATTTTAGTGTTCACATGCTTTGGCAATGCAAATGTATATTTCTCATGCCAATAAAGCTTTTTTGAATTGAATTGAGAGAGAGCGAGAGAGAGAGAGAGAGAGAGAGAGAGAGAGAGAGAGAGAGAGAGAGAGACAACCACATCTCTGCCATCTCTTTCTCTGTCTGTCTGTCTGTCTGTCTGTCTGTCTGTCTGTCTGTCTGTCTGTCTCTGTCTGTCTGTCTGTCTGTCTGTCTGGCTTGCTTGCTATCCAGCCATCGATTGTCAACTTCCTCGATAGCTATCTATCTATGTATGTATGTATCTATCTATCAATCTCTCTATCTATCTAATCATTCATCTTTCTCGATATCTCTATCTAATTATTCATCTATCTCAATTTAGTCTGTATCTATCAATCGTCAGCCTCCTCACAGCTCTCCATTGGTATAGGCTAGGGGATGCAAGAAGATGAAAGGAGGAAGTTGGAATGTCCAGGTGTGCATGAGGTCAATCTATAAGCAGTTCTAGTTGTACTATCGAGGACAGGAAGGCCCGATGGAGAAGCATTCAGAAAGAGGTTGAACTAGAAAAATGCATTCAGTGCAGTCATTAGGAAGTCCAGGTGTGCGCCTTGAAAGGGAGGGTGAGCGCGTTGGGGTTTCTATCACCAGTGGTTTGGTTTGGTTGACTTGATCATAACTACAGAGACACTCAGGACTCAGCGTTGAGTCAACCCTTAAGTTACTCACATTGCCGCCTCCTGGCACATGCTTGAGGTTGGCTTTAGAGCCACACTTTGCCTGGGCATTACTAACGTCGATCTTCTGGTCGAGGATCTGCACCTGGAGAAGACACAGGAAGGCATGTCAGCGGACGGTCAGAAGATGTGGAGTGTGTGTGTAGTGAGGCTGTGAAATATCAGTGGTGAGCGGTCCCGGTGCAAATCAAACACTGAAATCGAACTATGGTACAGCTCTTAGGTCATTTCACTAGAGGTGATTGATCAGTCGCAGTGAATATCAAATATATCAAATATCCTGCACTTTAATAATTTAACAATTGTATTAGTTGATAGCACCGGATTCAGAGTGGACTAGTATGACCCACAAGGGGCCTTATGTGTTGTTTCTGTAATCCAACACCTACTATACCCTCAGATCATCGCTGGGGGGGACTCGGTGGCCGCGGTTACCTTTCCCCCGCCGGGCTGGTGCTTGATGTTGTCTGTGGAGCCGATCTTGGAGCGGACGTTCTTCAGGTCCGGCAGAGGGGCGGCGGCGGCCAGCGGCACCGGGGAGCGGCTCTTCAGCGAGCCGGGAGACTTGGGGCTTGAGCGGACCACCGCCACCTTCTTCACCTTGTTGGCCTCCAGCGCGGCCCGGGTCATGCTGCCCGGGGACTTGGGGGTGCTGGGGCTGCTCTGGCCACTGGCGCCCTCTACAGCAGCACCAGGACACCCGTTAAGCAACCATCCAACAATCAACCCAGTCAACCGTTCAAACCATTAGGCCAATCCCCAACCATCAACCAAACCAACCGGCCACCAATCAAAGCAAACCAAACCAGTCAATTACAATTAGGCAGACGCTTTTATCCAAAGCGACTTACATCGGTTAATACACACATTGACACACCGATGGCAGAGTCAACCATGCAAGGCGACAGCCAGCTCGTCAGGAGCAGTTAAGGTTAAGTGTCTTGCTCAGGGACACATCAACACTCAGCTAGGAGGAGCTGGGGGTCGAACTAGCAACCTTTCGGTTACAAGACAACTGCTCTACCTCCTGAGCTAAGCCGACCCGGTTGGTAGTCAGTCTACCAACCAATCCACAAGCTTATAAAAGGCACTAGATGTTCTGCTGCTTAGAAGTTAACAAAGTGTGATCAGGGTGGACCTGATCTCCTGCTGGACGTGATCTCATGTCTCAGGGTAGACCTCCTCTCAGGGTGGACCTGATCTCAGGTCTCATGCTGGACCTGATCTCAGGTCTCATGCTGGACCTGATCTCAGGTCTCAGGGTGGACCTTCTCTCAGGTCTCATGCTGGACCTGATCTCAGGTCTCAGGATGGACCTTCTCTCAGGGTGGACCTGATCTCAGGTCTCATGCTTGATCTGATCTCAGGTCTCAGGGTCCTGATCTCAGAGCAGACTTTTCAGCGTTTGAATGGCTAGTGGCCCGTCTAACGCTGCCCTATGGGGTCTTTTTACCTTGGTCATTTTTTGGAGTGGGCGGTTTCCTGGAACTAGCTGTATCGCAAGAAAATGTATAGACATATTATAACCTATGAATATGTCCACATATGCATGTTATTTGAAAAGTGGAATATTTAACCAATCTTACCTGTTTTGGCGGGAATCTTAGCTCCTGGAACTTGAGGTTTGGTGGCACTTCCAGGCTGTAGATAAAAACACATTCAATTAATAACTCAGAGAGAGAGAGAGAGAGAGAGAGAGAGAGAGAGCATTTCAGACATGAGTTGCTGATGAGTGTCTTAGTACAGTCCGCAATGTGAGCCTTATGATAAACAGGGCTGGAGTTAGTGAGTGTTTGGTAGTAGTAACATCTCCCCTCAAACAGAGGTCCACAAGACACAGTCCGCCAGGCAGTGAGACGAGGGCATCCATTTTGCGTGTTTGTATGACTATCACTCTCAGGCAGCAGCTAAACTCAGCCAGAGAGCTGGCAGCCTGTACTCACTCTGCACTGACTCTGGCCTGCAGCGACCGGCTTCCTGGGGGTGGAGCCTGTCCCATTTGAGGGCGGGGCCCGAGTTACGGCGCCTTTGGGCAACGCAGGCACCTTTTTAAGGCAAGACCTGGGCCTAGCTGTGGTCGCGGGTTGGGTCTTCTTGTCAGGAAGAGGAACATGGATGAAGAATCGTACCGACAGGACGACATGATGATACTTACATGTCCTACATGTTGAAAGATGGGCTGCCACTACAACCTTTTCGGGCCATTATTCCGAGTGTGCCATGTATCCCCCAAAACCCTTACCTTAACTTAACCACACCACTCAAAAGCCTTGCCTTAACCAAAAGTACACCAGACCATTACCATAGATGAACCGTTCCTAATGCATCATGGTAATATCGATCCTGAATAGGACTTAATGAATTATATAATTATAGTTTATAGCAGTTCTTTATGAGTCTCTACTGCGCTCACAAACAAAGGCTTTGTTAACTCACCTTCTTCTCTCCAGTGTTGTCAATCTTTGCTGTGAGGACAGAAAGGAAACATCTCAGCCACATCGTTTTCACAGTTCACAAGCCACGTCCATTCTCACGCGCACACCTGTGTGTGTGTGTGTGTGTGTGTGTGTGGCAAATAGAAACAATGAACGCAATCAGCTTGTGATGAGTGACGCATGCAGAATGGCCCATAAATACCACAACCAGAGGCCCCCAGAGAGGATGGAGGGAGGGGGCATTACCAACCAAGAGCAAAATGAAATGATGGAGGACAGTGATGAAACGATAAAGAGGGTGTGGAGGGGAGTAAAGCAGCTTCGCCTGGCTCTGAGACCTCCGCCCAGCGGGGGTGTAGGGGAGCAGGGCTGAGTGGCATTCCGAAGCAGAAGAGTGTGGGGGGTGGGGGGGGGGGATTAACTGAAGGGTGCAGCGTTGGGATCGGTGAGGACTGACCGCGGAAACAGACCTTTAACCACAGGGACCGGCACCATCGACCTTCTGGCCGATGAACTGCTTTTCTGGAGGTTTTCGGTCGATCTGCAGGTCTCTGTGTCATCGTTCACCTGTGACTCTGTACAAACATCTGCCCTCCCCTCAGCCTCGTCTCCCGTCGTCTGGTCTCTTCTGCTTCCCTCGTCAGATCCCCCGTTGAGGTATGCGGCGTGTGGGGGCTCACACATCCCCTCAAGGTCTGAGGGCCGTTCTAAGGGTTCTTCTGAGGGGTCGTCCGGAGCCACCTCGCAACTTGTGGGGTCGGGGGAATGCAGATGTTCTGATGTGACCCCATTGCTCGCCCCGTTCACGGTCCGATGTTCTTCTGGACGAGGCTGGTCTTCTGCCGTGGGTTGCCGTGGCTGCGAGTCGTCCTCTTGCCCCGGGTCGCCCCAGAGCCTCCTCTTCTCCCCGATGGAGGTGAGGTCCTCCAGGGCGGCGCTGCGGACCAGAGCCTGGTTGGACTCTTCCAGACACTCGGCAGCGTCTAGGCTGATGGCTCGCTGGGAGTCGGGCACTCCGGGGCTCCCGCCGTGGGCCAGGGGGTCCCCGGCCGCGGCGCTGCATCCTGGGTCCTGGGACGGCCATGAAGGGTCAGTCATACTCCTCCCACTCTCATCCTTCATCATCACTCCAGCGTCCTCTACCTCAGCTCCAGGGCTCCTGAGGTGATCCCCCTTTCCATTGGCTCCCTCGCCGGGCCCTGGGTCGCTCACGGTGGCTGGAGGTAGCTCACTAAAGGTGCTAGTGGTGCTAATGTCGGGCTCCGTTTTCTCTTTTAGAAAGCAGATTAGCGTTGAAATTTACAGCACGCCACACCAGATCCCCATTGGTGGAAAACCAAGTTGTGAACAGGGAGAAGAGCAGTTGATGGAGGAAGATTATGGAGAAATCAAAAGTGAGTGAATGACAACACAAACAAACAGTGACCATGGGACCAACGAGGACCATGACTCATGAGGATGAATGATGAATGAGGTCAGGGTGTATCGGAGTTCTCTCAATGACATCACCAGGGACTGAATGCCGCACAACAGAGATGTGGTACACGTCGCCCCCGGTGGATGAGATGTGCCATTGCAAGTCATAGTTATATTGTTTCCGTATCAAAGGTGCTCAAAGGAAATTGGATACTCAAGGTGCAACATGAAAACATCTATGACCATGGATACTTATATATTATATAATTATATATGTTATTATATACAATATAAACATCCATGGTCATGGATGTTTATATACATATTGTTTCTTTCAAGCAACTAAAAGGTTATTATTATTAAATTTAAATATATGTAGCTTATTTGAAAAGTAAAACAAATACAGCGAAAACATACAAATATATACAAACATTCCAGATTAGTTCCCTGGTCTATGTGGGTTAAATGTTGATGTATTTCCCAGTGCTTCTTTAAGACTTCTGTACATTGTTACTTTAGTGTAAATACCTGAAGCAGCAGGTCCTGGGGCGGACCGGGAGATGCAGAGGAGGAGAGAAACAGAACATCAGACCCTTTATGTAAAACACAATGATCCACGATTCATATCTCAACACACCACAAGACGTAGAAACCCTCAATCCAAAACCAAGCAGCGCAAATTAAACCAGAGGCCACACACAACGACAGCCCATTCCTTCCAGTTCACCCCGAGCTCAGAGCCGAGGACCTGAACCCCATGAGCAGCCACAGCAGAGGCCTGGGGGGGAGACTGTATAAGAGCGGAGCGAGGAACCCATGTGGTCACGTCACCCAGGGGTCCTGATCTCCATCAGACAATCTGGGAGGCCTGGGCGGATGTACTGCCCGGCTCGGACATCTCCGTCCACAGTGACCGGCTCTTGAGGGGGGAGCGGACACAACTACAGCGTTTCCCAACCGCAAATGTAAACAAACTGACAAGTTAATGGGGAAACGGTATTGTGTTGCATGAATCACTGCCACTTTGTTGTGAGCTTCTAAGAATCCATTGCTTGATCAAAACTATTTGAAACACAGGAGGTCTACATGTCGGCAAAGGATCAACTGTGTGTGTGAAGATGACATGGTCTTCTCTTCTTCATATTCATATCCTCGTTGTTTCCGTTTATCGTTCAACACACAAGACTTCCACTCCAGAGCGGCATACGCAAATCATAGTATGAGCATTATAAAAGGCATTCAATTGACCCAACCAGAAAGCAAAGCAAGCAGGAAATCAATGGTTAGTGAAATGAAATTACAAATCAAATGCAAACTCTAGTCCAAGATCACTTCTGAAATTTCGCCAAAAAATACATTATTATTATTATTATTAACGTGACATAACTTATATATATTTATAGAACATGCACATGGTTGTAGGAAATCGAATACAAGGCAGGAGCCGAACAGCAGACATCAGGTCCGCGTCTCACCAGAGGTACCCAGCTGAACATTGTCCTCACAGGGGCCGCTCTCGGGGTCTGAGGGCCCGCACAGAGCCTCTGGAGCCTGGGCCGGTTCCTCTGCTCAGGCCCCGGGGTTAGGGGATGGAGAACCCAGGGTTAGTTAGAGGCTACTGCATCTTTACATTTACATGGAGAGCTTTACATGGACAGGCAAGGAGGTGTGCAGCTGTACAGAGGTTGGTGGATGTTTGCAGGTTCATATGAAGCGGTTTACATGTAGGTGTTTATGTTTACTTGATCAGAAGAGTACAGCTACACATGTTGTCTAAAGGGATGAAGGCCCACACTGAGGGTTTATTCAGGGTGGGCCACTGAGCAGACAGCCAGAAACAAGACGTTAGCGTAGCAGAGGTAAACAGAAAATAAACAGCACATGTCGAGGCAATAAAGACTATTTGGCAATGACTGGAGGCTAGGAACATACACATGGCAGAGAAGGTATGAATAGCGTTGGCTGGTTCACAGAGCAGAGACGGGATAGGGTAAGCCTAGCAGCAGAAGGGGGAAAAAATAGTGTATGCCTGGTTAGAATAGCAGCGAGGGAATTTAGTAGGGTTAGCCTGTTTAGCCTGGCAGAGATTGAATAGGGCAGGGTTAGCCTGGTTAGCCTAGCAGAGAGGGAATAGAGTAGGGTAAGCCTGGTTAGCCTAGCAGAGGGAATAGAGTAGCGTTAGCAAAGTTATTGTAGCCCAGATGGGATAAATAAGGCAGGATTAGCAAGGTTAGCGTAGCAGTTAGGGAATATAGTAGCGGTAGTCTAGTTAGCATAGCATAGAGTACTGTTATGGGTGGTCCGTACCAAGGAGCACCTCCCCACTAGAGACATCAGGTTGCAGGTAGCTTTCTTCCTGAGAGAGCCCCGATATGGAGGTAGCTACATTAGCATCGGCTGCTTCCTCTGGAAATCAAAGGTCAGTTAATGATGAACCTCAATGTTTACTTAGGATTCAACATCTCAAACGGATGCTGTGAAGTAGTAAAAAATAATCATCGTCATCAGAAAACTTTCTATTTATGTAGTCCTAAACTTTTCTGTACACTCTGACCCTTTCCAAAGAGTACAGAAACATGATCAATAGAAACTCTCATGATTATAATTCAAAATAATACATATAAGGAGGCAGAGAGCTGGTATAAACAATTAGAAATAAAGTTTCAATAATAAGTAGTTTCACATTAAAAAATGTAAACATGTTTGGTGAACTCTTTCCTCTCCCTCACAGCTAATGTATGCTAGCTGCATGCTAAGAGACCCATGGGATCTAAACATCAGTCACCACACCCCACCATGTCTCTCATCGATCCGCCCTGAAAGGTGAGCTGATGAACTTATCACTCAGTCTTAGAGGGATATCCCTCCTCTACAGGGCGGCCCTGGAGGTTCATTGATGGAGGTTCCTCTCTGAGAGGCCCTAGTTACAGAGCTGAAGATGTTTGACACAGAACCAATTTCTGTATTGTTTAAAAAGCATGTTGCTTCCAATATGCTCAGATTTAAAGAAGATAATGGAACTCAAAGATATGAATTAGAATATAATGTTTATACGTTAAATTGGTTGATGGAACCTTTCATGTCATATCCATGAAAGCCTTTAGCATGTTTAGCTAGCTCTGCTACAATGCTACACGTTCGGCTGCACCTCCTAGTAGGTCAAGTACAGCACCGACTGGATGGTGCACCATGGGTAAACTGCTCTTGGTTTTGGTTGACGTACCTGACAACTGTGTCCTTTGTGTGCAAGGCCTGATGGGAAATATGAATGGGGAGGAGGAGGGCACTAAAGAGGCCTGTAGGCCAGGGAAGGCTAAGCTACGTACTAGATGGCCATATGGGGAGTCAGGACCACAGGGGGACACAGATGGTTGGAGCTCACCACAGATCATGAACTGGCACCCAGCTACAACCTCTCTATATGATCTTGCCTGAACCCGATGTCTGGATTCACAGTTCTGTGTACAACACATATGCAAAGATATACGTCACCATGCAGAGACACGAAGCGGATGGTAGGTGGAAAGTACAATGCTTTGATTACACCGGGTGCATTAATGTTATTGTCCTGGCTGGCTGTCGAAAACTGAACACGTAACCGGCTTGACCATCAGCGATGAGTTAAACCGCCACAGAGACGTTAACTCTGGGAGGACTGAAACACTTCTCTTCTGAGAGGCCCTGGATAGCAAGATGGGCTCGCAGGGTCTCTGCAGAGCGACTAGGATCTTGGCGGTCTTTAGATACATGCTGGCAGAAATGTTATTTGGGCTCAACGCTATAGGCACTCTCACTTTTCAGTTTTTGAGGTCTGAACATCATTTTTGAATGTCTGATTAATGTGTCAACCTGCTTGTAATGTGTAATGTGCATATATTCATGTGTATTGGGCTATCTTAGCTATGAATTGTAGGCTGTTGACCAGGCTGATTACAGAAACATAATGGGACTTTTTAAACCTTTAGAATGTATCATCAAATATCTACAGCTTATAAATAGGCAATAACGTACAACCGTGATTTAGATTGGGAAACGCTGCTCTATCTGATCTGAAATCAGACAGTTGCAGCTGTGTTCGTTATTTTCCAACATTTGTCGCTCAAACTGCACAAATATTTCCACAAAAGAGGGGTTTTACCCGCTGTGCCCTTTCTCTGTGCCCGTGCACGGCTTTGACCGAGTGCCAGTGTATACTTTCTGTAAAAGGCTGTTTGTTGTACACTGAATGAGAGAGTAGAGAGAGAGAGAGGGCGAGAGAGAGGGGGAGAGCAGTGACAGAGAGCGCAGAGAGGGAGAGAACAGAGACAGAATAGGAGAGCAGAGGGACCACAGACAGAGAGAGACCAAGGGAGAGAGAGCAGAGACAGCGAGGGAGAGAGCAGACCGATAGAGCAGACAGAGAGAGCACAGAGAGATGAGAGCAGAGAGAGAGTAAAATGATGAGGGTTCTGACCCAGATGATACTGGATTACAGCTGCAGCCAGGGGCCCAGGGGCCCACTGTGCATCTCTTATATAAAGCAGGATTAACAGACCAAAGCCTGGCTCTCTGTTCCATCCCCCCCCAGCTCAGACCACTGTAGGGCCTGCTGCCCAGACACTGTTCAGAGACTTGACATGTTGTCCTTTGATACGAAGACCTGACAACATGTCAACATTACAATCCTACATCCTCAAGTCATTGGCACAATAATATCGCAATAATGTAGATATATATTCTAAAATGAATGATATAATGATATAAAGCAAAATCTTGACATTACAGGTGCTGTGGGTAAGGTTTAAGAGCAATTACTGTATTTGAGCGTCATTTGTAAGAAATGGACTAGCCACACATCAGCTAATACTGAATGAAATGCGCTGTGAAAATATCTCTTTTGAGGTGAGCGTTCATTTGAGTTTGTGCCTTCCTCTGAGAAGGGAATATACATCTGAGATCAAACCCAGATTATTTCTGGCCAATAAGGCCATCTCTTTGATGATTGGTTTGGGGAATCCCTCATACTTTTCAAGTGTTGCATCGTGAAATACAACACTTCTCAATGGCGGAGAAACGTAGGGGGGAGGGAGCAAAGAACTGGTTCATTTTGGGTGTTTAGCCCATCCCTATACCTAAGCATGACCCCTGACCCTAAGCAGGGACCTGACCTTCCCCGGTGGATGTGTGTGCGTGTGTGTGTATGAGCGTGTGTGTGTGTGTGTGTGTGTGTGTGTGTGTGTGTGTGTGTGTGTGTGTGTGTGTGTGTGTGTGTGAAGGGGGGGGGTTCAGTCTGACCTTTCATGGAGCCCTGTGTGGCCTGCAGCCCGTTCTCCTGGTGGTTGAGGTCGTTGACCGTCATGCCGGCCAGCGAGGAGCTGAGGTTGTCCCCCCCCGCTGAGGAGCGTCCCGCGGTGTTGTTCATCATGTCCTGGTCCATTCTGACTCTCTGGGCTGGAGGGAGGAGGAGCAGTTGATTGGCAGTGTAACCTAGCGCTACTCTGACATTGAGAGGCACTGAGGTAACAGTTTGAATAGTATTTCAGCAGTGGAATCTTCAACCTCACCTGGAGTTGAATGTGGCTTTAAGGAACCAGAATAGACAAATCTGAATAAAAAATAATAATACAAATAAAATGATATCATGAAGCCTTTGTCTGTTGGCTGAATTTGAGGGGTGTGTGAGGGTCAGGATGTTAAGGACGGGGATATTAATAAGTCCTGACATGCACCATGGGCATCAGATTTCAGCACGCTGGACAGAAATACCCCCTACAGACGCTCAGACCACTCTCACTTCCTGAACAAGTTATGACCTCGCCCCCACCGCCCATCACATCACTCCATGACTTGACAGAACCAGGCCATGTTCGTGGTGTGTTTGGAATAATTGCTGATTAGGATGTGTGTACAATTGCATCTCTCCCTCACACACACACACCTGGCAGGGAGACCAGAATTACTAAAATCTGGAGAAAAATAGGATTAGATGTGAATTTAAATCCAGGATTTGGATTACATGCACTTCTCTGGTCCTGACACAGTTCTCAGAGCTCTTTCCTTCACACACACACACACACACACACACACACACACACACACACACACACACACACACACGCACACACACACACACACACACACACACACACACACACACACACACACACACAAACATACAGCAGGCCAGTGCAGGGTTTCAAGTTTGTATTTTATGTTTGGGTGTTTTGTGAGAGAGGGGCTTCATCACCCCAATTCCATGGCAACTGTTAGAGCCCATGTCTCACTCCAACACTCACCAGAACACTCTCTGTGGTTAAAGAAGGCCTCACTTACTTGATCTAGTCTAAGCTCACGTTAAATCCTGTAACGTTGGCATGCCAATACAATACAATGTCAAAAACAACCCACATAAGGGCTGCAGCGGTTGCCGTGGTTACATTGAGTGACATTAGCGTATCTCCTGACCTTCAGCAGTTGAAGAACATTCCACACACAAATGAGTTGGCTCATTAAAGGACTGCATGCTGAGCAGACCAACAGTTGGCTAGCTTCGCGACATGTTTGCTAAACGCTGTCACGCTAACTAAATGATAACATAGCTTGATTCCCACTCTCCATCGTATAATATCGGAAGTAAGGCCAAAAGCTCCCAGAATACCATTTAAAAGATCGGGGGGCGGGGGGGGGGGGGGGGGGGGGGGGGGGGGGGGGGGGGTACGAAAACATTTCAGCTGTAGAGTTAGAGGTTTTGTTGCTTCAATACAAACACAAATGAATGGAGTTGTCTGTAGCCCACAGAACTGTCTTTGTCGCTAGATAGCGAGTTACGAGCCTCACACATGACGGAGTCCGAACAACAGAGCGCTCTGCGGAGCTGCCAAGGACAACAGGCCTTCAGAACCTCCTCGCTTTGTGGACAAGGCCTCCCAGAGCTAACAGATATACATTAGCTATCAGAACCAAGATAGATGAAAAAATAGATCAGAGCTAATAGAGCTAAATTAGCTGATTGGGCAAACAGTGATATCAGAGCCTATAAGATGTAACTGGTCTTAAAGAGATATTGGCCCTAGCCGAGATAATAGAGCTTACAGGGCTTAGGAAGCTAACGAAGATCACTTGGCTAATAAAGCTAATTGGGATCGCAAAATGTCAGACCTAACAAGAATAACAAAACAATGGAGCTAACATGGATAACGGAGCTACATCGCATTGCATTTTACATTTTTTTTTTACAAGAGCTAACTCGGCTGAACAAGGTAACACTGAAGGAAACTAATTCAAGGCTGATAGCAGCCAGGTTTCATGGGGCTGATAATCTTAACATGTATAAACATCCCAGATTAACTGAAGGACAGCCAGAGGACACATTTCAGTTAGTAGTTTAGGAGTTATACAATACCATAGAAACCATAATGTGTTTTAATGTGTTTATTGGGAACAATGGAACTGTTTCCATTCAAACAAATCTCCCAGAGATAGGTTTAGTGTAACTTCACTGTTTCGTTGGTTCTTCAAATCCTTAAACTAATGGACAACAGATATTCGTAATGCATTGGCAAAACCGTCATATGGATTTGAATCATATGGATTTCCTTCTATTTCTTGAAAATGATTAAATGGTTGGGTTCTATTTCCCGCCTGAATACGGAGCCAAGCAGGTGATCAATTGCCTTGCACACAAGTTTCCAAGGCATCTACCAATTATTATACAGACATCACAACTACTACACAACTAAACAAAACAGCCAGGTGGGCTGGGATTCAGACCCTGCTAATACAATCCATCTTTCTAAGACTCTGTATATTAGCTGACGTTGAGATAATATTAATCAAATTTCAACATTCTGACAAGGTATTTGGGCCATGCAGAGGGGATACCTCCCTCGCTAAAGGTTATGGTTGTTTAAGGTTTTTACATCCCGTTTCTAAAGCTTTGGTTTGAGCTTGATTTTCAAGACCTTTAACACACTTTTCTAAAAAACATTGGTTAAAAAAAGAACATTTTACCAAAAAGTGGAAAACCATTTTGTAGAAACGTAGAAAGTTCTGGAAAAAAAATATGCTATATATAGGTGTTGCCTCGTCTCAACGACATCCCAAATATTCAGTGTTACTAAATGGTTCTAGTGGATATTCCCGCTGTAGTCCCGGGAACAGACCTCAAGTAAGGATTTGGAAAACCAGGACAAGAATATTTTGTTGGATTTATCTAAGGGGATGGATCCCAGAACCAGAAAGAGGGCTGGGTGTTAAAGGAGAGAGAGGAATACATGGTTACAGTGTTACATGGATAACACAAGGAGGTCTGACTGCAGAACAGGGTCATCGTCTGGAGAGAGGGGCGTTGGGGGGGGGGGTTCAGCCCTGGATGAGCTAGCCCGCTAACGCAGCTAGTGCAGCGGTTTGATCAGGAGGCCTCATGCTCCACTGGCTCTCTTGCACTGACCTACTTCTCTCTCTTTCTGTCTCCCTCTCTCTTATTCGCTGCTTCTCTCTTTCTCCTTGCGTCGCTCACTTTGTCTTTCCAAATACATTTCAATCAAGTGGATATTAGTCTCTGGTTTCCTGGCATCTCTCTCTTCCTCTCTATCAACCCACTCCGATCCTCTCTCTTCCCCTCCCCCTCTCTCTCCCTCTCTCTCTCTCTCTCTCCCTCTCCCCCCCTCTCTCTCCCTCTCTTCCCCCCCTCTTTCTCTCTCTTTCTCCCTCTCTCTCTCCCTCAATCTCTCTCTCTCTCTCTCCGTCTCTCTCTCTCTCTTTCTCTCTCGCTCTCTCTCTCTCTCTCTCTCTCTCTCTCTCTCTCTCTCTCTCTGGGGTTGGTCGGGCACTAACCATCTCTTAGCTAAGTGGCTCTCCACTTTCCCATCCCATAAATTTTCCAAATAAAGTGACTTTCAAAATAAAAGCCCTTTCAAAATAAAAGCTTCAGGGAAGAGCTCTGGGTGTGAGTTTGTTGGCAGTGGTTCTTTGTTTTGTAATAACTAAGTGAGCAACTGTTACTAATCTTCGCCTCAAACATCCTCCACATATGAACAATTATTTTGCGTTGTCATGGTGTTTTAGGGGGTGGGGCTGTCATGGCGATGGCACCAGGCTGTAAAAAGCTGTGGAGATGGCTGTTGTGTGCACACGCGAGGACCTGATCATGGTTCTGGTTGCAATGACAGCACACCTGTCCAGAGCCACTGGTGTCTACCTGTAGTGCACTTGAACCACGCTCACAAACACACACAAACTGTGGTGACTGTTAAATAACACACAGACACAGACACAAACACGCACACACGCACACACACACACACACACACACACACACACACACACACACACACACACACACACTCTACTACTTCTTCTGCCTGTGCCTGCTCTGAATGAGAAAGCACTTATATTGGATGACGTCCCTGATTTCTTCATTAACATTTTTAAATACATGCAACGCGCACATTCCTTCAACTATAGCGACACACGTGCCGATACGGTCCTTGCATTACGTAGGTGCATAAGGTAGGTTATTGGATGATTATTATAGCAGATTAACCGTTTAAACAGCAACCCCTCCATTGTTCGTCTGCCCCCCCCCCCCCCCCCTTGTCAACGCAATAAACACACCATGTGTGCACGGGGACAGGGGTTATTTAGTTGTGTGCGTGCGCTCGCTTGTGTGTGTGTGTTTGTGTGCGTGCGTGCGTGTGTGTGTGTTTGTGTGCGCGCGCCGGTGCGTGCATATGTGAGAGAGGAAGATGGGCGTCGCTGGCTCGGTGTCTCAGTCTGAACCGCTTCCATCAAATGATAAAATGGGCTTGGCATCCGCTCAACGAGATGCGCACTTTTCCCCACCGGCTCACTGAACCACAAACCCTCTATTCCTTTATTAATACCACATATGAGTGTTAATTACAAAGCGCACATTACAACTCCACTAGTAGGCCTATACACAATGTGATATGTATTCAGGTCGGATAGATGGCTGATGGTCCACGACTGGGCTGGCCTGAAGCCGGACTGCACTGGAATAAAACCGAACCGCACAACTGGAGACTCCAGTCAACCATGGCACACCAGAAAATAGCCTTTGGTATACCCCCAGCCCCACCCTTATTAAACCACATTCAATGGATTCGACGCGAGATTTAACGTCTACACAAAAGGTTAATCTTGTTCCAATGGCTGCGAGCACTAGGTCCGGACATCTTGAGATGGCGTCTCGGTTCCGATCCCGCAACCTGCTGTCTGCGGGAGGCTCCTCTCTCGAATCAGCGAGGGCAGCGAACACAACACGTTCCAGTGTTTATTCTAACGCACAAGACCCCCAAACCCCCCCCCCCCCACACACACACACACACACACACACGCGCGCGCGCACTCACACACACATCAATAAAACCACACGCCTTCCCACCGACGATGTCCGATATTCTGCATCGATGTCAGCAGGTTAATCCAGAGGAGGATTATAAATCATGTATTTTTTAACGTGAGGAGGATGAAGCCGTGAACACCGCACACTATCCCTCCCCCGGAGCGGCAGAGGCCCACCCTCTCTCGCCGCCGCGTGTAATATATAACATAAACGACAAGATGTCCCGATTTACCACATCGCGGCGACATTGCACCGTCCGAAACGTGCGCCCGTCGTGGAATCCAAACCATTTATGCGTCAAATAGTGGGGTGAAGATGGAGTGGATCGTGTGAAATGTGTGTTTCTCCTCACCTGCTTGCAGACGGAGCTTGTTGTCTCTTCAGCGACGGACGCTCACCGAGCAGCGCGCGCCTCGTCCTCGAAGTTCACCTGGCGGCCACAGGGCGGGCTGGTGGCGCTGCGGATCGGGAGAGCGATGCAATGCAACCTGTGGGATGTCGTGTGTGTGTGGGGGGGGGGAATTCAAATACAATAATTAATGATATTTATTGATAAAAAACAAGAAATCATAAGAAATCACGGAAAGATCTATTCTTCTCTCTCTCTTTCTCTCTCTCTCTCTCGCTCACGCGCGCGCGCGAATCCACGCACGCACAAACACTCGCAGAAATAAATACTAAGCCATCATTGTGACCAATGCATTGTTTTATTATGAGTTCCCCTCCTAATTATTATTACTATGATATTAGAATTATAACAAGTACAAAGCATTTGGTTTGTACCAAATGCTTTGTACCCCCCCCCCCCCCCCCCTGCCAATTTGTCACAGTGTATTTTCCATTCGATTTTATATTTAAATTGCATGTTTATATTTTTAGTGTCTTTATTCAATTTTATCTTTTTATTTTAATACCCCAACAAATTCATTGCATGGGAAAGCTTACCATTCAAATAACTCTTGCTGGATCCGATTATTTGATTTGAAATTTTATTTCAAATGGTTGTCTTTTATTTGTTGTCCTTTCAATGTGATTCCTGCACCCTAAAAGGTTTGAAGGTGCAATAACAATAAAATGGCCCTGCCTAAATATTTCAGAAAGACATATTGTACCAGTCAATTAAATTAAATTCAATTAAAAAACCTTTATTGGCATGAGAAACAAACATTTACATCTACATTTACATTTAGGGAATTTAGCAGACGATTTATCCAAAGCGACTTACAATAAGTGCATTTGTTACAATAAGTACATTTGTCATAAGAAGTGAAACAATATATCGCTGTTGGTACAGTAAAGATGTTCATAGAACCAAGTGCAAGTATTACAATCGCTAGGCCAACCCATTCCCCGTGTAAAGCAATGATAGCAGCTACTGTATATGCTACACAATTAACATTTACATTGCCAAAGCAGGTGAACAATAATGAGGTCAAAGGATAAAACGTTAAATACAAAATATATACACACATCAGATATAAGAATATTAAATACTCAATGTATAAAAAGTAAAATGTGGGATATTATAACCATTCCAGTATCTCCTGTCCTATAACCTAGTTATAGGAGGCAGACATATTAAAGCATTCTCTGAGAAAACCACTAGGTGGCGGTGAAGCACAGAGGCACGTCTCACATGACGTCATCGCTCTGGCTGGGGTCTGGATGCCTATTGGGTAAATTCTGACGAATCAGGAGCAAGCTCATGTAGCTAGTCCTTTCAAATTACCGAGATTCCTCGTTTGACTTTTCGACATCAAACATTGTGTGTGTTAGATCGCTAATCACCGTTTGTTCGAATACTGCGACTACATCTCGACTGGTAGACACAACGTTAAACTCGACCACCTTCACGGAACTAGAAGGTCTGCTTTGTTCAACGGTAAGTTAGTGATTCAGACTCATTCACGTTTACTGACATTACTGTCAAAACGTGTCCCGGCATCAATCAATAACAACGTCTTTATATTCTACAGGATTTATAACTTTAAAACTAAGCCCTGACCCTTTAACTAAAGACACTCATACAGTCAGAATCGGCAGCATTACGTACGGACATGACCCTCCAGTACTGACTGGTTCATAGACTAACCTGACCTAGCTGAACTAACGGGTTCAGACTAACCTGACCTAACTGGACTACTCTCTGGTTCACACAGATTCACAAACTGACCTAACTAACCTAACTGAACTACTAACTGGTTCACAACATGACCAAACGATCCTAACTGGTTCATACTAACCTGACCTTAGTGAACTACTAACTGGTTCACAGACAAACCTGACCTAGCTGAACTACTAACTGGTTCACAAAATAACCTGACCTAGTAACTAACTTAACTGAACTACTATCTGGTTCTCACAAATTCACAAACTGACCTAACTGAACTACTAACTGGTTCACAACATGACCATACGATCCTAACTGGTTCAGACTGACCTGAACTAGCTGGTTCACATACTGAGCCTGACCTAACTAACGTAACTGAACTACTAACTGGTGCACAGACTGAGCCTGACCTAACACGCCTAACTGGAATGCTAACTGGTTCACATACTGAGCCTGGCCTAACTGAATTAACTGGTTCACATACTGAGCCTGACCTAACTGGAATCAGTGAGGAAGAATGCAAATTTGACCTTTTTCTTTCTAAGTGTTTGCAGAATATAACATACCAAAAATACGATTCACAAAGTTGTACGGTCAAGTAAGCATTCACGTACAATCAATATTTTTTTATGTAATGCTATAGAAATACAACGTAGAAAAATGAAAACATAGAATAGGATGTACAATACAAATGCTATAAATATAATAAATGTTTTGAAAATATAAAGTGTGTTTGCAAGACGGTTAAAGGGGTAGTTCGGAATTTTGGACATAGGGCCTGATTCCCAAGTTAGCCTTGGTTTTCTTTATCATTGGAGACAGTTTTCAACACATTTCATTCAGTCCTTCTAGTTGCAGAGTTCGCTCGTGCTAGGCTTGCGCACGGCAACGGGCAATACTAGCCTGCTAATAAAACAGTCTTACCCACTCCACAGTACACCCGATGTAAATCAATTATAACGCCAGAATATAGATGTAAATGTCTGTGTTGATAGAATAATGTTAGAAATAAAACTAACCTTGCATCGCATGAATCATCGCATTTTGAGGGACTAGTTTCTCAGCAGCAGCGGAATTTAACCTAGGTATCAGCCCGCCGCTGCCGTAGCCTACTACCAGGATTATAATACTGCTGCTGAGACACAGCAAGTCCCTCAAAATGCAATCCAATGCAAGGTTGGTTTTATTTCTAACATTATTCTTTCAACACAGACATTTACATCCACCGTCTGGCGTTATAGTTGATTTGCCTCGGGTGTACTGTGGAGTGGGTAAGACTGTTTTATTAGCAGGCTAGTATTGCCCCATGCCGTGCGCTAGCCTAGCACAAGCAAACTCTGCAACTAGAAGGACTGAATGAAATGTGTTGAAAACTGACTCCAATGATAAAGAACACCAAGGCTATCTTGGGAATTAGGCCCTATGTCCAAAAATCCGAAATACCCCTTTAAGGGGATGTTTGGGATGTTAGTACTATGTTTTCCTGGGTGAAACAATCATTTTAAACTTGTAATCCACAAATTCACTCTTGGCAATGTTTTGCGCAGCCTTCTGCCTCAAACTTGGCTAATCTGTCCTTTAGTAAGTAAATCGGTTAATACACTATGTCACACAGTAGTATGTTCCTTGCATTGATCATGACATTCCTTTTGTTGATTCATTAAACAAATAATGTGTTGATAAGGTATGAGAGTAAACCTAACGAAGGAAACTAAAACTAAAGTCTCCTATCCAGGCGTTTTTCTCTGAACTTAATTCAAATGTATTTCACATGCAGCAATAACGCATTGAAGACGAGGATTTGAAAAGAAGAGAAAAAATAACGTCTGTTTGTATGAAAGCCCTCTAACATGGCCAATCTGACGGCTACGCTTGGAGCGCCTAGCTACGACCCAACGGAGAACGAGGACCGCGAGAACATCCCTCCTCCTGCCGACTCGGCCCCCGGGCCGCCGAGGGAGTCCAATCAGAACGCTCCTGATGAGCGCGTGGTCCCGCTTTACAGAGAAGTCATGGACAAATGGCACAACACCATGGCGAACCTCGGCCAGAGTCCTGTCAGGTCGCCAGACATAGGGGACGAGATGCTCCCTGAGCTCAGCATGCTGGACACCACGGCGGAGACCTCTCACCTGTCTCTCGCCATAACGAGGAGTCCTGCTGCTGCTTCCCACTCGTCAATGCCCAGACACTCCAGAGAGATGGACAAATGGCACAACACCATGGCGAACCTCGGCCAGAGTCCTCTCGGGTCGCCAGACATAGGGGATGAGATGCTCCCTGAGCTCAGCATGCTGGACACCACGGCGGAGACCTCTCACCTGTCTCCCGCCATAACGAGGAGTCCTGCTGCTTCTTCCCTCTCGTCCACGCCCAAATACTCCAGAGAGATGGAATCCGGCCTCGCGCTCGGTTTCAAAAGCTTTAACCTACCGGGCAACAACTCCAGGAAGTGCCTGACGCCCGGCCAGGCCAGGCATGGGCTGACGGCTGGTCACAACATGCCGCACCTTAACCGGGAGTTGTTCACCACTGAGTATCACAAGCCGAAGGAGAGCCTGGGTCGGCTTCCCGCCGGGCCGGACGGCTCCGCTCCGGTCGGGTGGCCTTGCTTCTGGCTGCAGGACGAGACCCTCCCTGAGGTCGGCTTGATGGATTCCACTATGGAGTGTTCTAACCTCTCCACCAATGGGGCTGCTCCCTCCTTCGTGCCCCCGGTTCCTGAAATGCACCTTGCTGTGACGCCTGAAGTGGAGGAGGAGGCCAGCCCAGGCTCCATGTTGAGTCTGGTCACGGATAAGAGTTTAGTTCTCACTCCTCGCCTCCTAGCCTCCACAGGGCAGCAGAGCCTCGGAGACAGCCGCTTAATGGACCACAGCAGTCTCCACACGCCGGAGATGACGGAAGCTGAGGTTGTCCAGAGCTCAGTGGAAAGCTCTTCCTGTCCCGAATCCGATGTCACCCCCAAATCCATCCTTCCCCATGGGGTAGTGGTTCTGGGAGCTGAAGTTGTCCAGAGCTCACTGGAAACATCCTCCTTCCCCGAATCTGATGTCACCCGCGAATCCATCTTTCCCCATGGGGAAGTGGCTCTGGAAGCTGAGGTGGTCCAGAGCTCACTGGAAACATCCTCCTTTCCCGAATCTGATGTAACCCGTGAATCCGTCCTTCCCCCTGGGGAAATGGCTCTGGGTTCTCCATCGCTGTGCTCCGCTTCTGCTTCCCAATTCCCTGACAGGACAACTCTTGTCCTAGCATTGGACCTCCCGAGGCAGCCCCAGCTCAACACCACCCAGGTCCTCAACACCACCCAGGTCCTCAACACCACCCAGGTCCTCAACACCACCCAGGTCCTCAACACCAACCAGGTGCTCAGCGAGAATGCAGTGGAGGTGGCAAGCAATGACAGCCCACGGTCTGAGCAGGGATCTGCCCCGCGCTCTGGGAATGGCACCTTCTTCAGTCCACCTAGTGACTCCTCAATGAACAGCAATGTCACTATGGAGGCCATCGACTCCTCAGGGGTCAAGTGCAACCTGAGTTTGCCGCTCAACAGACCGCTGTCGGAATCCGTTTCCATTAGACCCAGTGCAGTGGTCTCACTGGGCGATGCCTGCTCAGTTGTCAAACTCGAGGACACCTTTAAGATCATCTCTTCTCCAACCCTAGGTGCCCAAGGATGTAGTCAAGACAACCAGAGCGTTGGTCAAGACAACCAGAGCGTCGGTCAAGACAACCAGAGCGTCGGTCAAGACAACCAGAGTGGTAGTCAAGGCAACCAGAGCGTCGGCCAAGACAACCTGAGCAGGAGTCACTTTGAAGCCCAACCCAGAGCGTTATCAACTGCCCCTCACAATGGGTCCAATAATAACCTGGTTGTAGCGCTGGACCTGCGGGTGCAGTCCGAGGTCAACACCACCCATGCGTCCAGCAGGGCCGCAGCCGAAGGGGCGAGCAGCACCATGACCGTCTCCCCACAGGACGTCTCCAGACCTCTGTCCCCAGCACCCAGCACCACAAAGAGTGACGAGAATTCACTGAGACACCAAACGCTGGCATGCACACCCGTTTATAAATGCAGTGCTGACCTCAACTTCGACGACACATTCGAGAGAGCTTCTCCTCCCAAGGCAAGTGCCCTGAACTGTCGAGCCAATCAGACAGCTGGATGTTTGATCACCTCCACGCCCATGTCAGACTGCAAGCTCTATGTGCCCACGAGCCGGACCTCACAGGTGCAGAAGAGGCAGTACTCTGACAGTCCATCCAAGCCCCTCCCACAGACAAGCAGCCCTGCCACCAGTGCGGACCATGTGGCCGCCCCTGATGTTCGCTCGCTCCTGCCAAACCCGGGTCCTGCCCGAGCCATACCCCGCGGTCTCCGGTACAATTCCACCTCCTATGGCACGGGGCGGCGCCTCAGCCTCGCCCCTACAGGGAGGAGAGTGTCAGCCATGGCTCCGCCCCCCAAACAGGTAGCCGCCTTTCCTCAACCTTCTGGATTCACTGCAGCGACATACATTCATTACCTAATCCAATGCCGTGCTCCTGCACACAATGGGGCCATAAGCGCCTAGGCAATAGTGGACAAGCTGGCCCTTGGCTAAAAATGCAGTCCCCCAGCTAAGACAATTAAATTAAACCAAATAAGTTCAACATTTCTCAAGACGTTTCATGTAATGACCACAAACGCTAAACTATCTAACGCTAAAAAATATTTTTTGTTATTCCTGTATTTTTCTTTTTTTAATGAAAGCTGTATGAAACCATTGTGAAGATTAAGATTAAATTCACATTCATACCCTCTACTCTTGCCCTCAACCAAATTCAGATCTTGTGCTTTGGATAAGTTTCTTTGACTAAAAGATTTAAAGTGTAAATATTATTTGTTGCCCAGAGCAAACCAAAGAACAGCATACCAGACATCACCAGCACCACCAGCATACCCAGCACCACCAGCATACCCAGCACCACCAGCACAACCAGCATACCCAGCACCACCAGCACAACCAGCATACCCAGCAGCACTAGTATATCCAACACCACCACCCTCTGCCCTGCACCACCAGGTGAGTGAGGTGATTGAGTGAGTGAGTGTCTCTCTCAGTCTATACATATGTGCTGATGTTACGTTGCTAACTACCCTTCCTACAGGTCTCAAACCGCCAAGGAGAGTCTTCCATAAACCGGCTGCAACGGGCATCCCAGCGACCAATCGGAGGACTCTACCAGGTCTCAGACCGCCTTCTGCACGACTTGCCACCACAGCCTCATCCAATGATAAGCCTGGTCCATCCTCAGGTACCCTGCTCTGTGACCTTTAGCTTTCTCGTTCACACATCGGATTGGCCACCCAAACCTAATCCTAGCACCCATTTATCTCGGACAGTGGGTAGCATTTGATTCAAATCAAAATCACAAAATGTATGCTTGTGGTATTGTTTTTAACAACCCAATGCTACCAATAATTTTTTTATCTTACAAACGGGTAGGAAGGAGGATTCAACTCTGGGGAGCCCCAGTTTGAGGACCGATTATCTCATGCAAATCAATCCTTTCTCAGAGGATCCATATCGGCAATTATGCATTAAGGCACATTTGTTCTGGTTCGGCCTCCTCCTGGTGTTCTCCTACAGCTTTGACATCACGTTGTCATGGAGACGGTGATGTGTAGATGTTGTGTTTCTCCAGCAGACAGGCCCCGTGAGTCACTGAGCCAGGCCAAGAGGAGCCTGCAGCCTGGGGTTGAAGCTCTGGTGCTGGCCAAGAGGAGGAGAACAGGTGGGTTAGGGGAAATTAGAGCTGAGCTGGCTTTCACCCAGTGGTTCCCTACCCAATCATCGCTATGTTTGAGCTTCTTCTCATCACCAGTGTTGGGAACGTTAATTTAAAAAAGTAATTAGTTATAGTTATTCACTACTTGTTCCAAAAAGTAACTGAGTAAGTAACTGAATTACTCAAATGATAAAAGTAACTAGTTACCAGGGAAAGTAACTATTTGCGTTACTGTAAAAAAAAACAGGTTGCTACATGTCAAGGAATTTGGATTTTGGATTTGGATTTTTTAAATGGTTGAACTGCCCATTCAAGTTCCTGATATACTTCCAACTGAATTTTAATTTGCTTGGTTGCAAAGGCTGTGGAACATCTGCCGAATACTACAGAAAATGCCAACTTTTCCTCTGAATAATCCGGAATCGCCATTTCTGCTGCTTAATTGAATCAGTAGGGTGTGTGCGTGCGTGGCGCGCGTGTCCTGGCTTGTGTATAAAAACACTGGATCCGATTGGCTACCATGAAACATGACTCTGCCTTAGCCAATCATAATCGCTTATCTCGTTGTTAACCCACCTGGTCTCCTCACTAGCAGTTTGTGTTTGGAGCCAGGGGTGTGTTCGGATTACGCAGTTCAATTCAATTAATAGTAACGCACCGCATTTAGCATACAGTAACGGTAAAGGCGTTGTAACGACGGAAACAGTAATTAGTTAGATTACCCCGTTACTGAAAAAATAACAGCGTTACCTTTTATTACAAACACTGCTCATCACTATGTTTGAACTACTACTCATCACTTTGTTTGAGCTGCTATAAACCACTTAGTTTGAGCTACTACTCATCACTTAGTTTGAGCTACTACTCATCACTTTGTTTGAGCTGCTATAAACCACTTAGTTTGAGCTACTACTCATCACTTAGTTTGAGCTACTACTCATCACTTTGTTTGAGCTGCTACTCAACACTATGAGCTACTACTTATCGCTTAGTTTGAGCTACTACTCATCACTATGTTTGAGCTACTACTCATCACTTAGTTTGAGCTACTACTCATCACTTAGTTTGAGCTACTACTCATCGCTTAGTTTGAACTACTACTCGTCACTTAGTTTGAGCTACTACTCATCACTATGAACTACTACTCATCACTTAGTTTGAGCTACTACTCATCACTTAGTTTGAGCTACTACTCATCTATGGGGTCAGAACAGTCTCATTAATAATGAATGCACAGAGAAGGATTCACAAATGTATTTTGTGATTTATATATAAATTACTCTCTTCTCACAAATACATTTCAATGCACACACAAATGGATATCGGTATGTATAAATGTAAAATAAATCCATAAACAAAAATACGTTTTTCAAACACATTTCTGATCCACACACAAATGTGTCTTGTTTTAAATAAATGTAATATAAATCCATAAATATATGAATTAAAATAATATTTGCAATTTTCATCTAAATGTGTTTTGATGTTACATTTATATACAAACTCTTGTATTTACAAGACGCTTTTCAATTGTGAACTTGTCATTTGTGTGTGTGTACTGGTCTGTATTTATATGTGGATTTTTGAGACTCCTGACGGCTGGGTTCACAAATGCATTTTTTTCAACAAGGAACTCTCTGTAGCCAATCAGATGCCTCCCTCGTTTTCAGCCAATCACATGACTGCAGTGACTGGGTTTTTAGATTGTCTGTGCCGTTTACTACTTTAACGGCACCGACAATCCCAAAAGCTAGTCGAAACTAGATGTAAAAAGTGTGTAGTTTAAAACGTGACGCAGCTTTTACTTCTTCGCCACCTAGAGATTGTTATGTACAATCATTCAAAAACCCCATGTTATTTCCCAAAGACATTTGACCAAGGGAACCGGGAGGCTCGGAGGCTGGAATTATTCTTCAGAGGTTGGAACTGCAGTCATGTGATTGGCTGAAAACGAGGGAGGCATCTGATTGGCTACAGAGAGTTCCTTGTTGAAAACAGTGCTTTTGTGAATCCAGCCACGTCAGGAGAGTCTCAAAAATCCACATATAAATACAGAACAGTTAACACACAAATGCAAACAAGTTCGCAAATGAAAAGCGTCTTGTTAATTCAAGTTTAACAGTTTGTACATAAATGTAACAACATCCAAATACATTTTTGATGAAAATTGCAGATATTTTTTTAATTAATATATTTATGGATTTATATTACATTTATTTAAAACAAGACACATTTGTGTGTGGATCAGAAATGTGTTCGTGAAACTTATTTTTGTTTATGGGTTTATTTCACATTTATACATACCGATATCCATTAGTGTGTGCATTGAAATGTATTTGTGAGAACAGAGTAATTTATATATAAATCACAAAATACATTTGTGAATCTTTCTCTGTGCATTTATTATTAATGAGACTGTTCTGACCCCATATTCATCACTTAGTTTGAGCTACTACTCATTACTTAGTTTGAGCTACTACTCATTACTTAGTTTGAGCTACTACTCATCACTTAGTTTGAACTACTACTCATCACTTAGTTTGAGCTACTACTCATTACTTAGTTTGAGCTACTACTCATCACTTAGTTTGAGCTACTACTCATCACTTAGTTTGAACTACTACTCGTCACTTTGTTGAGCTACTACAAACCACTTAGTTTGAGCTACTACTCATCACTTAGTTTGAGCTACTACTCACCACTTAGTTTGAGCTACTACTCATCGCTGAGTTTGAACTACTACAAACCACTTAGTTTGAGCTACTACTCATCACTTAGGTTGCCGTGACGTTTCTTGGGACATTTCATTCATTAGGGGTCCTACGAAAAAACGTAGGAACCTACGTAGGAATATTATTATTTTCCTGACTTTTTCGGATCAAAAGTTAAAAAAATTGGCAGGCTTGTAGAACTTGTAAAATGTGTAAGGGAATCAAAAGATGGGCAACACATAGGTGGTGCTATAACAAGGCCTGGAAGTTCAGCCTTTGAAAAGGCTGCCATTACCACTAGGAAGGTACAATATGCATGAAACTCAGTACACATGCACCATTCGTCATGTAGAACAACTTTCAATCATAACCCATATGGGCAGACCATTTGGATATTGCGCATTGACCACAACTTGACCAAAGACCAACTCTCAAATAGATTTGGTGCCGGAGGTGGTAAAAGCCGCAAACTCTGTGGGAGTGCCTGTGTGAGACTGTGGGACTATGGTGATGTATTCATAGCAATAAGGACAAAGACAGCAGAGATATACATTTTAAAGTGAAATCAATGGACATCTCCGATGTTTAAAGTGGTGTAACATTGCGTCAAAGACACGTAGGCTCGGCTGTCAAATACGGCTACTAAGAGTAGATTCCATAGTATACCTTTGCCAAATTTCAAGTCTATATCTGAAAAAATATATATATATTTAGATGCATCTGTTTAAAGTTGCCTTTCTGAACCGCTGCCTCTCTCCAACGCAGGCTGGGCCTTAAAGCAGTACACATTTAATTTCGTAAATGTCAGTTTTGACAGTGGGATTTGACACAGTATGCTTTAGAAACATAGTTGTTTGTTTTGATATGTTTACTTACGGTAAGTAAGTTTTTAAGGCATACCAATGCCATATTACATACCGACCAAGCTCAACATACCTCGCTTTCTGCCCTGTATATAATGATTAATGTCTGTCACTCAACTAAATTGTTAAGGCAGTCCTGACTCTGTCTCTTCATGAACACTGCTCTTTTCTGATGTATTAACTGTGGCATCATGTTGCCCCACACAGGCTAAATATGGCTCGGTTAGCGAACACTACAGAATTCTCAATATAATGAGTTGAAGCAGATGCACAAAATAGAACAAGCTGGGGTCCCAAAGGTTTCAGACTCTACAGTTGGTTCATGTGTTGGGAACTGCCTTATTAGTTACCATTTAACCCCCATGATATGCAGAGATGGTCATGATACATACTGTTGTTTCAGTTAATGAGGGGTGTGTGTGTGTGTGTGTGTGTGTGTGTGTGTGTGTGTGTGTGTGTGTGTGTGTGTGTGTGTGTGTGTGTGTGTGTGTGTGTGTGTGTGTGTGTGTGTGTGTGTGTGTGTGTGTGTGTGTGTGTGTGTGTGTCCTTTTTCCCCCCACAGATGTTCCAGGACCTTCCACCACCATGGAGGCCTCCGTTCTGTCTCTGGAGCCCACCAGGGGGGCCTGTGGCCTGAGGGGTCCTCCCCCCAGAACCTGCAGGACCCCAGCACTGGGTGAGACCACCTGACATTGGACACGCCCACACGTTGCTCTGCTTGTCCTACGCTGTTCGCCCTCATTTACCCCTCAGTCCTATTGGCCACGCCCACAGGGCGGGGCTGTTCACCCTCATTAACCCCTCAGTCCTATTGGCCATGCCCACAGGACGGGGCTGTTCACCCTCAGTCCCATTGGCCAAGCCCACAGGGCGGGGCTGGTCGCCCTCATTTACTCCTCAGTCCCATTGGCCACGCCCACTGGGCGGGGCTGTTCGCCCTCATTTACCCCTCAGTCCCTGAGTCCCATCAATGAAGGGCCTCTTACTTCATAGTCTGGTCTAGTGGCTAGGGGGTTCGGTTTCAACCCCAGATGTCCGCAATCGGCCTGTAGGTGTCATAGCAAGATGCCCCCTAAAGGCCGATTCATACCTCCGGATCCGGACGAAATTCGTCAGTCCGTACCAAACGTTGTCTCCGGGACAACCCTTAATACCTCCGTCCGGATTTCAGCGTTGTTATGGATGTTACGCAATACGTCCTTTAGAGGGCAGTGACTGTCGTGTCACAAATTACCTGCATCGACAACCGCAAACATGGCATCTGTAGAGGAGATGATTTTGCTTTGTGTCATCCGAAATCAGCAAAAAAAAGGCGCAAAAAGTGTAGGCCTACGCGGCGGTGGCATGTGACACCCCTCACCAACCCGCAGTTTATCTCCTCAAAATGTTGCGCCATTTTAAAATGACCAGTTTCAACTCATTGCCAATAAAATAAAAAGGTCACGTATATAGTATAATATAAGTATAAAACGTTAAATACTATATCTATCTATCTATCTATCTATCTATCTATCTCAGATATTATACTACTCTTTATTTTTCGCGAATGGTTGGACTTCTGACTCTATACTGCCACCTCGATTTCCGTTGGTATTTCTCCGTTTCTCCCGGAGCACTCCGGATTCGTAAGCTCAGAGGAGACGGACCCATTGACGGACGAAATGACCTCCGGGACCGGACGAAAGGGTTCCTATCCGTATTTACCGTAGGGTGTGAATGGGCCTCAACCATTCCTAAGGGGGCTGTCTGTATTCACTGAGTCACCCTTGAGACCAGCTGAAGGAGCATACAGTATTCACTAAATAATGTACTGGATTCAAGTATTTCACTCATGTTCTAAGGTCGATAATCTTTACATTTATTTAATTCTACTAATTCGAGTCTGATTATTCAGATATTTGGATATTTGTTTGTTCATAATCAAATCTAAATTCAGTATTCAATGTTTTTTTATATATATATATGCATAATTGGGAACTGAAGGCAGAAGGCTAGTCACATCTGAATGTCGCCTCACGCCCACACTCAAGTTAAGGTCACTTAATAACTGGGATCATGGCCAAATATGTGGTGACCGAAAGACCAGCTTGTGTAACTTATCACTGGCTAATGGCACTAATCTTGCCATGAGACTTCTTCACATCTTTGCACAATGTTCAAACCACCCACTTGCTTTGTGATGATTGGAAGTTAGCTGAAGCAAGGTCCACACTACACTCCACCGAGGTGACTTTTACTGGACTCCTCAAGACACAAGGTGGTGATGGACGAAAACCTCTTTACTGTAGAAGAGGATTGACAGTGATTCATGACCACCTGGTGCTCCATGTTGACATGTAGGATATCTCCCAGAGTGTATGTGGTGATGGCTGGTCTAACCTGTGCACACTGATTTCTCAATGCACAGCCTCCCGCCCCAGAGTGCAATCAGTCTGACTCGGGCAGGTGAGGCTGAATAAACTGGTCATCCTCCACACACACTCCACATAGGCCTGATCTCATTTTCTGGAGGCCGTGTGTGTTCGCAAACTTTGAAGGTGCTACAAAACAAAACAAAAGCGTGGACCAACTTGTGCGAGTAATACAAAATGTGAAAATGTGCCTTGCTTGGTTTGAACACGTCATGTTTCCAAATGTGAAAATGTGCCTTGCTTAGTGTGAACACGTCATGTTTCCAAATCGGACCGATGGAGAAGGCTAATGAAGGTTCGATGATGTCGATGGTTCGACTTCAAAGTAAAACGTTTAAATTTCCACTTGACACAAATGTGGAAACATAGTTGATGATGCAGCAATAAGCGGATGTGTTTTAATCTTTCTGATGATCCTTCAAGCTGGGTGTTCAAACTGTGCCCTGCTGAACAAGGAGCTGGAGAAGAATCGTGCGGTGATAAGAGGACTGCAGAAAGTACTGGATGGCTTCGGTATGTTGCTGGCATGCTTCTGCGTCACTAATACTGCTTCTACCAGTCCTTCTGTTCTGACTCCTCCTCTTCTGTTCTGACTCCTCCTCTTCTGTTCTGTCTCCTCCTCTTCTGTTCTGTCTCCTCCTCTTCTGTTCTGTCTCCTCTTCTGTTCTGTCTCCTCCTCTTCTGTTCTGTCTCCTCCACTTCTGTTCTGACTCCTCCTCTTCTGTTCTGTCTCCTCCTCTTCTGTTCTGACTCCTCCTCTTCTGTTCTGACTCCTTCAGTCCCTCTGACTCCTCCTCTTCAGTCCCTCTGTACTGACTCCTCCTCTTCTGTTCTGACTCCTCCTCTTCAGTCCCTCTGGTCTGACTCCTCCTCTTCAGTCCCTCTGACTCCTCCTCTTCAGTCCCTCTGTTCTGACTCCTCCTCAGTCCTTGGACCAATGATTTTTTTTTTTTCTCCTTCCCCCCCCCCCGTGACACTGTCACCTTTTTTACTCTGAGGAGTTTGCAGGTCTGTTTAAATGTATTCCTCTTCTGTTCTGTCTCAGTCAACCCAGCATCCTAACCAGGACCCGTTGGCAGAGACGACGGCGGCACAACATTGATAATATGTAAATTAATAAAAATAACAATATGTAAAGGAAATAAAAATAACAACTAAGTTTTTTGAAATGTTTCCAGATTTGTTTATTGTACACTTGCGTTCATGTTTCCAAATCGGTCAAATGGAGAAGGTTCGATGATTCAATTCAAATAACTTTATTTTTCCGTTAGGAACACACACCACCAGCCCCACAGAAAATAAAATAAAATCCTTGCCTAAGCCTAATGAATAAATAGTATTGCCAACATAGTGGAGGAGAAATAAATAATTTAAATGATTCCAGGTATTAAAACGAGAGTTCAGTTCAAAAAGGTTCCAGGTGAATGATGTCGATGGTTCGACTTGAAAGTAAGAAGTTTAAAGTTCCACTTGACACATGTGGTAACATAGTTACCGCATGCAGTGCACATTTACACTTTTATTGGTATTCCAACCTCTTTCTGGGCTAATCCAACCCATTTTGTCATAGGCTCACATCATGACACATTGATACGAGGAAATGCGTTTTCTACTGCAGTTCTTCCCAAACCATAGCACCCCTTTATAGCCATTTATTTTCCAATGCAATTCAACCACACTAACTAAAATAAATTCTTGCAGAGCACCTGTTTTAATGTAGGATTATGATTCGCTTGCGTCCACTTAACCTGACCTCATACTCATCAAGGCTCTCTGCTAAATGTTAACATGTTGGATAAATAGCTGCTGGATGGTGAATAGGCTATCCCATATATGTAGCTATATAAAATGTACCTGTGTACCAACAAACCTATTTTATTGTTATACAGGATTGTATATGATTTTCAACATAGACAGTCACTAACACAATTGCTAACACAATTGTAGTAAAGGGTTAGATTTTTTTTTAAAATTGTGTTTCCTAGCCTATGTTTCTAACAGCAAAACGGTTGAAAGTATTCTTGCAGTTGACTAACCGGTTGATATTTGTTTTAGCCGTGGTGATGTTATAGTGCCTCATCAGAATCAGATAGTGGACGTTTTGATGGCAGTGTTTCTGATAATGGCATCCTGATAATCATTTAAATGAATTCCTCTTTCTTGTGTTCTGCCTCAGTCACCCCAGCATCCTAACCAGGACCCGTTGGCAGAGACTGCGGCACAACATTGAGAATATGTAAATTAATAAAAAATAAGAATATGTAAAGGAAATAAAAATAACAGTTTTTTTTTTTTAATGTTTCCAGATTGTTTATTGTACACTTACTATGCACAGTACTGATTAAATAAAAACTGAAAAATGAATGAAAGAACATTTTAATTATAAGCTTCCATTGTCTTTACTTGAGTACAGATTTCTTCCAGTTCCAGTTGTCCATTGGGTGTTGTGGCAAGCCGGCACGGTGAGCGAACCACCTCCTCCCAAACAGGACACCATTTAGCTGGCCAAAAAGGCATGTTTTATTCCAAACCTAACACAAAGTCTCCCTGAAAAACAAAAGAACGAAAAACCTGGGTGGAATCCCGTCACCCACGAGGACCGGTCTCCTTTCAGGAGCCACATGGCTGGGAGAGCCCTGAACGAGTGGAGAAGCAGGCTATTTAAGCCCTGCTTCTCCACCTGTTCCTCAGGTGCTCTGCATCTCCTTACTTGGCCCGTGCCGGGTTGCCACACTCCTCCACCATTCGATGAAGCCCCGGGTGGCCTCGGAGGAGCGGCGGTCCTGCGCGCAGCGTGGCCGGTTCCGCTGCCGGTGCTACACCGAATTCTGCGACCCACCGAAAAGTGTGACCGCAGGGGAGGCTGTTGCGTATTTTTTGCAATATGCACGAGTTTGAAGCGTAGACAGGCATGGCAAAAACATCAATAAAACAAGATCTCCCCCCAACTTATTACCTTTATATTAAAGGTGCTTAATAAATTCATTTGTTTGGATTTGATTTGCATTTTACAGACCCATACAATGATAGGGCGTTTAGTACGGTCCTTCACCGTTGCTTCTTTACCCATAAAAAGCTACAGTCAGTGTTAAATTACGCTGATTTACCTTTAAACATTTCCTATTATAGGCTACTGTGTAAAACTCTGTTTAGAATTAATGTTTGTATTGTCGTGTTCTTGAAGAAAGTAGTTCAATCCGGGTCGCTTTTAACTCACTTTATTTGTTAAAGTATTTCGGTATGGTAACTATGAAGCAAAAGGAGGGAATTGTATTTAACACGCGTGGAGAGAAATACCGCAGAGCTATCTTCCAGCCCCGGGGGTGCTTTCCCCGGGGCTCTCAACGGGTCTGCCATATATCTCTGACCTCATCTGACTCCCGCTCCCCGTTTGTATCAAGTAGGGGTGGCCTATGTGAAGTAGGCGTGGCCTATGTGACCTGAAAAGTTGAACATTTTCTCAACTTTTAACGCAGGCCTCGGAGCCGAATGGACGGACGAACCCTCAATGCATTTCGCGAACGCCCAATGCAAAGTCAATGAGATCCGTCGACGGACGGAGGTAGTGTGAACAAAGCCCTTCCGCCTTGTTCACACTACATGCGTCCGTCGGCGGTTGACTGAGGGCATGTCTGACGTATAAGGGACTAGTCTCTGTAGATGCATACTGCAGCCAATCAAATCGCTTCCCGCTAAAATGGCGATATGTGGATATAAATACAAAAGATGACACAAACAACAGGTGGCTATAAACAATCCTATCATTCCACATTTCTTTAAAAAAATATAACGGCCGCATTTTTTCTGCTTCTTCCTGCTTGTTATTGCGAAATGGATCCAGGAAACGCGTGGAGTGTATTTGCATAACCGCGATCTGATTGGCCGATGGATCCGCCGCTGCCTGAAAACTCGAACATTCCTCAACTTTTTGACGCTGAACGTGTGGGTCGGGTCGGGACCCGGCCCGAGCCCGTGCACGTTCTGTCCGAGCCCCGACACATTAACTAACTAGTAATTATGAGTCCGAGCCCGATTTCAACCCGACATTTTTTCTAATACATGTTTAACTTTGTACACATTTGTTACTTAGGCCTACTCTGCTAAATCTATATGTAAGGGATAATGTAACGCCGGTCATTATCGGGAAAATAAGCCACGACAGGGCGAACAGGACACCGACACGCAGCGAAGGTATGGGGTCAGAACAGTCTCATTAATAATGAATGCACAGAGAAGGATTCACAAATGTATTTTGTGATTTATATATAAATTATTCTCTTCTCACAAATACATTTCAATGCACACACACATGGATATCGGTATGTATAAATGTAAAACAAATCCATAAACAAAAATAAGTTTCAAAAACACATTTCTGATCCACACACAAATATGTCTTGTTTTAAATAAATGTAATATAAATCCATAAATATATGAATTAAAAATATTATATAATTATAATAATTTTCATCAAAATGTATTTGGATGTTGTTACATTTATATACAAACTGTTAAACTTGAATTTACAAGCCGCTTTTCGTTTGTGAACGAAAAGCCAGTCACATGACTGCAGTGACTGGGTTTTTAGATTGTCGGTGCCGTTTACTACTCTAACGGCACCGACAATCCCAAACCCAGTCGAAACTAGATGGAAAAAGTGTGTAGTTCAAAACGTGCCGCAGCTTTTACTTCATCGCCTCCTAGAGATTGTTATGTACGATCATTCAAAAAACCCGTTATTTCCCATAAACATTTGGCTCGGAGGCTGGACTTATTCGTCAGAGGTCGGGACTGCAGTCATGTGATTGGCTTAAAACGAGGGAGGCATCTAATTGGCTACAGAGAGTTACTTGAATTTGTGAATCCAGCCACGTCAGGAGAGTCTCAGAAATCCACATATAAATACAGACCAGTTCACACACAAATGCAAACAAGTTCACAAATGAAAAGCGTCTTGTTAATTCAAGTTTAACAGTTTGTATATAAATGTAACAACATCCAAATACATTATTTGTGAAAATTGCAAAAAAAAAAAATTAATATATCTGGATTAATATTACATTTATTTAAAACAAGACACATTTGTGTGTGGATCAGAAATGTGTTTGTGAAACTTATTTTTGTTTATGGATTTGTTTTACATTTATACATAGCGATATCCATGTGTGTGTGCATTGAAATGTATTTGTGAGAAGATAATAATTTATAGATAAATCACAAAATACATTTGTGATTTGTTCTGACACCATACGGAGGTGTCTTGCTTCGCGGCCCGACCTGGCCCGCGGGTCGGCTCGGGCTCGGGCAGAGAATATAAACTCTAGTGCATGACATCCTCCGTAGGCGGATGGGTGAGTTTCAGCTGGGTGAGTTTCACCACCTCCTCATCGTTTCAGCACACACTGAAACAATGACTTTGTCGTCCATGTTCTTTCTGCTTCTGGGCGTCCTCCGCAGGTCCTCCGTCTCTCTACCAGTGATGTCAGGTCAAGCTCAACGCTGATTGGCTATCGCGACTAAGCGTCACGCGCGGGCGGGTCAAAAGTTCAATTTTTTGAACTCTGCGCGTTGGTGCGTTGGGCGCGTTATTTAGGTGCGTAAAACGCGTCTAAGCGTAAAACGCGCCATAAGGTACGGCCACACTGAACGCGTTACGCGCGTTAGATTAGGAGCGTAACGCGCCTAACCTGACGCTTGATCAATGTGTCACAAAAATGGTTCAACGCGCATACGCAGCTAGATGAGCCCCCCCCACCGGAGGTATCTTGATTCGCCCTGAAGGGGCTTATTTTCGATAATGGCCAACGACGTTCTATACATTATCCCAATTATTACACAACTACTTGCCAAAACGAAAAAATAACTTCACATGGTGTGTCTTTTTACAATTTATTCGTTACCAGCATTCGTAGTGTTGATTAGCAGAGAAATAGTCTGCCAAAGACGTTGACGTCGCTTAGCAACCGAAGACAAGTTACCGGACCACTACCCATGCAAGTGAACGGAGCGTTCCAGGGCATTGAGAAGACCCGTGTAATAAAGGCCTATAATATTTCTGTTTATGGCATAGATTTCTCCTCAGATTAGGCCAATAAAGCAATGATTAAAAAAAACAACACAAAAGCTCGATCAAAGGCCCGGCCCGAGGATAGTGGTTGGAAATATTGGCCCGACCCCGCCCGCGGGTCGGCTCGGGCTCGGGCTCGGGCTCGGGCAGAGAATTTTAACTCTAGTGCATGACATCCTCCGTAGGCGCTCACAGCTGTGTGAGTTTCACCACCAACTCATCGTTTCAGCACACACTGAAACGATAACTTGGTCGTCCATGTTCTTTTTGCTTCTGTGCGTCCTCCGTCTCTCTGCAAGTGACATCGGGTCAAGCTCAACGCTGATTGGCTATCGCGGCTCAGCGTCACGCGTAGGCGCTTCAAAAGTTAAATTTTTTGAACTCCGCACGTTGGTGCGTTGGGCGCGTTATTTAGGTGCGTAAAACGCGTCTTACGCGCCTAACGCGCTGCTTTAGCACGTGTAACGCATCTACGCGCCTAAACCAATGGTTCCCTATGCAAAAATGCCGATTTTCAACGCCTCTAACTCGCGTAACACGTTCAGTGTGGCCGTACCTTAACACGCTGCTTTAGCGCCTAAACCAATGGTTCCCTATGCAAAAATGCACATTTTCAACGCCTCTAACGCGTTCAGTGTGGCCGTACCTTGGATGGACGGACCCACAATGTATTTCGCGAGCGTCTCATGCAAAGTCAGTAGCTGTGTTCGAAATCGTTCCATATTCACTCACTCACTATTCCCTATATAGTGTTCATGATATAGTGCACTATATAGGGAACGAACAAACGAGAATTCGGACACTACGCTGAATATTTCTAAACGTCATTTGCATCAGTAAATGCGCCGGGTATTTGTGTGACGCAGACAGATGCACCCACATCATGTAAACAAACTGGGCACTCACGAGGAAAGCTGGAGGTTGTATTGATGTTGAATGTTACATTTCCTTGATCAAGGTTTTTTTTTATTCATTTTGAATGTTAAATTTTCTATGTTAAATCCCAAATAAATTGTTGACACTTTTAAACGAAAGCCGGAGACTCCATCATTAAATGTATTCGTTTTCGCAGTTATTCAGCTTCTTATATATCTATATCTATAAATATCTTTATCTATCTATCTATCTATATAAATTCAAGTCAATATTTTTATAAACAACATATAACAAAGCATAATGGATCCAAATTAACAAGAATACGATTTTTGTACATTATCATACTTAGATAGCAATATGTTTCCCGTCAACTGCGGCCAAAACGTTAGGTAACCCTGCTATTTCAAAAAATTGTTGTTTGGTTCTGATGCATTCTGCGTCTGTTGCTGGAAACTTGATGAACTGCCGTGCTCTTCTGCAGAGTGCATTTGTAACATCTCTGATCACTCGGTTAATGGAGGATTGGCTCACACCCAGGGTGCCCCCTAACACCATTTGAAAATCTCAGGCAGCCATAATTTGTGTTACTACTGGAAGTGGTGACGATCGCCTTGTTTTCCTTTTCAGGTCATCTGACACCATATCTGGTAGTTACTTATTTGATTTGAAGTGGAGAGTAAAGCCGACTCGACTCATCTCCGTCTCTTGTCTAGTCATTTACCGCACTCCACAATGGGTGACCCCCGACGCGAGTTGGATACGGCTGGATTATGTTGCACATCGACGGTGATAACAACGCGCCCGCTGTGGCGCCGGCCGCCGCTGGCGGCGTGCCTAACGACGCGGCTAACGTCGGCGCTATCTATGCTGCCACCGTCAAGTTACCAGACTTTTGGCAGCACAACCCATGGTCGTGGTTCCAACACATCGAAGCCCAGTTCCAGCTGAGAGGAATAACGCAGGACGTCACAAAGTATTTCCACGTGGTAGCAGCCTTAGATGCCTCGACGACGGCCAGGTCTATGGCAAGTACGACGCACTCAAGACGTTCCTCATGGACCTTTTTGAACTGTCGGAGCTCGAGAAGGCGGACCGCCTGCTTTCCCTGAACGGCCTGGGTGACGGCAAGCCGTCCGAGTTGATGGAGAGGATGCTGGCCGTGCTGGGCTCGGCGGATCCCTCCTTCCTTTTCGCCCACATCTTCCTGCGGCAGCTTCCAGCACCCGTGCGCACCGCACTGGCCAGCTCCCCGCTCTTTACCTCCAAGGACTACCGGGCGGTGGCTGTGGAGGCCGACAGGATTTTCCTCGCCAGCAGGCAGCAGTTTGTCCATGCGCTGCTGCCCCCCCAGCACACGTCAGCCCCGCTTCCGCCCCCGGGGTACGACCCGGACACCGCAGCCGCTGTGACAGCCCGCCGACAGCGTGACGACGGGTGTTGTTACTACCATGCCAGGTTTGGGGCCAAGGCCAAGCAGTGATGCCAGCCTTGCAGTTTTGGGGGCCAGGGAAAAGCCCGGGCCAGCGCTCGTTAACAGCTGTGAGTGCTGGTCGGGACTGCAAGCCTTGTCCGGCCGGCGGCTGCTGGTCGATTCTGGGGCTCAGCGCAGCATCCTGCCGGCGACGTCTGTAGACACTATTGCTGGTGGCCATGGTCCCCCGATGGATGCTGCCAACGGCACACCCATTCGTACCTATGGCCTGAGGTATGTGGAGGTGTGTTTCGGCGGCCGGCGTTTCGGCTGGGATTTCGTCATGGCTGCCGTGTCTTCGCCACTCGTGGGGGCGGATTTCCTCTGCGCCTACAGGCTGCTGGTGGATGTAACAAACTGCCGCCTGATCGACGCCCTCTCTTTTGCTTCGTACCCCTGCACGCTGGGGGGGGTGGGGGGGCTCATGGTGACCAAGGCCGATGGCGGTTGGCGTCCCTGTGGTGATTTCCGTCGCCTGAACAACACCACCACCCCCGATCGGTACCCGGTACCACACATTCAGGACTTCTCCGGCCACCTGGCCGGCACCGCCATCTTTTTAAAGGTGGACCTGGTACGCGGTTACCGTCAGGTGCCCGTCCGCCCGCAGGATGTCCCCAAGACGGCGGTCATCGCGCCCTTTGGACTTTTTGAATTTCTGAGCATGCCTTTCGGCCTCAAGGGCGCAGCACAGACGTTTCAGTGCCTCATGGAGTCTGTGCTGCGGGACATGCCGTTCCTGTTCGTCTACTTGGACGACATTCTCGTTGCCAGTGCGTCTGCAGACGACCACCTGACGCATCTACGGCAGCTGTTCGGTCGGCTCAGTGAGCATGGTCTCCTTGTCAACCCGGCTAAGTGCGAGTTTGGCCGGTCGTCCATCACTTTCCTCGGCCACCACGTCACTCCGCAGGGGGCGGTTCCCCTCCCGGCCAAGGTGGACGCCATCGCCAGTTTCCCACGCCCGCGTACTGTGAAGTCCCTGCAGGAGTTCCTGGGCATGGTGAACTTCTACAACCATTTCCTCCCCCATGCGGCCCAGCTCATGCGACCCTTGTACAACGCCTTGCGGGGCAGGAGGCCGGCAGACGTGTTGGATTGGTCCACAGAGATGACGGCTGCCTTCGATGCTGCCAAGCCCGCGTTGGCCAACGCTGCTCTGCTGGTGCACCCGTCTCCGACCGCCCCTGTTGCTCTTACTACGGACGCCTCTGATTACGCCGTAGGGGCTGTGTGTGAGAAGTGGGTGGGCGGAGCCTGGCAGCCACTGGCCTTTTTCAGCAGGAAGCTCCGTGACACCAAGCGGAAATACAACGCCTTCAACAGGGAGCTCCTGGCTCTTTTCCTCGCCACCCGTCATTTCCGTTTCCTGTTAGAGGGCCGTCGGTTCACGGCTTTCGTTGACCACAAGCCGCTGACGTTCGCCATGGCCAAGTCTTCGGAGCCATGGTCTGGTCGGCAGCAGCGTCGGCTCTCCGCCATCTCTGAGTACACCACAGACATTCAGCATGTGGCCGGCAAGGACAATTTTGTAGCCGACTGCCTTTCTCGGGTGGTTATTGGTTCCGTCCACTTGGGCCTCGACTACGCAGCTATGGCTGGGGATCAGGCTACGGATTCTGAGGTACTCTCTGCCAAGCTGGTGGGGGCCAAGTTCGTCTGGTCGGGCCTGCGGTAGGGCGTCAGGGCCTGGGCCTCTGTCTGTGTGGCATGCCAGCGTGCAAATGTGAATTGGCATACCAAAGCCCACTTGGCTCTCTTCAAAGTGCCGGAGAGGCGTTTCGACCATGTGAATGTGGACCTGGTGGGCCCGCTTTCACCCTCCCGTGGTTACACCTACCTCCTCACAGGACCACCAGGTGGCCAGAAGTGGTTCCCCTGTCTTCCACTACAGCAGCTGAGGTGGCCCGGGCGTTCGTTATGGCATGGGTGGCCCGTTTCGGCACACCGTCCGACCTTTCCTCGGACCGGGGGCCGCAGTTCACGTCGGAGCTTTGGACTGCGGTCCCCGGGGTCTTGGGGGTGAAGGTCCGCCGTACGGGCAGCGACTGGGCTGACCGCCTCCCATGGGTTATACTGGGCCTTCGCTCTGCCCCCAAGGACGATCTTCAGGCCTCAGGCCTCTGCCTCTATGGCCAGCCCCTGCGCGTCCCTGGGGAGTTTCTTCCGGACGCCACGGCCCCGTGGTCGCCTGCCTCCCATCGTGCTGCGTCCGGGAACATTGCGGACGCTTTTGTTCCCATTCTAACGTCTCACCATGGTCTGCCCCGGTCCTACGTTCCCAGGGATTTACCGTCAGCCAAGTACGTTTTCGTCCGCCACGATGGCCACCGTACCCCGCTGCGGCCCCCCTACGATGGCCCCTTCCGCGTCTTGGAGGGTGGGCCTAAGAACTTTGTTGTGGATATGGGGGGCAGGCCTGAGCGGGTGGCTATAGACCGGCTCAAGCCTGCTCATGTGGATATTGGCGAACCGCTCCAGCAGCCCCCGCGGCGGGGGTGCCCGCCTGCAGCGGCCTCTGCACCTGGCCCTGCGGCGGCCTCTGCACCTGCTCCTGCCTTTTGCCCTTCTCTTGTTAGGCGCAGCCGTTCGGGCCGCCTGGTCCGCCCCCCTATGCGTTGATTATCTGGGGACTGTTATGTGCTAGTATGTTCTGTTTAACACTAGTGGGTGTCCGATGTTCTCTGTAGGTTCCCTGTTGGGTCTGGACCTGTTGGTTTGGGTGAATTCTGGGGGGGCCTGTGTGGTGACCCACAACAACAATAATAAAGACATTCACCAAGGAACTGTTCCTTTAAGGAAAAGGGTTTTGGGGTAACAGTTCCGGTTTACGACAGTTCGGGTTTACAGGTGTTCCGGTTTACGGCAGATACGTTTTGAACTCATGCTGGAGTAATTTGTTTGATTTGAAGTGGAGAGTAAAGCTGACTCGACCCATCTCCGTCTCTTGTCTAGTCATTTACCGCACTCCACAGTACGAGTAATTATGACTGGGCATTCTTATGTCACCTGCGATGTCATTACAGTATAACAGAAAAACCCGGGGGTCGGTGCACAACACGGGATAAACGGAAATAATACAAATGGCTCCGTGAGCCATGGTAAAGTCACTGCCAATTGTCTCTCCAGCCGGGCTGGTCTTGTCCGCGGAGTGGGAGATCGCTACCATCTGGACTGCTGTGCCGGCGGGCGTTCCTCGTCGGCGAGTGTAGTCCTTGCGTGCGGCTCCCTCGGGAACGCTGGGGAAAGGTCCGCTAGACCCACTTGTCGGCCTGCCCGTATCGGGTCATGGAGGTTTCCTGGGTCTCTCATGCTCGCAGTTCTCTCTCCCAAGAGAAACTTTCACAGGCTTTTAAAGGCTTCCTCGTCTTCCTCGTCCTCCGCCACAGGTGTACCCTATTGCGCTGATTAGGGTGAAGCACTGGACGCTCTCTGGCTCCGACTAGTGGATATCGGCGGTATACGCCATCCACCACCTCTCCCTCGGGCCGCCTGGCCCGGGGGTTTGCCACAGTGTGAAAGCCCGCCCTGGACTAAAGAGGCTGTAATGATGTGCAATGGTGATCATGTGGGCTCTGTATTAAGCCACTTTATGCATACATTGTTGGTCTCTTGAACCTTTGGCTTGCTTATTAAGGCAAATCCCGTTCCACTTGTTTTCTTACTAAACTAAATTTAGCGTCTTTAAAATCCACTCCGTGTTTTCCGCCTCCTCTGGTTCAACGGATAGTTTTCCAGAGTTATCCAACAGCGAAATATCTGTAAATCAGAATGTTTTCTATTTGATTGGATTTACATGTTAATCTTTTCTCAAGCCTACTAAGAACAAAGAGCCGGCAAACCGGCATTAATAGCTTTGCGCTGGATTCCATAATGCTTTATTCCTCCAAATACGATACCTTGGTTATCATATTTCCTAAAATATTAACTTTTTTTACTATTGTGGAACCGAGGGGAGAATTAAATGTTAAGCCAAAATTAAAATAGATCATAAAATGAAGGCTCACACCCCATGTTCACACTACAGTGCTAAGTTCAACACGGATGAAATAGCCTGTGCAAGACTAAATGACTCTCGGAGAAATAATAGTGGGTATCATATTTTACTGAAACATGGACATTAAAGTTCCCATGTCATGCTACTTTATGGATGCTTTAATATATATATATTAGTAGGCCCCAAATACAGTATTTGAAGACGTTCCCGAATTTCAGCCGTGGTGCAGAATTACAGCCACTACGAGCCAGTCGCACATTGAGCTTTCCCCAAATGCGCCGTTTCGGTGTCTGTAGCTTTAATGCAAATGAGGAGGAGAGAGGCGGGTCAAGGAGGAGGGTGGGGGTGTGGCCCTGAGCAGCCTGAAGCCACGGTACCAAGCGCTCTGTTTACAGTGGATGTATCGCAATGGTGAGGCGCACACATCCTTTAGCCGTGTTCTGTAAATATTCTATAACACACGAGAGTTTTGCAAATCTATGTCTAAATAATATCATATTATACATAGATATCTATATCATAGCATATATATTATCACGGCCAAAAGCTGTGTGAGCCTCCAGACGATATTATGAATCTCAAACCACCGTGACGGGTTCTCCGACGTCTCTGGTTCTTCCACGTCCACATCAAACTGAAGTAGACTGAACCACGACATGAAGGAGAAATGGATTGTTGCCCTCGATTGTTGAATGCGGTTGTCTCCCGCCGGAGCCTCGCTGCTGAGGGACCACCGCCTCAGCAGTGGTCAGCGCTTAGGCACCACCGCCTCCTGCAGCGCCGAGGCGGTGGTCCCTCGGCAGTGGGAAGTGGGGCTCAAGTGGGAGACAATGTGGCCAACAATCCCTTTCTCCTCTATTTCGTGGTTCATGTACTTCAGGGAGCCAAAGCCAAAGTTCCTTTCCCCCAATTCATTCTCAACCATGGCTGAGATAACCCCCCACTGCGAGTCTCGTTGTGAAAATACCAGAGACGAGAGTCCGACGTGTTATGTGCCATAACACCAACAGCAGAACGGTTGTCCAAATAACAAGGAAGTGTACACTTGCGTTACAGTCCTGGAGCTCTATATCTAAATAATATCATATAATACATAGATATCTATATCATATAATACATATTATCTGTCTCTGGTTCTTCCACTTCCACATCATTCTGAAGTAGACTGAACCGCGCGCTGCCAGCTGCCGGCTGCCCGCTCCCGGGCGGTGGTGCTTCGTGGCGGTGGTGCCTCGCGGCAACCTGCAGCAGGCAGCATGTCGCAGTTCTTCTGTACTTCAGGGAGTCAAAGCCAAAGTTCCTTTCCCCCAATTCCTTCTCAACCATGACTGAGATAACCCCAACTACAGTCTCGTTGTGGAAATACAGAAGATGTCAAAGAACCGACGTGTTATGTGCCATAACATCAACAGCAAACACTTGCGTTACAGTGTTTGTAATCACACACACACACATGTGGTGCTCGCCCGGTCGTGTCTCATTGGCGGGCCAAATTCTCTTGGCGGGCAAGGCAGAGAAAGGGGAGGAGCTTAGATCCTTTATGACGACATATGGGACCACATTCCAAATCAGCACGCTTGAGCCTCTGTTTTTTCAAAGGCGAGCAGAACACCTAGTGCTTGTTTTACGCCGAACAGAAGTTTTAGCCACTGGGGGACGATAGGCCGGCTAGGGGAACTAATATTTATGTTAGAATACCTCATAAAGTGAGATTTTCATGCCATGGGACCTTTAAATGTAAACTTTGACTCGATAGAGGGTTAAGTTAGTTTGGTTGTTTTTAAATTGAAGGGTTTTGAGGAGGAGGTATAACGCTACTCTAATTAAAGACCAGTGTCAGTAAAGCAAAAGGGAAAAGAAGTGTGATCCTGATTCCTTACACGTTATTTTAATTTTAGTAAATGCAATGTTGTTTTACCCCACAATGCCCAAGAATGTTAGAATTAGTTTTCAGGCAGATACAGATATGCTTCATAGTAGCTAGAAATTAAATCTTTTCTTATCTCATGTTATCTTCTGACTGAGCGCCTGAATGTGTCCAAGTTCAAGGAGGTTATGGGCAGGATCTGGGGATCTGTCGGCAGCTGACCACTGACCCCTTGGCTTTAAAGAGCATCAAGTTCATACACCCGACAAACAACAGTTTAATTTACATCTGCCGTTACATGAACAACCAACACAGCAAAACTTTTCAAATCAATTCCAAAGAGGATTTGTAAACGTACTACACTGTTGCTGTTCCCTGCAATTGACCAGTCTCTGGGATTACTACTGTTTCTAACGTCCTCCGTAACCCATCCAGAGATCACCGCTCCACTCCGGCTCTTGCTTTAAATGGGACTTTGTTTTCCACTCCAAATCCGAAGTTGATTGTTTTAAAACTATCAGAACATCTGAATGTTGGAGTCTGACAGTTATAATCTCTTCATAGTCTTCTTCAGAGACAAACCCAATCAGCGATGGGATTGGGGTTATGTTTCTACTCTGCAATGTAACTGACGGCTCACTGACCTCAGGATGGGGTCATCCAGGCCTACATATACAGCCTTCCTAGAGGCTCCCTCTGTTTCCCTGACAAAGATAGACTGTAAAAATACCTCCTGTGTTAATCCTCTTAGGGGCAGCAGAAAGCCTGTCTCATTCAGAGGGCAGCAGCCTCTTACACGCATCGCCGCCGTCTTAGGCTTTACCTCCTCCCGTTCAGGAGAAGCGTTTGCTCATTCCGCCCTCACGCTGCCACTCTCTCCGTGGGGTGCCGGTTCCTGTCCGATTGGTGTTTTATGGTGACTCCTCTGGACTCCCTGTGCTCCTCCACCTGCTGGGCCCAGCAGCTCCGCCACCATGTCCACCCTGCCCAGCCTCAGCACCCTGGGGCGCATCTGCGGCTCCAGCCACTCCGACGACACCCTGGTGCTGGACCGGGTGAAGAGGAAGAACTCTGTGCGCCGCATGTCCATCATCGAGGACGGCGAGATCGCAGAGGTGCTCTACCTCATCCCCAAGCAGTCCATGATGGAGCAGCTGCCCTTCCTCAACCCCAACGACTACATCCTCTGTGAGAAGATGGCCAGCATGCCTTTTGACCTGCCCCAAGGTACGCATCACACCTGGCAGTGGTGCACTCTGGGGTGCTGGGACTGACAGATGAAAGGCTAGATGGGGTCATGTTGAGGGTCACTGCTGACAAGCTTAATATAGATGAGATGGGTAAGTTTAGGGATCGGTGTTGAAATGTTTAGGGTAGAGATGAGTCAGTTATGTGATTGGTGTTGAAATGGTTAGGCAAGAGATGGTTAAATTGAGGTATTGGTATTGAAATGGTTGCTTAGGCTAGAGATGGACAGTAGCATTATGACCAGCGGGCCTGTGAAGGCCGCTGCCCTCTGGTCAGAGCTGAGCCGCCAGAAGTTTAGGAATCGGTGTTAAAATGGTAAGGCTGGAGATGGTTACGTTTAGGAATCATTGTTAAAAAGGTTAGACTAGAGATGGTTAAGTATAGGTATTGTTGTTGAAATGGTTAGGCTAGAGATGGCTACATTTTGGTTCACTAAAGGGATGTAACTTCAACTTACATGTCAAGATATCATGTTAAAGATGGTAACATTAAGGTATTTGTCTTGGAAATGGTTAAATACAAGTTCACCTAAATCCAATCCTATCAGTCAATCAGTGATGAACAGCAGGATCTAAAAGGGTACAAGAATACTTAGAACATATACCAGAGGGATGTATCCACTCAACACCTCCAATATTCTGTCAGGAAAAAAGTCATCCAGTATGTTAGCAGGTATTTCATATTCAACTGATAAACCCAGGCTTGGAAAGACTGGGAGGGTTGTGGTCTGAATATCCGCATCTAATGTGTAGTTTATGCTTCCTCAAATTCCGGAACGCTGATTATCGCCATAAGGTGAGTTGCGTGCTTCACCATGTACAAACACAACAGACTAGTGGTGTAGGTTACAGAGGTCTGAACCTAACAGACTAGTGGTTAAAGAGGTCTGGACATAACATACTAGTGGTTTCAGAGGTCTGAACCTACCAGACTAGTGGTTACAGAGGTCTGAACCTAACAGACTGGTGGTACAGGTTACAGAGGTCTGAACCTGACAGACTAGTGGTTTCAGAGGTCTGAACCTACCAGACTACTGGTTACAGGGGTCTGGACCTAACAGACTAATGGTTAAAGAGGTCTAGACCTAACATACTAGTGGTTACAGGGGTCTGAACCTAACAGACTAATGGTTAAAGAGGTCTAGACCTAACATACTAGTGGTTACAGAGGTCTGAACCTAACAGACTGGTGGTACAGGTTACAGAGGTCTGAACCTGACAGACTAGTGGTTTCAGAGGTCTGAACCTAACAGACTAGTGGTTAAAGAGGTCTGGACATAACATACTAGTGGTTACAGAGGTCTGAACCTAACAGACTAGTGGTTACAGATGTCTGAACCTAGCAGACTACTGGTTACAGGGGTCTGAACCTAACAGACTAATGGTTAAAGAGGTCTAGACCTAACAGACTACTGGTTACAGGGGTCTGACCCCAACAGAATAGTGGTACAGGTTAACCTAACAGACTAGTGGTTACAGAGGTCTGAACCTAACAGACTGGTGGTTACAGATCTCCTCTCTCAGTCAATATCTATCTCTCACCCACTTTACCCAGTGCCTGTCTATCTCTCTCTCTCTCTCTCTCTCTCTCTCTCTCTCTCTCTCTCTCTCTCTCTCTCTCTCTCTTCTCTCTCTCTCTCTCTCTCTCTCCCCCTGCCTCGGCCAGTGTCCTCTTGCCAGTACCAGTTCCTCTCTGTGTAGGGCTGCTGGTTGTCTGCCCTCTGCTCACTCTCTGCTCGCTCTCTGCCCGCCCTCTGAAGCCTGGGTTATGGTGAAGAAGACAGGTAGACATTCTAAATGTGTCTATGTATATTATGCATGTGAGAAACCACTTTTGTGAGGGTTTGTGTATAGCTCTGTGTGTGTGTGTGTGTGTGTGTCTGTGTGTGTGTGTGTGTGTGTGTTTGGTTTGTGTGTTGTGTGTTTCTCGGGAGACAGATATCTGTACTGCTAACATCCGTCCGGCAGAGAGAAGTATCCAGAAGCTTCCTAGCAGGTGCTTGGTGGAAGTGAGGCATGTTGTTTCTGAAGGCTGTGTGTACAAATGTAAAGTCGAAGTATGCTTTAAAGATATATCAGTCAAAGCCTGTGATTGACAGGAAGTCTGTCTATGGCCGGTTGATGTTTTTTTGTGGTTTGTGTAGTCTGTGTATTTCTTTGCGTGCTAGTGTTGTGTGTCTGTGTGTGCAAGTTGTCAGTGTGGTTGTTGTATGGGTCTGTGTGTTAATTGTATTTTTGTATCTGTTACGTTTCTATGTGTGTGTGCCTTTATATGTCTGTCTGTGTGTGTGTGTTTCACTTGTCTTTTTGTGTGCATGTGTTTGTGTGTTTCCGTGTCTTTCTGTGTGTGTGTGGGTGTGTTCATATGTCTTTCCGTGTGCGTGTGTGTGTGTGTTTCCATTTCTTTCTGTGTGTGTGTGTATGTGGGTCTGTTCACGTGTCTTTCTGTGTGTGTGTGTGTGTGTATGAGTGAGTGTGGTTCACGTGTCACCTGTGTGTGTTTGTGTGTGTGTGTGTGTGTGTGTGTGTGTGTGTGTGTGTGTGTGTGTGTGTGTGTGAGAGCGTTGACCTTAGTGTGTGAGGCATGTTAAGCCGCTTCATGATGTCATGGCGGTGGGCGGTAGTCATGCATCGTCTGCGCTAGTTAGCAGAGAGCTATCTATATCCTACTGCTGCTGCACACTTTTTAAACTTCTTCAGAGTCAGGACCAAGAGACACTCGCTGGTGTCCAGACAGACTCCAGGTGTGGTGGGAGCATTGTTGTTGTGAGGCTCCCTGGGCACCTACACATTTGAAACAATATCCAGTACTCATGACTCATGACAGACATTTGTGTTTTCCTTCACCTGATGCTGTGAGCTGCACTTCCTCCCAAAGTCTGCTTCATGCAACCAACTCTGCAACCACAACAACAACAACAGGAAGTGCTCCATACCAAGAAAGACTAGTTAGGATCCATTAAGACCTGCCGTCATGTTTGTTGGTGTTGATGGATATTGGGAGCTCTGGAAGGCAATGTCTCAAACTGCTGCTCACACACACACACGCACGCACACAGGCACCCATGCACACACACACACACACACACACACACACACACACACACACACACACACACACACACACACACACTCACACACAGCCCTTGTTTCCCATGCTTAGCTGTCCATCTCATGTTTCTGGTTCTAAATCTACAGTTCGCTAATACCTAGCACCATTCAGAGCCCCTGACAGATCAGCTGAGAGCTTAGGATGGGACTGAAGGCTCTGGGCTTACAGCGGGGTCTATAGCCATACAACAGGAGTGTAGCTCTGTATCTAGAACAGGACTCTCTAGATCTGTTTCTTGAACCAGACTCTAACTCTGGTTCTAGACCATGACCCTAGATCTGGTTCTAGAACAGGATTCTAGATCTAGGTGTAGAACAGGACTCCAGATATGGTTATCCAACAGGACTCTAGATATGGTCAAAGAACAGGACTCTATATGAAGTAATATAACAGGACTATATATCTGGTTTTAGAAAAGGAATATAGATCTGGTTATAGGAACTGACTAGATCTATAGCCATATACCAGGAGATCTGGTTATAGAACAGTACTGTAGATATAGTAATAGATCAGGATTCTAGATCTAGGTATAGGCTATATATATTTAGATACACTTAGTCTTTGAGCAGCAGATAGGGGTTCGCTCCAATATGCATATAGACAGCGGTCATTAGGGATGGAGCCCAGAATCTTTTGGTTTGGAGTCAACCACTCTAAACACTATCCCATCGCCTATTTAACGCCAACTCCAATTCAGATTCAGAAAACTTTATTGTCCAGCAAAAGCGTCTTTGACGTGGCTCGTGTCAGAGTAGAAGGTGTTCATTTAGTTTAACGGCAGAGAGAAGGAAGGAGTCCTCCTCCATTCCTCCCCTCCCTTCTCTGTAGTTGTTTATCATCAGACAAGGCATTAGACATGACAGACGGCCATTGTACCTAGAACTCCAAGTCCCATGATTCCATCTGCTACACCTGGCTTGTAGCGTGTTCCAGGTATTCAGGGTGCATCCCGTCCTCAGTTCAGTGCAATGCCAGAGACACGGTAAACTGAGGTTAAGAACACCTTGGCTCGCTGTGTTTCCAGACTCAATGCCAGCAGGCGGCTCAGCTCTGACCAGAGGGCAGCGGCCTTCACAGGCCCGCTGGTCATAATGCTACTGTCCATGTTCATGCAGGACAGATAGATTGGATGCTTATGTTTTGTATGTGTGTGTGTGTGTGTGTGTGTGTGTGTGTGTGTGCGTGTGTGTGAAGAGAGAGAGGTCGAGAGAGAATGTGTGTGTGTGTGTGTGTGTGTGTGTGTGTGTAAACAAGGCAAACAGCATGTGAGGCCTGGTTGCGTAATCACCGCAGGGCGCTACAAAGACATGATTGTAATCCGCAAGTGGAGTTAAAAGAGCGTGGGAAAGAAAAGAGATGGGGGAGAGAGGGAGAGGGGGAGAGTGTGAGGGGGGGAGACATGGACAGAGAGAGAGAGGGGAGGAGATATGGAGCTAGTATCCTGCCATAATTCAAACCTGAAAAAAAAAATTCAAAGGCTTGTAAGTCTGGGTTTGAAAACTCAACACCTTGTAAAAAAGGTTTTGCAACACTGAAAAAATAGATTATAGCCTGAAAAAAATTGAAACCTTGTAAATGGGATTCTGCAAACAGGTGTTCATACATTGAGAAATAAGTTTTGAAAGGTTGAATATTTCATTTTAAAAACTTGTAAAGGTGTAAATTTACACCATTGCAATGTCTTTTTTCAGAACTGACTTTTCAGAGATTTGACCACACAGGCGCAAGCTTTCAGTCACGTGATTATTGGAAGTGTTCTGTCGGGCATTCGTTTTGAAACTCCTGAAAGTCAAAGGTCTGAAATCGTTGATCTGCAAAAAGGAAAAAAAAAAACCTTCCTGGGGCGGGACCATTTTGCTCTAAACCTATTGGTTGCTCTCTCCTGACGTACATTCCAATCATATGTGCCGTTGACCCGGCTGTGCGTGATTGACAGTGCTCTGCCAATGACAAGACTAACAAGCGATTTCTGGAACCCATGGCTGGTTACGGAACCCGTAAAGGGACACCGGGGAAAATAGATAAATATTAAACGTTTCTCGTGAGCACGAGAAAGAATCTGGTGCGCACGAGAAATTAACTGGTGAGCACGAGAAAGTATCTCATGAGCACGGGGAAAAATCGTGCGCATATCACTGGCAGTGTGTGTGTGTGTGTGTGTGTGTGTGCGTGCGTGTGTGTGTCGTCAGCGAGTGGGTGGACGAGCGAGGAGAGCGAGCGATAGCGTGCGTGTGCATTTAGTGAAGTAATGAACGAGTCCGGTTGTGTGTAAGAATGAAGTACCCAGCCTGTCAAGAATCGGTGGCCGCTACATTCCGACCATATTTCGACCTATAAGCAGACCCACTGTCGGTAAAAGTGAAGGGTGTTGCCCCCGAGAGAGCATCGGCCCTGGAGAGAACGTCTCCCCTGTGCTCCTCGGTCTGGGAGCCGACAGCAGGAAAGTGTAACTAACCATCTCGTAGTTGGTGGCGGAGCGCAGGAGAGTATACGTGATCCAATAATTTGAGATAAAAATAAAGCACATTAATTTAAATGATTTTAGCTTGTGTGTGATTTATCGCGGGCACGGGCACACACAAGCTAAAATCATTCAAATTAATGTGCTATATTTTTATCTCGCACTATTGGAGCTTGTATACTCTCTTGCCTCCAACTACGAGATGGTTTGTGTGACTTATAGGTCGGAATATGGTCGGAATGATGATTCTTGACAGGCTGCGTACTTTATTCCATGGGCGTAAGTTTGGTCTCAGCTTTGGTAGGGACACTTCACAGACGTAACCCCAGATCACTAGACTGCATCATGCTGAACAATAAATACTCAATTAAAATAAAATCTAGATTTACATGTGCACTTATTCACATTTAAAGTACACACACGCACTGCCAGTGATATGCATACGATACTTTCTTGTTTCACGCAAAATCACTAGACTGCATCATTCTGAACAATAAATACTTTATTAAAATAAAATATAGATTTATATGTGCACTTATTCACATTTAAAATACACACACACCCACCCACCCACCCACACACACTGCCAGTGATACAGTCACAGCCTACGATACTTCCTCGTGCTCACGAGATACTTTCTCGTGCTCACGAGATACTTTCTCGTGCTCACCAGATACATTCGCGTGCGCACCAGATACTTTCTTGTGCTCACGAGAAACGTTATTATTATTTTTTAATCCCATGTCCCTTTACGGGTTTCGTAGGTTCCGTACCCAGCCATGGTTCCAGAAAATCGAAAACAAAATCAACCGCGCAGGTCGCTTGTTATTCTTGTCATCGGCAGAGCACTGTCAATCACGCACAGCCCGGTCAACGGCACATGTGATTGGAATGTACGTCAGCAGAGAGCAACCAATAGGTTTAGAGCTAAATGGTCCCACCCCCAGGAACGTTTTTTTTCCTTTTTGCAGATCAACGATTTCAGACCTTTGACTGTCAGGAGTTTCAAAACGAATGCGCGACAGAACACTGCCAATAATCACGTGACTCAAAGCTTGCGCCTGTTTGGTCAAATCTCTGAAAAGTCAGTGCTGAAAAGTCAGTTCTGAAAGAATACATTGCAATGGTGTAAATGTACACCTTTACAAGTTTTTAAAAATAAATATTCAACCTTTCAAAACTTATTTCTCAATGTATGAACACCTGTTTGCAGAATCCCATTTACAAGGTTTCAAAACCGGGAAACAATGAAATACACTGTTAGAACAGTGCCAGATTTGAAACTCTGCAAATGCGCTGGTGACATTTTTTAAACGTTGAAAATGTGTTTGTGAAAAAATTTTCACTTTGAAAATGTGTTGGTGAAAATGATGAAGATAAAATAGAACACAAAATCATGTTTGCAGATGTTTTAAAAAAAAATTCAGGCTATACTCAGTGTTGCAATTTTTTCAGTGTTGCAAAACCTTTTTTACAAGGTGTTGAGTTTTCAAACCCAGACTTACAAGCCTTTGAAACTTTTTTTTCAGGTTTGAATTATGGCAGGATACTGGCTCCATAAGGAGAGAGATGTCAGAGAGACATGAACAGAGAGAGAATGGTGTGGGGTGGGGGGGGGAGAGAGAGAGGGGGGGAGAAATGGACAGAGACATAAAGAGGGGGAGGCAGAGGGAGAAAGACATGGACATGGAGTCAATGGAGAGACACAGACAGAGGAAGGGACAAATAAATGAATGGTCTATTTATTAATTATTATTATTATCTCTTTGGAACAGCTTAACCAGAATATGGTCAGTACTAGGGTAATTGTTATATTTATGTAATCTCTGTAACTCTTATATGTGTTTGTAAGCACCGTAAGCACCTTGACTTTAGGATGATCTGGGCAAAAATGATAAAACGAATGCTACTCCAGAACAGTTTGTCTTTCCATGCATGGTGTAGAAACTGTTGATGGTATAATCTGCTGTTACTGCAGCATCAGCAGAACAGATCTAGGCAATGTCATTGTTAAGGTGATAGGGGGTCCACCACAGGCCAAAGGGCTGTCATCGCTCCGTCAGTGAGCGGCGACTCCACTCTGAGGAGCAGATCTTCACTGTCTGAAAGTTCAGGGGTCATCTACATTTACATTTACATTTACATTTACATCTCTACACCACCCCCCCACTCAACATCTGGGTCGGGTCAAAAGAGGGTTGGATTAGTTTACAAGATTTTGTGAAATGCAGGGTTATAGTTACAGTGAATCAATCAAACCTTTACAGGCAACAGAAAAGTCACTCCATCTTCCTCAAGTGGATTTAAGATGTGTTTTCCAAAGCTGTGTTGTTTTGCTTTCCTTGCGATTCTCGTTAAACATGAATGCATCTTTAACCAGGCTAGGGTATGTCTTTCAGTGAGCGTCTGATGATTTACCAACTCTCCATGCATGTCACATTCATTGTCTGGCAACATCATGCTAACATCACTTGTTTGTTTGTATGTTACCTACAAGCAGAGGTTGAATTGGGCCGGGGCTGTCCGGGGCGGAGCCCCGGCACATAAGCGGCCGGGTCTGGAGTTCTGCGCAGCAGATCAGCTCCAGCCGATTTTGGCAGTCTGCCTAGTCCATCACGAGCAATGTTGTCCTACTCATTTACAACTTTTCCATTGTAAATCTATGTTGTTTTAAAACACAATTCTAAATAATGGAGTAGGGATAGGCTGGCCTAGACATCTGGAGCAAGTTTGAGAAGTAGGCATATTGCGCACGAAACTTGCGCAGCAGCTCCTCCTCCCCCCAGATCAGACAACACAACGTCAAATCATTCTAACGGTCATCATCAGACATAATTATCGTAGTAGACAGGTGAATGGCGAGGTAAGAGAAACGAAATTAAACCAATAGGCTAATATCATTAGATATGGGCTTGCATTTTCATTAAGCAGGAAAAATTAACCTTATGCCTGCCACACACATAAAGATAATCGGGCTGATTTTGCCCCGATTTTCCCCCTTCCGACCACGGACAGACATCGCCCGATTATCTTAAACTCTTAAGATTATTTTATAAGATTCTCTTGTAGTGTGTGATGTGTTAAGAGTGAAATTCGGCCGACAATCGGCTCCGAAATCAGTCGGCGCCGATAATCGTAAGTATTAAACATGTTCAATATTTACGATTGTCGGCGGAGAACGTTGTGGTGTCAAATCGTCTTGTGTGGGGGGGAAGCCGACAATCGGGACAAATCCTAATGTGTGTGGTGTGCTGTGTTTGGAATATCGCAGGACACCACACACAATACGATCAAAACTGTTAAATCACAGATTTTTTATCTTCATGTGTGGGGTCTCTCACAGATAAAAAATCGGTTGAGATTTATAAAATCTTTATGTGTGTGGCAGGCTGACATGCAGGGATAGCCTGCTACTGGTATGTCAAATGGCAAGCGCTAGTTAAAAAGAACAATGCTGCTAATTCTAAATGATTTAGCAAGTAGTCTATGCGATCTCCGAATCACATTTCTCATTCCTAGCTGGATGAATTTCAAACTTATTTGTATCTATGAATTGCAGTGCATTGCCTAGGCTATTTATTTGTGAGTACAGTAGGTCCTGTGATTTAATGTTTGCATATAGGCTACACAGCAGGTTAGATTTAAAAGCCACCAAACATGATGGTGACGTAGCCTATCGGCTAGCCTTTAAGAAAAAGATAGCTTCATTCATTCATTCATTCAAAAGTGTTTTATTTAAAGAACGTTTGATTACATTATTATATAATATGAACCATTTTAAAAGACATTCTATCTACTTCTTAACTTAGGGTGAAAGTCAACAAGTGAACATTTCAGAGATAAAAGGTAAACATGAGTGGAACAAAAAGGAGGAAGCTTACAGATTTCTTCAAAAGGTGGGCAGCTGCTATCCAAGACATAATTTTGAAATAATTGAGCTAGGCCTGTGTGCAGAAGTCACTGTAACCAAGCTGTGATTTGTTGCTAGATCTTTTCATCCTGATAGTGTGTCTGTCATGTCTTAAGTGCTGTCTCTTCCTCCACTAAACTAAAAATGCAGAGTTGAACAGAACAGGGATGAGGATGGAGCTGAGGGCAGAGGAGATGAGGCTGGACAGGGCAGAGGAGCTGAGGATGGACCGGGCAGAGGAGCTGAGGATGGACAGGGCAGAGGAGCTGAGGATGGACAGGGCAGAAATGAGGACACTGAGGGCAGAGGAGGTGAGGCGGGACAGGGCAGAGGAGCTGAGGATGGACCGGGCAGAGGAGCTGAGGATGGACAGGGCAGAGGAGCTGAGGATGGACCGGGAGGGACAGGTGCAGATGAGCATGTAGGTGCAACTGACAACTTCCCTGACTGCTGGAAGAGACAGCAATATGATTATTTTAAAAAAACCTACCCATTTCTTGTGGCAAAAAATAAAAAATTGGGATGTGAAACATGCAGTGCGGCATCATCACTTGGGGCAGAGAGAACAGGTAAACTCAGATACACATTTTCCAGTGAATGGCAAAACTGCAGAGTAGGTCCATATGGCAGTAGTACAGAGAAGCAAATGAAATCTTTAAGAAAAAAAATAAATGAACATAGTGCCTCCCAAAGTCACAAAATTGCAGAAGATATACTGAAAAAACAAGGTGAGCAAGCTCTTGAGTCAAGTTTTTTGAAAACACAAGGTGAAATTTTAGCATCAACTCACAATGTCTTTAGAACAGCGTACTACCTGGCAAAGGGCAACAGGCCTTACTCTGATCATCCTAACCTAGTAGAGCTACAGAGGATGAATGGTGCAAATGTTGGCCGTGTACTCCATTCCAATGTCACATGTGCAGACATAGTGCATTTCATATCTGTAGAGATGAGACAGGCATTACTGAATAGTATTAAACAGACTCAGCCAAAGCTCACAGTTATTGTGGATGAAAGCACCTCATTCAGTAAGAAATCGTGTCTCATTGTGTACCTCAGAACATCTGTCCATGATTCTGAGCCTCTTACGTTCTTCTTAGATTTGCTTGAATTAGAAAGTACAACAGCAGATGGAACCACTGGTGAATTACTCAAATGCCTCTTAAAACATGGTCTTCATGAGGATTTTCTAAAAGAATGTCTGGTGGGTTTCTGCTCTGATGGAGCTGCCGTAATGGTGGGGAAAAAGAATGGAGTGTACACACAACTTAAAACTAAGTTCCCAGGTCTCATTGGTTGGCACTGTCTGAACCACAGGTTGGAGTTGTCCGTGTCAGATGCTGTGAAGACATGCACTGAGACCAACCACTTTACAGCTTTCCTTGACAAGTTGTACTGCCTATACCATCAGTCACCCAAGAACCATAGAGAACTTGATGCTGCAGCTTCTGAGGTTGGTGTGTGTCTTAGGAGAATCGGTAGAGTCTTAGGGGTAAGGTGGGTGGCTTCATCTTTCCGAACAGTGAAAGCCATTTGGATGATGTATGCTGCACTCCACAGTCATCTCACAGCTGCAGGTCAAGATGTTAACAGAACATCAAGTGAGAGATCTATGTATTCGGGCCTAGCTGTTAAATTGAGTTCGGATGCATTTCTGAGGAACCTGGGACTAATGATGGATGCACTGGAGGAACTCAAAGACCTGTCTGAGGCCCTGCAGGCCAGAGACATTAGACTGTCTCAAGCAGTGAACCTCATTAAAAGACAGACTGATGTGTTTACCGCCATGAGTGAGGATCCAGAAAATGGCCCCTTCTATAGAAAGGCATGTGAGGCAGTGCAGCAAGGGTCTTTCAATGGCATAGCACTTCATGGTGATAGAGGGCAGAAGGTCATCAACCCAACCAAGTTTTATGAGGCCTTATGCCAGAGCATGAAGGAAAGAATGGTGAGGAGTGAAGAGGAGTCTCTCTTCACCAAGATTAACATCTTGAATCCCGAAACATGGCCGAGCCCTCTACCTGTGATGTATGGGGAAAGTGAGTTGAGGGAACTCTGTGACCAGGTAAAAGTTGGTTTCACTGGAGTGAAACAAGCTTACCGTGAGTACAAAAACAAACCAGACACAATGCAAAAGGCCCTTCTCACACTTAGACATTCCGTTAATACCATTTCTGTCAGCAGTGCAGAGTGTGAGAGGGGGTTTTCAGAGATGAATAATGTTGTGACTCCATTGAGATCCAGATTGAATGTGGAGAATGTGTCGGCTTTGATGTTCATTAAGCTGGTTGGCCCTCCTCTCAAATCTTGGAAGCCTACCAGGTTTGTCAGAAAGTGGGTGGCAACCAGAAGGTCAGCTGATCACTTGGCCTGTAGGAAAAGGGAAAGTAATGATGTGGTATCTCCATATCAGACCATATGGGAGGTGATGAATTAGATGCACATGATGCAGTGTAAATAGAAAATGTAGTAACAAAGGGATTACCATTGCCCATTATTTGTTCAAATGTTTGTTTTCATCCATGTCAATGTACCTTAAAGACATATTGTTTTTGTTGTTTGTTTTTGTGAAAATAAAATCAGCTCTTAATGTGACCTCATCAAACACACTCAAAATCTACAGTGTACATATTAAGCAACATATAAAAAATGCTAATTTCTTTAATGTACTAATATAACGACTATCATGGATTTTTTTTTTGCAACCTTAATTTTGGCTCTGCGTACTCTGCGTATGGGGAGCGGCGGCCCCTTTGGATCAGAGCCCCCCCACATATAAAATCCCAATTTAACCACTGCCTACAAGCATAGTCTTCGTCTGCCTTGGTAATTGTATGTATCCCACTGACATTTGACTTGTATTTATGACACCTAGTGGGAAGAAACAAAACTCTTTAATCATCACCAATCTAGAAATTTCTTGAAGGCATGGCAGGGACAGATTCTCTCCTAAAAGTGAGCTGATCTATGTTGGCAGGATCAGGTGAAACAAGCAGACAGCCTCTCACCTGATAACTTGAGATTCAGGAGCTGAACTCCATTTTCAGCCTCCTGTTGACTCCAGAGTTATTCCCCTTGACACTAGTCTATGCATCAGGACTCCATCTGATTTATTAAAGGTCCCATGGCATGCTACTTTATGAATGCTTTTTATCGGTGTTAGTGGGCCCCTAATGCAGTATTTGAAGACGTTCAAGAAATTCAGCCTTGGTGCAGAATTACAGCCACTACGAGCCAGTCCCACAATGAGCTTTCCACTAAAGTGCCGTTTTTTAGAGGCGGGTCAAGGTGGAAGGTGGGGGTGTGGTGCTGAGCAGCTTGCGGCCAGGGTACCATGCACTAGGGTTGCAGTGGATGTATCGCAATGGCTCGGGTTCATAATATCATCTGGAGGCGCACACAGCTTTTGGCCGTGTTCTGTTAATATTCTAGAACACTCCGGGTGCTCCGGTGGGGGTCCTGGAGCTCTATATCTAAATGATATAATATAATATATAGATATCTATATTATATAATATACATTATCACGACCAAAAGCTGTGTGCGCCTCCGGATGATATTATGAATCTCAAACGACTGCGTCAGGTTCTCCGACTTCTCTGGTTCTTCCACTTCCACGTCAATCTGAAGCACAGACTGAGCGGCGACATGGAGGAGGAAGGGATTGTTGCAGTGGTAGTGGAGGATTTCTCGGCCATGGTTGAGAAGGAATTGGGGTAAAGGAACTTTGACTTTGACTCCCTGGAGTCCAGATTGAACCGCGACATGGAGGAGAACCACCGCCGCGGGACACCACCGCCGCAGGGGCACCACCGCCGCGGGACACCTCCGCCGCAGGACACCACCGCCGCGGCCCGCAGGGCACCACCGGCACGGGGCTCCATCACCGTCGCCGCCCGGCAGCGGGGCTCAGGCGGGAGACAATCCCGGGCAACAATCCCCATTTCCTCCATGTATGGGTTCAATCTGGACTTCAGGGAGTCAAAGCCAAACTTCCTTTCCCCCAATTCCTTCTCAACCATGGCCGAGATAACTCCCACTACGAGTCTCGTTGTGGAAGCACCAGAGACGTCAGAGAACCCGACGCAGTCTAGTCTTTTCACCAAATGGGAGCTTTACGTAAACCTTGCCTTATCTCACGTGGTATGCGCCATAACACCAACAGCAGAAGGGTTATCCAAATATAAAAAGAAGTGTACAACACTTGCGTTACAGCGTGTGTGTATTCACACACACATAAGTGGCGCTCGTTGTCTTGTCATTGCCTCATTGGCGGGCCAAATTCTCTGGGCGGGCAAAGCAGAGAAAGGGGAGGTAACCCGGCCCTGTATGACGACATATGAGGCCAAATTCCAAATCGGCGCATCTGAGCTTTTATTTTCAAAGGCGGAGCAGGATACCTAGTGCTCGTTTTACACCTAACGTAATTTCTAGCCACTGGAGGACCATAGGCAGGCTGGGGGAACTCATATTAATGTTAGAAAACCTCATAAAGTGAAAAAATAAATGTTCATGCCATGAGACCTGTAATGATCATATTTTCATATTTGAGTGGACCCAGGCGAGCTACCTCTTGGCAGACTGCAGGACAAATTGCTCAAAGCCCCCCTCCCCTGGCTCTGTGAATGGATAGTGAAATGATCTGCCCTCTGCCCGTTGTTCTGCAGGGTGTGTGAGCGTGCACTAGACCAGTACATGCACTGATTTGTCACAAGTATATCAAGTATTCTGTCCCAGACGGCTCCCATACTTCAGGGACAGTATCCTCAATGGCCTCCCTGTCATCAGACATTCTGTATATAATTGACACCTTTCCTTTCTCCTGTTCCTCTCCTCCTCCTTCTCCCTCCTCCCCTTTCCCCCTCTCCTCCTATTCCTCCTCTCTCCTCCCCCTCTCCTCCCTCCTCCCCTCTCCCCCTCTCCTCTCTCCTCCCCTCTCCTCCTATTCCTCCTTTCTCCTCCCCCTCTCCTCCTCATCGTCTTCCTCTCCTCCCCTCTCCCCCTCTCCACTCTCCTCTCCTCCCCCTCTCCTCCTATTTCTCCTCTCTCCTCCCCCTCTCCTCCTCATCATCTTCCTCTGCTCTCCTCTCCTCCAGCCTACCAGAACCACGCTGCGCCTCCTCCTCCTCCGGCCCCTGAGAGGAGGAAGGTCCAGTGTTTCCGCTGTGGGGAGATGTGTAAGGGGGAGGTGCTGAGGGTCCAGGCGAGACACTTCCACCTCAACTGCTTCACCTGCACAGGTGAGCACCGTTAGCCATGGTAGCCAGAGCTGCCTACTGGGGTTCCCATCCTGTGGGTCGGGGTCACCTCATATGCAGATCGGGCTCACGTGACATTAGTCAATTATAATATTTGATGGCGAATGTTCGATTTATAATGCAGAAGGTTAAAGGTCCCGTGTTGTCCCAAATGTGTTTCCAACATAGTGCACTACTTGATAGCCATAATGCACCATAATAGTATTCAACTGATGCACATCCTTCCTGTTACGGTGGGGTGAGGAGTGGACTCAAATGCGAGTGAAAAGAAGGAGCAGGAAGCAGCGATGCGTTGTAAATGAAATATCTTATTTGCTGAAGTAATGAGCACTCACAAAAACACAGGCTTCACGCCAAAAAAGAAGGTGGAGAAACGTCTTGAACTCTCTTAACAATAGGCACGCCGGAGAAGCACTTTCTCATAGGCTCACAACGACAACCGCTTGTGAGGTTTCAGCAGGGAATGAGGGGGGCAGAGGGGATAAATAGATAAAGCCCAGGGGCCTCATTACAGAAACTTCCTAACTCTGAAATCCTATCCTATCTTGAGATAGGAAGGCATTTAGGGGTTTTGATATTACAGAAGGAGGTTTCCTAACTTAACTTAGGACGAAATCCTATCTTATCTTAAGATAAGAATTTAGCCATTACAGAACTATCCTAAGTTATGAACTTCTTAAGTTAGGATCCCTAAGTTAGGTGGCCATACACCCTGTCCTAAATTCAAAATACTGTCAATAACAGAAAGAAATGGCAGCAGCACTGTTAGTGGGTCTGTTTGACAATGAAGACGAGGAACATAACAGCAGAAATGTGATGGCTGAAACGCTACCGAGACCGCATAATGATTTGTTACATTTTCCTGACGGTATTTTCATTTCATTTTATTGCCTGCAAAGACATTTCATTTTGAATTTGGTGGAAGAATTACTTTACTACTTTATTACTTCTCTTCTTGTTCTCTGTACCAATACCCGCCATGACCATAGTACTATTGCTAGTAGCTTGCCGTTATTAACAAAGATCCTCAACAGTCTCTGTTAACGTTAAAATTAACTCGTTCTATCAATCTCATGCACAATCTGAGTACAGAAACAAACATAACCTGACGATTGCCGATCCAAAAAAATCAGATTGAAAGAACAGTTAGGATTACCTAAATCAAGATAAGATAAGTGGCCAAAAATAAGATAGGAAACGGCCAACAGGTTAGGGACTGCTTCTGTAATAGGATATTAGGATTTTACCTATCTTTGAGTCCCTAACTTAAGTTAGGATGAGAAGTTAGGATTTTTTCTGTAACTCATGAGGACGACGGTGAGGGGACCACTGCCCCGCTGTCTTTGTGTGTGTGTGTGTGTGTGTGTGTGTGTGTGTGTGTGTGTGTGTGTGTGTGTGTGTGTGTGTGTGTGTGTGTGTGTGTGCGTGTGTGCGTGTGTGTGTGAGTGTGTGTGTGTGTATGTGTGTGTATCCAATGTCTATATGGATTTATATGTGTGTGTAAATAGGGTCTGTATGGATGTGTGTGTGTGTATACGGTGCATATATGTCTGTGTGTATACAGTCTCTATGTGTGTGTATACAGTGTCTCTGTGTGCGTGTCCCCAGTGTGTCTCTATGTGTGTCCACAGTGTCTCTGTGTGTGCGTCCCCAGTGTGTCTCTATGTGTGTCCACAGTGTCTGTGTGTGTGTGTCCAGCGTGTCTCTATGTGTGTCCACAGTGTCTGTGTCTGTGTGTCCCCAGTGTGTCTCTATGTGTGTCCACAGTGGCTCTGTGTGTGTGTCCCCAGTGTGTCTCTATGTGTGTCCACAGTGGCTCTGTGTGTGTGTCCCCAGTGTGTCTCTATGTGTGTCCACAGTGTCTCTGTGTGTGTGTCCCCAGTGTGTCTCAATGTGTGTCCACAGTGTCTCTGTGTGTGTGTCCCCAGTGTGTCTCAATGTGTGTCCACAGTGTCTCTGTGTGTGTGTCCCCAGTGTGTCTCAATGTGTGTCCACAGTGTCTCTGTGTGTGTGTCCCCAGTGTGTCTCAATGTGTGTCCACAGTGGCTCTGTGCGTGTGTCCCCAGTGTGTCTCTATGTGTGTCCACAGTGTCTCTGTGTGTGTCCCCAGTGTGTCTCTATGTGTGTCCACAGTGTCTCTGTGTGTGTCCCCAGTGTGTCTCTATGTGTGTCCACAGTGGCTCTGTGGGTGTGTCCCCAGTGTGTCTCAATGTGTGTCCACAGTGGCTCTGTGGGTGTGTCCCCAGTGTGTCTCTATGTGTGTCCACAGTGTCTCTGTGTGTGTCCCCAGTGTGTCTCTATGTGTGTCCACAGTGTCTCTGTGTGTGTGTCCCCAGTGTGTCTCTATGTGTGTCCACAGTGTCTCTGTGTGTGTCCCCAGTGTGTCTCTATGTGTGTCCACAGTGTCTCTGTGTGTGTGTCCCCAGTGTGTCTCTATGTGTGTCCACAGTGTCTCTGTGTGTGTGTCCCCAGTGTGTCTCAATGTGTGTCCACAGTGTCTCTGTGTGTGTGTCCCCAGTGTGTCTCTATGTGTGTCCACAGTGGCTCTGTGTGTGTGTCCCCAGTGTGTCTCTATGTGTGTCCACAGTGTCTCTGTGTGTGTGTCCCCAGTGTGTCTCAATGTGTGTCCACAGTGTCTCTGTGTGTGTGTCCCCAGTGTGTCTCAATGTGTGTCCACAGTGTCTCTGTGTGTGTGTCCCCAGTGTGTCTCAATGTGTGTCCACAGTGGCTCTGTGGGTGTGTCCCCAGTGTGTCTCTATGTGTGTCCACAGTGTCTCTGTGTGTGTCCCCAGTGTGTCTCTATGTGTGTCCACAGTGTCTCTGTGTGTGTCCCCAGTGTGTCTCTATGTGTGTCCACAGTGGCTCTGTGTGTGTGTCCCCAGTGTGTCTCAATGTGTGTCCACAGTGTCTCTGTGTGTGTGTCCCCAGTGTGTCTCTATGTGTGTCCACAGTGTCTCTGTGTGTGTCCCCAGTGTGTCTCTATGTGTGTCCACAGTGTCTCTGTGTGTGTCCCCAGTGTGTCTCTATGTGTGTCCACAGTGGCTCTGTGTGTGTGTCCCCAGTGTGTCTCAATGTGTGTCCACAGTGGCTCTGTGTGTGTGTCCCCAGTGTGTGGCTGTGACCTGTCTCGCGGGGGGTCCTTCCTACGTAGCGGGGACTACCTCTGCACGCTGGACTACCAGCGTCTGCACGGGACGCGCTGCCAGGGCTGTGGGGAATACGTAGAGGGGGAGGTGGTCACCGCCCTGGGGAAGGCCTACCACCCGGCCTGCTTCGTCTGCACCTCCTGCAGGTAGGAGGCCCCACATCACGCCTGGGGTTCAGGGGTCAACCAGCCGCAACCCTTAGTCCAGATGATGAAGGACAGCAGTATCTCCTCCCTCCGCTGGAGGCTGCTTCACCAGCACATCTCTGGTCTGAGTCCCCAGTCTAAATGTAGAGCTGGAATATACTGAAGGTTACGCTGCTTTAGATGTTTAAAGGTCTGCATTCTTATATGTTTATGAGTGAGCATAACAATGTGTCAGATGTTTATGTTAACATAACGTTGTGGTTGTGTTGGGTTTACGTTAACATAAGGTTGTGGTTGTGCCAGTTGTGTTAGCATAACGTTGTATCAGATGTCAATGTGTTAACATAGCGTTGTGTCAGATGTTAATGTGTTAACATAACGTTGTAACAGATGTTAATGTTTTAACATAACGTTGTGTCAGATGTTAATGTGTTAACATAACGTTGTGTCAGATGTTAATGGGATAACATAACGTTGTGTCCGATGTTAATGTGTTAACATAGCGTTATGTCAGATGTTATTGCGCTAACATAATGTTGAGGTTGTTTGTGTTGTGGCTGTGTGCTCCAGACGTCCATTTCCCACCGGTGAACGTGTCACCTTCAACAGGAAGGAGTGTCTGTGTCAGCACTGCTGTATCCAGCCCCACCCCTCCGTCTCCAATGACACCTCCTTCTCCAACAGTAAGTTACCATAGCAAAAACTCCCTCTCCAACAGGAAGTTACCATAGCAATAACACCTTCTCCAACAGTGAGTCCCCATAGCAACGACAATAGCATAAAAATTAGTAACCATAGCAATATCACATCTTCTCCAACTGTGAGTCACCATAGAAACAATAACATCATAACAATTAGTAACCATAGCAATAACTACTCCTTATTCAACTGTGAGTCACCATAGAAACAATAACATCATAACAATTAGTAACCATAGCAATAACTACTCCTTCTCCAACTGTGTGTGTGCATACATGTGTGTGTGAGTTTGTGTGTGTGTTTGTGTCTGTGTATGTGTGTGTGTGTGTGTGTGTGTGTGTGTGTGTGTGTGTGTGTGTGTGTGTGTGTGTGTGTGTGTGTGTGTGTGCGTGTGTGCGTGTGTGTGTGTGTGTGCAGATTGTGTGGGCTGTGGGATGGACATAAAGAACGGCCAGGCTCTGCTAGCGCTGGAGGGCCAGTGGCACCTGGGCTGCTTCAAGTGCTCCACCTGCCACCGCCTGCTGACTGGGGAGTACATCAGCAGGTAGGGGGTGTCCGTCGCCCTGTCTCTCCTGGCTGGCCACTCAAACTCAAGGGGTGGCATGGAAGCATCACTTGTTTCTCGGACACTAAAAAAATGCTTTTAAAATGAGTTGAATCCAAATTAATCCAGCTTTAAAAGCAGTTCTCTTCTCTGCTATCACTCTGCTATGTTTCAGAAACGGACTGCCCTACTGTGAGAGAGACTACCAGGTCCAGTTTGGGGTCCAGTGTGACGCCTGTAATCAGTTCATCATGGGAAAGGTTTTAGAGGTGAGGACATTCTGAGAAAATGTACTTTAACATTCTAGAGAACATTCCAGAGAAGAGAACATTGTAGTTCAATTTATAGAGAACATTGCAGAAAAGACAGCTTTATAGTTCACTTTCTAGAGAACATTTAAGAGAAGATGGCTTTATGTTTCACTTTCTAGAGAACCTTCCAAAGATGTGGTCATTCTCGTTATCATTCTAGAAATCATTTCAGTGGACATGGTAGGCTTAGAGGACAAAGCAGAGAACATTCTAGAGAAGAGAATCAACACACTGTCTGGTCCATATCTACTAGGAAGAGAACCAACACAAGGAAGTAGCGCATGTTGGTTTTACAGTTCCTCTGCTTATCCTGTAATAAGAATTTGTTGAGGCGTACACTGTGATAAATTATTTACAATTAATGTTAGCTTCACTAGAATTCAAAAGATGAAGTATGTGTGTGTGTGTGTGTGTGTGTGTGTGTGTGTGTGTGTGTGTGTGTGTGTGTGTGTGTGTGTGTGGAAACATCTGGTTGGAGAGTCCCTACAGAGAGGGAGGGTCTCTCTGTCTCTCTCTCTCTTGCTCTCCTCTCCCCTCCCTCTATATCGATCTCTCTCAGCCTGTCTGAGAGGAGGAAGGGAGAGATGGATAAAGAGGCCGGGAGGGAGAGAGGAAGGCTGGGGGTGAGGGAGAGAGGGGGAGAGTAAGGCTGAGGTAGAGGGAGAGAGGGGGAGAGTAAGGCTGGGAGGGAGAGAGAGAGGTAGAGTAAGGCTGGGAGAGAGATAGATGGAGAGAGAGAGAGAGAGAGAGAGAGAGAGAGAGAGAGAGAGAGAGAGAGAGAGAGAGAGAGAGAGAGATAGTAAGGCTGGGAGGGAGGGAGAAAGAAGAGGGGCGAGGCAGGGAGGAATAGTGAGAGATAGATCAGCAGGGAGAGAGTGAGCAGGGGAGTGAGGGGAGTAGTTTGTGGAGATAGAAGAGGGCTGGGGAGGCAGGGAGGAACAGAGAGAGACCACCACAAGAGAGGAGGTAGAGAGAGAGGAGCCAGAGGAGCACTAGGAAGGGTGGTTGGAGTGAAATGAGCAGAGGTAAGAACTTTCTCATGTCTTCCTATGTAATAATATGAGAACATATGAATGATAAGAAGAGTGAAGTGGTGGTGATTGAGTAGACCTTAGCTGGCAGCTGCTTTACTGTAGCCACAAGTCATCTAGTACAACAATATGATGTCCATTTCACACTTTTTAAAATATATGTACGTGTGTGTGTGTGTGTGTGTGTGTGTAGGTGTGTGTGTCTGTGTGTGTGTATGTGTGAATGTGTGCGTCTGTTTGTAGGTGTTAAAACAAAACACACAGACACACACAAACAGACGCACACACACACACACACACACACACACACACACACACACACACACACACACACACACACACACACACACAGAACAACAACCGGACCAGAGAATGAAAGTCTGTATGTTTCCATGACAACCAGACCACTGGGGGAATGGTCGCTCATTCTTTCAGCATGTCTTCAGAGGGCCGGGCAGAGATGACATCAGCACATTGCAGTGATGTCATCATGTTGCTGAAGAGCTCTATCACAGAAGAAGAACTCGAAAATGTTTTCAGATGCGGGACCTTACCTCTAAGAACCTCCAGAGAAACCTAGAATAACAAGAAGCTCCCTCTAGTTCACAGAACCCTCATGTTAACAAGTCCATGTCCAGTACACTGCAGCTGGACGCATAGTGATGTCACTAGGAGTGTTATGTTGATGTTGTTCATCTTCACTGGGTTTCAGGCTGGAGATCGACACTTCCACCCAAGCTGTGCTCAATGCTGCAGATGTGACCTTCTCTTCAGAGAAGGAGAAGAGATGTTCCTACAAGGTGAGAGAGACAAACATTTGAGAGCATGTCTCTCTCACACCAACGTTGGTGTGATCCTCAAGGCATCCTTGAGCAAGGCAGCCCTTATGACATGATGTATGATGTATGTGAGTTCCCCATAGGTCACTGTTAGACGCTGTGTTGACACTTGATTAGGAGAGTCCTAGTAGGCCCCAGGGAGCTGAACCGAGACCCTAATGTGATCTACCCCTCCTCTCCTCAGCCTCCGTCATGTGGCACCCCAACTGCAGGAGCAGCAGCAGTGGAGACAGCCGCTCCAGGGTCAGTTCCACACACCTGCCTGACACCTGTCTGACACCTGTCTGACACCTGTCTGACACCTGTCTGACACCTAGTTACACCCTTCATTCAACCCTTATTTACACCCTTAATTAAACCATTGTTTACACCCTAGTTACAACCTTAATTTAACCCTTTGTTATAAATTCAGTTTAATTCCTAATCCAACTCCTAAAACGTGGGGCAATAGTCTATGTTAATTCATATTTGAGTTTACTTTATTGTTTATTTACCATGGACCCTTCACAGTTCACTGTATGAGTGTCATGCTAGTATGATACGTGATCAGAGGCCTTCTTTTATAATGAGAGGTTAAGAAGTGTCTGGTGTCTCTGCTCTTCCCTCCTAGAGGTCCACAACCCCCTGTCTCCATTACCTCTTCCCCCCGTCTGAACTACAGGTCAACCCTGGCTAGTAACTCTGTGTTAGCATGGTAGTAGCATGGCTAACTAGCTAGCTAGCCTCTGCCTGCTTATGCCTTGCAAAACCAAAGATAGCAATGATTCATGCTGCTGTGGCTGGTGAACCAGAGCAGATTGGTGGTAGCAGGATGGATCGTCCACCATTCCTCCTGGGCAGGGTTTAGGTACCTCTGAGCAGGGCACCTTCACCCTCATGTGGCCTGTTACTGTCACCCGTAAGGGTGAGGGTGTTGGTTTTGCATGTTGTTGGTGTCGGTTTGCATGTTTGACACCGGCAGCCTTGTGTGTCCTGTGTTCTGGAGAACCGGCACGTTCTTGTGTTCTGTGTTCTGGAGAACGACGCCCTTGTGTGTTCTTTGTTCTGGGGAACCGGAGCTCTCGCAAGGCATTAACAATGCCAGGGTTAAGGGTTCCATTCCCTGTATAGTAGAGCAATCATTAACACTGCCAGGGTTAGGGGTTCCATTCCCTGTCTAGTAGAGCAAGGCATTAACACTGCCAGGGTTAGGGGTTCCCTTCCCTGTCTAGTAAAGCAAGTAATTAACTGTGCCTGGGTTAGGGGTTCCCTTCCCTGTCTAGTAGAGCAAGTCATTAACAGTGCCAGGGTTAGGGGTTCCCTTCCCTGTCTAGTAGAGCAAGTCATTAACTGTGCCAGGGTTAGGGGTTCCCTTCCCTGTCTAGTAGAGCAATTCATTAACAGTGCCAGGGTTAGGGGTTCCCTTCCCTGTCTAGCTCAACTAGTAGAGCAAGGCATTAACAGTGCCCGGGTTCCACAACATGGCATGTACAATGATTTGTTTGCTTGTGACCACATTGACCAGAGAACCAACTGCCAGGCTAACTAGCTGCTAATTAGAAGGTGATCATAGCTAGCATAGTAATGCATAACTAGCAGGTCATCAATACAGAGAATTTGGTTTGCATATGAAGTGAGTGTGTGCCTTCTTATATTGAGATCAACTGAGAACAACAACTTAAAGTCTCATTAAAAATCTCTATTGGGGCGCCCCGGGCGGCTAACTGGGTAGAGTGTGTACCATTAAGTCCCAGTCCTTACCACAGCGACCGGGGTTAGATTCCTGCCCATGGTCCCTTGGTGTCTGCATGTCTTCCCCTCTCTTTCCCATACCTTTCTGTCATACTTTCTGTCATCAAAAATAAATCTTTAAATACAAAAAAAAAGAAAAAAGCTCTTGTCCTTATCCATGTCCTTCCCTTTGAGCATGTTAAATACCTCAGGACTCAGGAGGGTGGGACGGTGGTGGTTATAGAGCCATACCAGGTCTGGATGAGCTCCGCCCGTGCTGCCCAGAATCTTGCAGTGATGGGCTGGCCAGTTTTGTACATAAGTTACAACTATCTCTCACCTAATACCTAAACTAGCCACCTCTAACCTAGCACCTAATCCACTTAACCTCCTCTAACCTTATAACTGTACCACTTAACCTTCTGTGACCTAATACATAGGCTTAACAATCTCTAAGCTACCTAAACTTAACCTTCTCTATAGTTGCGCCACCAGCCAATCACAGCATGAATCTGAACAGCGTGGGCGGGCCCTGTGGTGGGATCCATAATTATGTGGTACAGTTAGAAATACGACACCATGAGATAAAACTATTGATTTCATTGATATATGTTTTCTGCTTGACTGCGTGCTGTCAAATTAATGTCTGACCAATCAGAACATCTCTTCCTTGATTGGTTTGGGGAATTCATGTTGCTTGTCAATCACAGGAGCATGAATGCAACACTTCTCAATGGCTGGGAGAAGAATAGGGAGGAGGGAGCAGAGAGGTAAAGGGAGGAGGGAGCAGAGGGGTAAAGGGAGGAGGGAGGAGAGGGGTAAAGGGAGGAGGGAGGAGAGGGGTAAAGGGAGGAGGGAGCAGAGGGGTAAAGGGAGGAGGGAGGAGAGGGGTAAAGGGAGGAGGGAGGAGAGGGGTATAGGGAGGAGGGAGGAGAGGGGTAAAGGGAGGAGGGAGGAGAGGGGTAAAGGGAGGAGGGAGCAGAGAGGTAAAGGGAGGAGGGAGCAGAGGGGTAAAGGGAGGAGGGAGGAGAGGGGTAAAGGGAGGAGGGAGGAGAGGGGTATAGGGAGGAGGGAGGAGAGGGGTAAAGGGAGGAGGGAGGAGAGGGGTATAGGGAGGAGGGAGGAGAGGGGTAAAGGGAGGAGGGAGGAGAGGGGTAAAGGGAGGAGGGAGGAGAGGGGTAAAGGGAGGAGGGAGCAGAGAGGTAAAGGGAGGAGGGAGCAGAGGGGTAAAGGGAGGAGGGAGGAGAGGGGTAAAGGGAGGAGGGAGGAGAGGGGTAAAGGGAGGAGGGAGCAGAGGGGTAAAGGGAGGAGGGAGGAGAGGGGTAAAGGGAGGAGGGAGGAGAGGGGTATAGGGAGGAGGGAGGAGAGGGGTAAAGGGAGGAGGGAGGAGAGGGGTAAAGGGAGGAGGGAGCAGAGAGGTAAAGGGAGGAGGGAGCAGAGGGGTAAAGGGAGGAGGGAGGAGAGGGGTAAAGGGAGGAGGGAGGAGAGGGGTATAGGGAGGAGGGAGGAGAGGGGTAAAGGGAGGAGGGAGGAGAGGGGTATAGGGAGGAGGGAGGAGAGGGGTAAAGGGAGGAGGGAGGAGAGGGGTAAAGGGAGGAGGGAGGAGAGGGGTGTAGGGAGGAGAGGGGTATAGGGAGGAGAGGGGTATAGGGAGGAGGGAGGAGAGGGGTATAGGGAGGAGGGAGGAGAGGGGTAAAGGGAGGAGGGAGGAGAGGGGTATAGGGAGGAGAGGGGTATAGGGAGGAGGGAGCAGAGGGAGGAGGGAGCAGAGGGGTAAAGGGAGGAGGGAGGAGAGGGGTATAGGGAGGAGGGAGGAGAGGGGTATAGGGAGGAGGGAGGAGAGGGGTATAGGGAGGAGAGGGGTATAGGGAGGAGAGGGGTAAAGACATACATAAAACTGACATGTTTTCCTGATTGAGAAGTCCAACCATAATTAACATTTATGCAATTTCAGAGAATGAATCAGGTATCAGTCTCCGGGCCTAAGTCAATCTATGTTCTCCTAGAAACACGTCCATTGGTAGGACAGAAGCAGAGGCTTTCCTCTGTCTTCAACCTGGTTTCCTGGCTGTTTCTCCCCGCAGGCGACCAGGTCTTCGACGGAGAGCCTCTCATCCCGGCCGGGCTCCACTGTGGCCACCTCCCCCGGTCACTCCATCTACGTAAGTGAGGAGTAGAGCGGTACACTAGAGGACCACATCCAACCCTGCTGACACTGACCATCCAACACACTGGCATCCCACAATACAGGACCACCAGTAACCCTGCTGACACTGACCATCCAACACACTGGCATCCCACAATACAGGACCACCAGTAACCCTGCTGACACTGACCATCCAACACACCGGCATCCCACAATACAGGACCACCAGTAACCCTGCTGACACTGACCATCCAACACACTGGCATCCCACAATACAGGACCACCAGTAACCCTGCTGACACTGACCATCCAACACACTGGCATCCCACAATACAGGACCACCAGTAACCCTGCTGACACTGACCATCCAACACACTGGCATCCCACAATACAGGACCACCAGTAACCCTGCTGACACTGACCACCATCACAACAGATCATACATCAGAACACATGGAAATATAAAAGTCAATACTTAGAACTATTATATGATTGTAGAAGTGAACATCAGTACTATTAAATGAAAAAATAATGATCTAGAAGCTTTTAGCAGCAGAACACACCATTTCATTTAACAACATTTAACAACATTTAACAACATTTTAAACGTTTTTTCGTTGCGGCAACAACTTTTTGTTTCAACATTGAAACCGTTCATTTTGCAAGCAATTAGTTTAGACGCAGAGGCCTTGAATGACCGCTCATGAACTGATAGCACGATGTGGAAAACTGTCTTCCTTGTTTTTTAATAGTTTATGAGGTGATGCCAATGTTTATCTCTTTACAAGGTGATCTTCTTGCTCTCTAATGTAGATGAGCATATAGGCTTATCATTGTGACGGCATTAGTTACCTCATGTTTTGTCACTCAAACTCAATTCACTGAAAACGTTGCAGATTTTGATCTTTGAAGTCTGTGTTTGCAAAATCGGCCTATGAACTGCTCCGAAAAGTAAGCCTCAGCGACGGTTTTGGTTCATAAATTAGGATACAACAAACTGCAGCTTCATTTTCTTAAAGTATGGTATGCTGCTTTTATGTTTAAGGCTTTCAATGGGCTTACCACACCTCCTTTAAATTATTTATTAAACAGGGCTAACACGGGCATTGGCCCCAGGGCCACCAATAGAGGACTGTGAGGGGCCACATAGAGACAAACTGTGCCGTCAGCAGCACCCTACTGATCCAACTTTAAGATCCATCTCAAACAACGGCTCAAGGCAGACCAGAACTGTGAACACGTCTGCCTTGTTGTGTAAAATATTGTGTCCTTTTTTACTTGTGTATTTGTTTAAATTTGTACTCACTGTAATGTTGTTGTAACCTGCCTATGGCCTGTCTAACTCTGGCTTGTTTACTTCTCTTCCTAAAAGCCGAAACATCAGGGCTGATTTTGTGATCTTCATCTGTCCTTCATCCACACAGGACCCCCCCTTCTGAACATTCTCCCCCATCCCCCGATTGAACCACAGAAGCCACTTAGACACCACTTAGCATGTAGAAAGAACAACAGAAATAATGAATTTAAAGACTTTATATATACTTTTGCCTTACATATTTAAATCCAAACACCCTTCTTGCAGCTACCTTGAAGGATTGCGGGAACACTAATTTCTTCTAATGAAAGAGATAAACAGCTACACACTAGATGTTTTCCTCTAAAAAAATGGCTGCCTTACCAGAACCACTGGAACCTCTTTAAACCAGTAAACCACTGGTGTAGTGTACAGTGTACAAATCTAGATACATCAAATTGAATTCGAGTGAAGCCCAATAAACCTACCACATCTCATCTGAATGTCAGCATCCAGATAAACTATAATCCCAGTAGAATCCTAGTTTTCCTGGTTAGCCTTCTTTAATCCACCAGACCATCCTGACAACCATGAATCTCAGGGACAGCATTCGGCAGTAAAGTCCCAGTTTTGGCTGTTGATGATTTGTTGTTTAGATATTCTTGCGGTAAAGTAAGAGTGTCTGTGTTTGGAGTCAGTAGATTAGCATAAACAGCAACACATTCCGTCCAGTTCCAGGATTCTGCTTGACGATGTATCCATGGGAGAAAGAAAACGGAATTTCCTCATAGTGACCTTTGAACCCTCACCCTAACCCCTACCATCCACTCCCTCCCTCTCCTCGAACCCCAGGCTAAAGTAGACGACCAGGTGGTTGATTACCGAGACTTAGCCGCCCTCCCGAGAGTCAAGGCCATCTTTGACATCGATAGCCCGGACTTGCTCTCTTACGGCACCTTCCATGAGACCAAGAGCCACCAGCCCTCCAAGCAGGATCGGCCCCTCCCAGCTCAGGTACGCCCCTCAGCCATCCCCATGCAACTTCCCTTACTTAACTTTGGTCATTCAGCAGACACCTTTAAACCGTGAGGTTGCAGATCAACTACAGTGTCCTGTACTGGCCTTTATTGTGTAAGGTGTCCTGTATTGGCATGTGTGGTGTAAGGTGACCTGGCCTGTATTGTGTTAGGTGCCAGTAGGTCCTTCCATAATGGTGGAGGGATGAGGATCCTTGATAGAGGGATGAATTATATTTTTAATTGAGAAATTAGAATTTTTCTTCTAAATACAAAGGAAATGTTGGCGAAAGGACTGAGCACTTTTGTCTTCTCTGGCTATGTGAGGCACATCCGATAGAGAGTTAAGCTTCTCGGTAACATATTCGTTCAACATCTCCTCTTTCCTTCTGTTTAGTATCAGTCAGCAGGAGTTTCCTCTCTTCCTCTTTTTGAGGTAAGGTTTAAAGTATTTCATGTTCTAGGAATAGATAGAGCAGACACATAAAGCTATATTTAGTAGTTAAGGTAACCCTAACCGATCTCTAAAGGTCTACAGTATGTGACTTGAGGTCTAGATCAGTAAAGGTCTACAGTATATGGCTAGAGGTCTAGATGGGTTCAGGTCTACAGTATGTGACTAGAGGTCTAGATGGGTTCAGGTCTACAGTATGTGACTAGAGGTCTAGATGGGTTCAGGTCTACAGTATGTGACTAGAGGTCTAGATGGGTTCAGGTCTACAGTATGTGACTAGAGGTCTAGATGGGTTCAGGTCTACAGTATGTGACTAGAGGTCTAGATGGGTTCAGGTCTACAGTATGTGGCTAGAGGTCTAGATGGGTTCAGGTCTACAGTATGTGACTAGAGGTCTAGATGGGTTCAGGTCTACAGTATGTGACTAGAGGTCCAGATGGGTTCAGGTCTACAGTATGTGACTAGAGGTCTAGATGGGTTCAGGTCTACAGTATGTGACTAGAGGTCTAGATGGGTTCAGGTCTACAGTATGTGACTAGAGGTCTAGATGGGTTCAGGTCTACAGTATGTGACTAGAGGTCTAGATGGGTTCAGGTCTACAGTATGTGACTAGGGGTCTAGATGGGTTCAGGTCTACAGTATGTGACTAGAGGTCTAGATGAGTTCAGGTCTACAGTATAGGTGTGTTGTGAAGGTCTACAGTGTGTGCTGATGGGGGTGTGTTGTAAAGGTCTACAGTGTGTGCTGATGGGGGTGTGTTGTGAAGGTCTACGGTGTGTGCTGATGGGGGTGTGTTGTGAAGGTCTCTCCTGAGAGAGGGCGGAGGAGCATGGGGCCGGGATCTATCCACCGTCACAGCTACACCCCAAGTGTCTCCCCACAGCACTTCCACCGACCAGGTGAGATCACTCATCATCACCGTGCACATGATTCTGCTTTAAAAGAAGATTAACAAGTTGCCATGAGAAAAATCATAACATATTATTGGCAATAGAAAATCAAAACACAAGATTAGTAAGCCACTACTTTCTTTTATCAGTAGGTTTGCAAATTTTATTGAACCTTTGGAGATAAAACAAACAAACCAGGCTAGACAAAATATAGGCTTGTGTGCGTGTGTGTGTGTGTGTGTGTGTGTGTGTGTGTTTGTGTGTGATCTTTAATCTTGGTGAAGGATTTAGGAGTTATTCCTGATGAGGTGACTACTCCCCTCCCCTTACTTCGATCTTCTCTCCATCTCTTTTTCTACTTTTTCTCCTCCTCCTCCTCCTCCTCCTCTTCCTCCTCCTCGTTGTCTTCCTCTTCCTCTTCCTGGGAGAGATTGACAGGCGTAACTTCCTTTCTGTCAGGCTCCCGGTTCTCCTCCCCCTTTTCTGACCACTTTCTCCCTATAAGTGCAGGTAAGCCCCTCCCCTTCCTCCTTCTTGGTTCATCTCCTCTTGTCCCTCTCCTAACCTCTGAGGACGTCCACCTGAAGTGCCAGAGCTTCTTATCTGCGGCGAGCTAACCTAGCTTGGCTAGCTCCCATTCATTCCTCTTCTCTCTCTTTCTCCACCTTCTTACTCCCTTTCACTTTTCAGTGCACTTTTCATGTTAAAGGGTCCCATATCTGACCACCGAGTTGATAAGCTATTACAAGCAATCCCCTTCTTAATGTAGAATATAGAAATCCTCGTTCATTTAAATTGAAATACATTAAATACATTTTAAATATCTTGTAATGGCTTACCAACATCACACCTGCTGGTAAAAATAGTTGCCCTTTAATGTCTCCATCAAGAGATACCATTACTGTATTCATAACTGAATACCCTTAATAATACTTAGGTTTAAACCTTCACTATCAAAATATTATACTGCAGGTATTTACTCCATTTAAATGTTTCTGAACTAGAACGTCTCTCTGGAAGAAACTACCCCTTTGCAAGTCAATCCATTGCTGTAAAGTTAGTCTATGAATGGTTTATTGTGGACGACTCATTGCTCTCCTACTCCTCAGAGCTGCTGAATAAGACGAGACAAGTTTAGAATAGGAGTAGCGGACACCTGTCATCTGAACTCGGACCATGATTTAGACGTGTTCCTATGGGGAGCCACACTGCCCGACAGGGACAGGAAATAAACACCTGAAAAAAGGGACAATGAGTTCTGCTGATTGAGGTGCTGCAGCCCCAGGCTGTTGTGGCCCAGCACATTTAAAAGCAGATGTCTCCTGCTTGTGGATCTTACTTCCTTCTTTAAACCTTCCTCTGCAGAACATCAAGACAACCTGTACATGAAGCCCCCCATTTACAAACAGCATGGTAAGCTCTCACACACAAGTGTGTGTGTGTGTGTGTGTGTGTGTGTGTGTGTGTGTGTGTGTGTGTGTGTGTGTGTGTGTGTTTGTCGATAGGTGTGTGTATCGGTGGGTGGTTTGATGGCATGTGGGTATGTGTTTTTCAGGCTAGTCTGGGTATGGTTAAATTGTTTAACTCCATTCTCCACATACATTCAATAAAATATATGTATATGTAATATAATAATATGTAAATGTATAACAAAAAATAAGAATTGAATTGAGTTGTGAACCTGTAGGCTTGGCAGAGATGGAAGACTCCCTAACCCCTACCTGCTCCTCAGGACATGAAGGCCTATCTGGGTTTCCTAACTAAATCAAGTGTAGGGTTGAATGCCAGAGCTTGTGTCACAGGATTAAAGGTCCTCTTGCAGGATTAAAGGTCATCCATTAGGGCTTAAAGGTAAACTACTAGGGGTTGATTGTTGGTTCTCCTGTAGACACGCCTCAAGCTGCCTACCAGACCTCCTCTCTGCCTGGCCACGGCCGCCACAGCGGCTTCTTCTGTCAGGTATGAACCAGGGGCACACACACACACACACACACATATAAACACACACACACACACACACACGCACACACACACACACACACACACACACACACACACACACACACACACACACACACACACACACACACACACACACACACACACACACACACACACACACCCACATACATAACCACACACACTCTCCCTAACTCTAGCGTTTGTCTTTAAGTCACGTAGAACTCATATGAGTTCTTAGGTCTTGCACGTTGCACCACAGAAATTAGAAGAAATTACTAGAAAAAATAGACATATTTTAAATAAACTATGCTACTTACTTTCCTTTAAAACACACAGAAACCCTGGAAATGCATGCTAATGCAGGTAACAAACTAACCTCTTGATGTTTACCTGTCTTCTTTCATGTGTGATGATGAAGCAGTATGGATATCCATACCACCAGTATGGATACGCAACGGATGGAACTACTGGTGAGATGCTGGAATAGGGGAATCCAACTGGGGAAGATAAATAAATCATGCATATATTCTTTAATTAATAAACAAATACATAAATTAAGTTGTTGCAATTACAAAACCATGCCATACATTTATCAGAGTAGGCAAACAACATAATAGCAAATAAAAACAGGTTTATCAAGTTGATCATATATTTGTTGTTCCCAAAATAACGTATACATGATATTAACTAGGCCCAGAATAATAACAAAGAAGGAAAAAAAATGCTAACTGCTAAAGTGAACTTGTAAGTTCAATGTTCTCGTCAAATGGAAAAATAATGGTTTGGAAAAATAAAAATGTATTCAGTGTAGTCAAACCCAACTTGGCTAGTGTCCACACAGCAAGTAGCAGTAAAAAAAAATAAGGACAATAGAGGAGTATAGAAGACGTTTAGTACTACTGTAGTGGGTATAGAAGACTGCATTAAGTTCAATGTACAGAGTATAAAGGTTGTATTCCAGTGTAGATGATACTAACAGTTTCCCTCCTCTCCATCTGTTTGTCTCTACCAGGTTCCGAGGTGAGAGATCCTAAGTGGTACCTGGACATGGTACTTCAAACCCAAGTGTTCCCATTGGCTGTTCAAGGTAATGCTAACATACTATCCCTGCTCGGCGTGTAGCTGAGCCAACCTGCGTTCTCACAGCTGGACCGTGGCCTGTCCCTGCCCAACCTCCTGGAAAACACTGTGAGTACTACCGTAGTACTCAGTACTCTACCACAACTCTTACCTCAACACTGCAACTACTGTAGTACCACTGCAGTACTCTACCACAACTCTTACCTCAACACTGCTACTACTGTAGTACTACTGTAGTACTACTGCAGTACTCTACCACAACTCCTACCTCAACACTGCTACTACTGTAGTACTACTGCAGTACTCTACCACAACTCTTACCTCAACACTGCAACTACTGTAGTACCACTGCAGTACTCTACCACAACTCTTACCTCAACACTGCTACTACTGTAGTACTACTGTAGTACTACTGCAGTACTCTACCACAACTCCTACCTCAACACTGCTACTACTGTAGTATTACTGCAGTACTCTACCACAACTCTTACCTCAACACTGCTACTACTGTAGTACTACTGTAGTACTACTGCAGTACTCTACCACAACTCTTACCTCAACACTGCTACTACTGTAGTATTACTGCAGTACTCTACCACAACTCTTATCTCAACACTGCTACTACTGTAGTACTACTGTAGTACTACTGCAACACCCAACTTCAACTCTTACCTCAACACTGCTACTACTGTAGTACTACTGCAGTACTCTACTACAACTCTTACACACACCTCCCACTACGTGCTCCTGGCGAGCTGGCTGTCGCCCTGTGTGGTTGACTCTGCCATTGGTGTGTCAATGTGTTTATGAACAGCTGTAAGCCGCTTTGGATAAAAGAGTCTGCTAAATGCCCTAAATGTCAATGTCAACACTGTGCAAGTACTGCTACTATAGAAATACTACAATATTCTACTACAATTCATTACTTCTTACCTCAACCTGCTGATTGCTGGAGTACAGTGCAGTACTACACGCACACACACACACACACACACACACACACACACACACACACACACACACACACACACACACACACACACACACACACACACACACACACACACACACATTTCAATGTCTTTATTTGTTTCCGCATTTATAAAATACATTGCAGGGGCACAAATATTTTCAGTTGCTTTTGATACCCTACATCCTCGAAACAACATGTTGTAATGCTTGAGTCAAACACACACACACACACACACACACACACACACACACACACACACACACACACACACACACACACACACACACACATAAAAACACACTTGATGTTAAACTTTCAGTATCTGGGTTTTGTCATGTTATGTTGGGTTTGTGTCTTTCTTTTTTACAACCGATAATTAACCAGGTGTACCCTTATGAAGTACTGGCTGTCACCCCTAGAGGGCGGGCCAAACTCCCAAAGAACGTAGACAGGACGAGACTCGAGGTAACGATGAGTTCAACAGTTTTGTTCATGAAAAAAAAAAAAATGCTCCTCATTAATAAATGTAACCTTCAAGTATCCTTCAATCTATTGAACTTGTATCTTTCATCTCTCTCTGATTCTCTTTAAGCGCTATCTTTCTCCGGACTCCTTCTACAAAGTGTTTGAGATGAACTTCCAGGAGTTCAACCGGCTTCCTCTGTGGAGACGCAACGACCTGAAGAAGATAGTGAACCTCTTCTAGTCTGAGAGGCTTGTCTCATCAACTAACTCAACGACCTGGGGAAGATGTGAACCTCTTCTAGTCTGGAGGCTCATCTCATGAACTAACTCCCCCTCACCGTCGCCTTTTGGTTTCATTGTTCCTCAGCTTGAATTGAAATGATTTTACCAATTCTTTGTCATGGGGTTTGAATGTTTAGCCTAGGCCTACTTCTGTGTACTTCTGTGTCATAAATCCCCTCCTTAACACGTTTTCGGTACTGATTTCCTGGTACTTTTGTAGATATCACTTGACTTTATGGAAAATTAAACAAGGTAAATACTTTCTTGCAACATGATTCCCCAAGAGAAGTTAGTTGGAAAAAACAGCCTTACTGTATTAGCCCATTCCTCAACAAAACACTACTAACATGCACCATCTTTCCATTTAAATCCTTTAACTTTTATTTTCCAAACATAGGCGGTCCTTTTGATTAGAATTAGAATTGTTCAGTATACGAGATAAACACAATAACTGCCATTTACAGATTAATTGTGTGATCGAAAGATGAAACAATCAAAGATATTATGTCTTTGGTGTCCCACCTGATGCCTTCACACTCCTGTTATGAATGTTCATTTATATTTAACCACAATTTAAAGGAAGCTATGCTAAACCACTGTTTTGTGGCACGCAAATAACAGGTTAACTGTTTAAACAAAAAGTTGATGCATAGTTTTTTTCCTGAGGACTATAGGCAAGACCCACATTTTAAAATACGTTGAATCATTATAGGACAATAAAAAAACAATTTAAAGGGAAATGTAAAATGAAAATAGAACGCTAAAATGAATAGTGACCCTGTGTTGGCAGACACACAGAAGTGGAAGTTTCGACCAAATGGGACAGACGATCTGGCTTACAAATGATTTAAGGCCCCCTTTCGACACTTCCATCTTTTCACTGAGCAGTGACGCTACATTATATACATGGCTATACACACCATGCTGTGGGGTCGTTGGTCTGTGCTGATTCTGACCAGCAGATGGCGCCTTGGCTCCGTGTCAAGAGAAGCCATTGGACTGAACGAGCCTGCAGGGCTCAGAGGTCAAAGGTCAGGACAGCCCTCAGAAAATAAACGGATGTATTGGAAACAAACCAGGGCTGTTCCAGAAATATCTCCCACTATCATTGACTCGTATTGTGAGAGTCTCAGGGTGGTTCAAAAGCATGTAGTGTTGCCGTGTAAAACCAATTTTACATACATATTTGTATTTTTAACACCCGCCAGATTAATGTATAATAAGTAAGAAGTATGATATTCATAACCAAGCACTGTTATTCTTAGGCATATCCAGGTTTAAAACCTACGTTTTATTTGAAATTAAAAATAATTCAATATATAGCAGCCTTGTCTACATTGAACCACACACTGATGAGAGAGGATGGATCTTTATCTTTATTATGGTTCTGATCCAGTTTAGGCCTCGCCAATGGATGGTAGTGGTAGTGCAGTATGCCTTTTGTAGTAGTAGTAGGCCTAGACTACTATGCCTGCTGTAGCAGCAGGCATACTGTAGTAGTCGGCATTGTCTACTATGCCTGTTGTATAGTAGTTCTAGTCTACTCTGCCTGGACATAACGCAGTGAGTAGGTTGAGCCTGTTTCATATATTTACAGGGTGATAGGAAATAGGGAATGATTTGATGCCCTGTTGGCAATAGATAGCAAAACAGAATTTTCAATCATAATCTGACTGATTACCAATCTAAACTCAACATTTTTTTTGTCTCTGGTAAAATAAGAGTAACAGCCATTTTACTAATATAATGACGTTGGTGAAGAAAAAATAAAAACCTTGCCGGAAGTTTTTGTTGTCATGGCGTTGACATGAAGGCCTACCCACCGCCCACCCACCCTAGACGCACCGGGGGGTCGCAGGAATGGACCTATTAAAGAAGGCCGTCTGCAGGATGCGTCACAACACGCTCTTCCCCGGAGGAGGAGGACCCTCCTCTCTGGTTGGGCGAATTCGCTGCCGATCATCCTGCTTCTCCTGTAGCCCCGCCTCTTCATTCCACTGCCTGTCTGTCCGAGGCTGGGATCTCTACGAAAATACCCCTAACCCCCCCCTCAGAGAACAGCCATACTACTGCGAAACGGAACTGAACTGAGAGGCCATGAAGCCCGCGACATGATCCAGCGCGTAGCGGGGATTGGGACGTCGGAGCGTGGCGCTGCGAGTCGTGAACTCCTGTCAGGAAGGAGAGGACTTCACGACACCAGTGCGTAGTGGTGTCGAGAGACGGGCGGTAACGTGGAGCCCTGATCCGACCGATGGAGCTGACGGGACGGCTGCGGGACCACAGCAAGAGGCCGACACAGGGTCCCCTGTGAGACCCCCTGTGAGGTCCACATCTCCCCGTTGGAGGAATCCCCCGACGCCCAAGCGGACGCCTCGACGCGTCTGCCTCAGAAGACGTCCTTCCGCTTTACAGACGTTGTGTTTTCTCGGTTCCCAAAGTTGGGCTCTCTCTCTCAGTGAGCAGGCAGGTCCCGCCGTTGGACAGGGACTAGGGTCGGTAGGACCACCTGGACCGTGGAGGTCCTCTCCATGGAGGCCTGGACGTCGCCACACTTCAACCCTCCAAAGATTACTCTGATGCACAAAGTTGCGTAATTATTGCATCGCAGCATTCCGCGGTTTTTGAGGAACTCTTAGACTTTGTTTTGTTGTTGTGTTGTGGCCCAAAGTGTCTACCCAACGTCCATCATGTCATCTAAAGACGGCACATGTCGGAAGTTTCAAGCCAACATCTTCAACAAAAGCAAATGCCAGAACTGCTTTAAACCCCGAGAATCGCATTTGTTGAACGACGAGGATCTGAACCAGGTAAATCATTGACCTAAGAGCAATTTTGAAATGACGATACAGTGCCAAATGCCACTCATAATCAAAACTCATGATCATTATTTACTTATGAGGTCAGATGTTGACTTGGAGGGCGGGGTAGTTAATTAGACGGGGATCATTAATTGGACGGAGTCCTAATTGTGTTTACATACCTCTGGTCTGTGGTTCATATAAATGACTATCCTATCATGAAATATGTCTTTACGTTCATTTCATGGATGATAATGATAATGATGATACTACTACTACTACTACTACTAATAATAATATCCTAATAATGACCTTTTGGACCCAAACTGTCAGCAGTTCAGGACTACATTTAGATTCAGTTTTGATTCAGTCCCTCTGTTATTAACTTTAAAGCAGTAGTGCGTTGGATTTATTGGACCTGACTCAATGCATGACTAATTATTATTATTACTATTATTATTATTATTATTATTATTATTATCGTTACATAATGGCTAACTGGCAACAGATCTGTTTATAGGCTTCTGGCATTTATGATACAGACAGAACCACCTCGTGTATCATAGTTACTAGTTACATATCGAGTTACAGGAAAGGCTGACTAGAATGAGTAGGATGACTAAAAGCATGCCCACTACTGTGGGCGATTCTACCTACGGCGGAAACTTTGGAGCCTCAATAAAGTTAGTGGTGTCCCTGGGACAGCACCCCCTCCACAGACATTCTTCCTGCGGTGGGACAGTAACGGGGCGGCCAACAACACGCAGGCCTGAATGACAGCCTTTAGCTAGCCGAGGGTAAAAGCTGACCTAGTTCCAGCACCTCAGGAACGCCACTCAGGAGTGCTTCTCTCAGGCCTCCCGGGGGAGACAGAGCTAGAGAGGGGAAGTGAGAGAGTTGTTTTTCCTCTCCTAATCTCTCAAACCTCCCTTCTCCCTCGCCCCCCTCATACAGTTTCCACTTCCATGAATATCACTAGTGGAAAATAACTATCTAAATAACATGTTTGTACAGTTGTGGGCCTATATTATGCTGGCTGTCTCTTTTCTTCTTAATGGGAACAAATTAACTTCTAAATCTACAATAAATGTAGTCATATGTTTTGGCTTCTTGATTCATGTAGTTTATTATGTAGTTTCTCAACATTTCAAGAGTAGACGATGGACACAAGGGAGCCTACAGCATTGGCGATGTATTGCGAGTTCCACATGCATAAATCCTGATATCTCATAGAGGTAACCATCATATTATGGTATGGGATGGTTCTTGAACACTTATAGCACAATTAGGTTGTATACTGTCATACCATGATGGTCATATATAGGGTTATAGGCTGTCATCACAGCATAGAGTTGTATGCTCTCATATCATGATATGTATACTGTAATATAGGGTGCATATTAATTAATTGCGTATTAATTGAAATGGAGATTATGACCTCTACAATTAGCTGATTTTGAATTCCCAGAAGCTAGAATCGAAATATCAAGAAAACGCAACGTACATTACATTATTATTATTCTGCGTCACAGAATATTAACTGAATCTACTATTTGTTTAACCCATTGAATAACAACAATCAGAAAATCAGGCAAAATAATGACGATCCTATTATCTTGCAGCCCTACTGTCATAATTATATTCATATTATTCGTTAGTCATATTGCTAAATAGCGTTGTGTAGTGTCATATCATAATTTTGGGTTCTTACTGCCATCGCAGTATAAGTTAACCTGATAGCTATGACAGCATTTTTGTGACTGTTTGACCTTGAAAGTGTCGTGTTGTTAGTTTCACTGAGTTTGTTTGATTAGCCATGAATCTGTGATGTGTGTGCGGGTGGTTCTGGGGAAGGGGGAGGGGGGGGCACCACAAGGTCAGCTAGCCTCTCCCAGCGCTGCTCTAACTAACGGCTCAATCGCAGGCTTAGAGGAATTAGCGACACGGTTTGGTTCGTTAAGGTGTTTAGTGTGTTGACGCTGGGATTTGTGGAGCTCGAACAGACTAGGTTCCTCTAGTGCTGCCTTGACCAATGGGCCGCAGAGCTACAACCACAGCCCCACTGGTGGTGGTTTGGATTAGTGAGAGCTTTGGAAACGGGCCCTTGATGAGTTCTGAACCCTGGCTGGCATCTTGCTCTTCACCAACCCTCTGCCTGTCCACCTGCCGTCCAAATATGAGACACGCACACACACACACACACACGCACACGCACACGCACACGCACACGCACACGTACACGCACACACACACACACACACACACACACACACACACACACACACACACAGCCGTCAGCCTGATCCTGACGCTTTCTGACGGCGCAGCATGCCTTCTTTCTGTTTCGTCTCCCTTCTAGCTGAGCCTCGGTGTTGTGAAGGATACATTTTATTTGTATTAATAGAACAGCATACGTCTTGGTTCTTCTCGATTCAATAGGCATGTATAACTTTCAAAGGCTTCCATCTCAAAAGCCTTCATGGTTCATTATCATCTGTTAGAGCCGTCTGAAACGGTTTCATTTGATTTGATCTCAGGTTACAAACCAAACATGAATGTGTTGAGCGCTTGTTTTCATACGAAGGCATTTTGTTGGCCTTGGTTAAGCAGCATCACCTTATCGCATCGCTGGTATTCTTCTGGACAGGATAGTCTAGTGGTTCGGGTGTTTGACTCCTAGCCAAAAGGTTGTTTGTTTAAAACCCTGATGTCCACCTGGTACTGGATGCCCTCACCCCTACCTGCTCCTTAATGTAGAACATCGAACGTGTACTGGTCCTGTAAGAATTGCCCATAGTTAGTTAACTGTAGAGGATATAAAACAAAAATAAATGGACCATTTTGAAATAATAAATCTGTGCTGGAGTTGTCCAGCATGTAAACAGCTTCCTGTCCCCCCCCCCCCAGGCAAAACCCACCTATGGGGGATGGCTGCTCCTTGCCCCGGAGGGAACCAACTTCGACAACCCTCTCCACCGGTCCCGGGTGAGTATGCTGCTGAGTTCTCACGTCCTCCCAGGACACGCACACTACTGGCTACAGTAGTCCGCCGGCTACTGAAACTGTTGATGTTCTCGCGCGGTTTCCTGTGGGGGCAACAATGTTCAGGGCTTGGTGTTTAATCTTGGGGTTTGATGATTAGCCTCTTGGGGTCAGTCAATCCCAACGTTTCTCTCCCTCCTGTATGAATGAGGGTTACTCAGGTCAATCACACCGGTTTATTATTGCCAGTTCAAAAGGCTGCATTGGCCACACAGTACATCAGGCCTCACTCTGAGACCTCTGAAGGGGCTTGCAAACTTATCCCAATAAACACCATCATACCCCAGCATCAGGACCAGAGGGCCTGACCCCTGGGGGGTGGTTGCTGTTTTTTGTAAGAATTCATGTTGGCTAACTTCGGCCAACATTCTGAAGATGAGTGTTGTGTGGAATATAATTAGTGTTCAGTGGCGCTTTAATGCATGCTTCTGTTGACGCTCCTAGCATCTACACAGTGGTCTACAAAGCAACACAAGGAAGACTACTGGGTAACTTGTGTTCTTGCCCGAGGATTGGTTGATACAACAGGGGGATTAGCAATTGTCGTCTATTGATGTTATTCTGCATGGCAAAACCAACCCATCAATTAAAGATTTCAAACGACCGTCTGACGCATGTGTGGCCCTTTTATATGACGTGAGTGGTGAGTATAGCCGCTGATTTAAGGTTAGCGCTGATCATTAGCGTAGCCGCTAGGATTTAGCTCCGCTTGTTAGCCTCCAGCACGTCGAACACGGCCTTCCAGCAGACCGGGTGACGGGCGGTGCTGTAGCTGTGGTGGGATGAGAGGGGGCATTTCCTGTACTCAATCCAAGGAAAACAGCTCATTCTCAGGCGCTTTGCAGCCCAGTGTTGGAGGGGGGTCTCTGGGGGCCCCCCTCTTAGCTCCCCTGGTGGGGCAGGGAGGAGGGAAGTGGTTAGTCTGGGGTTGAGGGGGTGTGGGAAGGTTCCTGTTCCCAATGGACCACTGATGGCTTCCATATGACCCTGGAAGGGAGGAAGGGGGGAAGGGGGAGGGGAGGAGTGATTGCGACTGCTGGAGCATTCAACTCTGTGAGTAGGGATAACATGGTGTGTGCGTTGTGATAATGTCTGATAACTCTTCATGCTTTCCTAAAGTCTCTCACTGTTGTTACGCAGAAATGGCAGCGGCGTTTCTTCGTCTTGTACGAGCACGGCCTTCTCCGCTACGCCCTGGACGAGATGGTGAGTAACGCAACAGTTTTACACCAGTTTACACCCATTTCAACTCGTTCACACCAGTGCCAACCAATATAAACCATTTCCCACAAGTTCGCCCAGCGTGCGCCAGCTGTGGTGGTGCTGGTGTGTGCCGAGCGTTGATGTGGTTACTGGTGAACGCCCTGTGGGTCTGAAGGTGTGGAGCCGGGCTGCAAGCTCCTCTGTTCCTCCTGAGCGCTGTGTACAGTCTGGCATTCCTCAGGTCGACACACGCTCATGTAATCACCCCTCCTCCATGACATCAGGTGTGTGTGCTTGTGTTTGAGCACTGTCAACAAACCACAGCGTCCCGTGGTCACAGACCGCTAGGCTGGCCGGCTAGCTGTGTTAAAGGCCGCGCCGTGGTCGACGTTGAGGGTTGTTTGCACTGTGTGTGTGTTCTTTAGCAGGCTAGCCTGTTAGCACAAGCCGAAATGTCCGTCCCCGGAGTCTGGGGAACAGGACAGATGGGTGCTGTCCTCCTAGGGCTGGCTCCACGTGTGTGGGTTCCTCTGTGGTGGACTTTCTTCTTCAGCTTTGTGTGTGTGTGGGCGGGAGTGGACCCGGAGCAGCGGTGTTATCTAACGGTGGAGCAGGCGGAGGTCGCAGTGGAAGGCTTGCTTTGTGTTCGGCGTGTGTAGGAGTGTGTTTCTATGTAGGCGTGTGTTTGAGGTATGAACGTTCTATTACCGTGACGGTGCTGCAGTATATGGTGTTTTTGGAGGGGAAGGTAAAATGTACTATTGAGGTTGGTCCTGGTCCACTGTGTATAGGGTTAGGTATACTAGTATACTGGTTCTACTAGTACCAGCTTGGTTGTAGCAGTACTGGTAGTATCAGCTGTGGTTCTGGCCGGAAGCATCTCTCAACACGCATGAGATGTTCCCTGCTGCTATCACTGGCTCGAGTCTCACCCTAATGAGGGGGGAGAGAGGGTGAGGAAGTATGGGGGGGGGGGGGTAATTACAGAGAGTAGGACAAGATAAAGATACCACAATGAGGAAGGGGGTGGGGCTCTTCCTACCCTCTGCATCATGTCTCTCATCTCTCCATCGCCTTTGTATACATCATCAAACAGGGGGGGTTTAAAGATGGAGATCTCAAGTGTTGCTAAAAACAGAAGTGATGACGGCCAAAGATCGCTCCTGTGGTTCTCACTCACTCACTCACTCGTTCACTCATCATGTGTTATACATATCTCAATAAAGACGGCTTAGAGCAAACAGCTGTAACCAGTTAGCCACTGACAGCAAATACTCCTTCTTTTCTCTCTTTATTTGAATGCAGATTTGCAATAATTTGACTCGCTTTCACAGGCGTCACCATGACAACTTCACCTTAATGCTGTAGAGAACAGCCAATAGTCCTGGTCCTGGTGGTCTTTTGCAAGCCATGCATCAAAGATGGCGCCTTTTTTATAAAGGTTTTTCACAAAGCGTCCAACAGACAGACAGACAGACAGACAGACAGACAGGCACACACACACACAAACAGAGACCCAGACAGACACACACACACAGAAAGGCAGTGGTTTCACCTTGCTATGTGCTCTCTGAACAACACAATGTTAATGTGATCAGATGACCATGCGTTACGCTGCATTGACGTCGTCTGGGTGACCGAGGGGAGGTTTCTCGGCGTGTAGCGTCCACCACACATGGGTCTGGCAGAGTCCAAAGACTGGGCCGTCCGGGCTGTGAGGCCATATCCAGGGTTTGGGGCAGCGCTGAGCATTCGTCCGCCTTGGTGGCGCTGTTATTGGTTCATTATTGATTCAGCAGACCGCGGCGCTCTTCGTTGGTCAGGGACTGGGCCTCCCTCCCCAGGGGCTGGTTGGTCATAAGGGTTTCAACGGGACCGAGGACAGGTGGATCTGCAGAGAGAACCAACCTGACCCCCCCCCAACTCGGGGTTGTCCCAGGAAGCTAATGTACGTCCCTGTTGAAAATATGGTGGCATGCTAGGTTGGGCACGTGCTGTGTTTGGGTCTTGATGATGTATCATGATTGTTAATTTGATAAAAAAAAAAAAAGATATGATGGAATATTATAATTCATTTATTTGACACCATCTTGATACAATCAGAGTCTGGGATTTCGGAACCGTCTGAAAGTCCTTGAACAATTTTTCCACCTCGAAGGTGGTTGGATAATTATAACCATTCTATATTCCTACTAATCCATAAGTTAACATATTGATCATCATGGCATGCTCTGGAAGCATCACAGTCTAGATCTAGATATTTCTCCCTGATCGTCTAACCACAACCCCAGGTTTCCATGGCAACATGTTTTTCTTTTTTCCATCTTTTTCCTTTTTTCTTATTTTGTCTAATCATGGTGTGGGCAACATGTGACAAGGAAATGTCCACCCTCTTTTGTAAAGACCTGTCTCTGTCTCCCTGTTTCCCTCTCCTGGCCCTATGCCTCTGCTTCTGTCTTGCTATTCAACATGGATAGAATGTTACAGAATGTTCCTGAAGCTGAGTGCTGAGCCAAGGTTGAGCGCTGTTGTCTTATTGGTTCTACAGCAGATCCACACAGCACTCTGTCTCTGTGTGTTTCTCTCTGTCCTCAAATCCAAACAGTACTCCATGTCCTATGTCCAATTGGATTTGAGGAGGAGTTGGAGGGAAACAGTTTGGTAAGAAAATAGATACACACGTTTTACTTTGAGGACATTAAGAAACAATTAGATGGCAGAGTACATCGAGAGAGGTTGTTTTGGTGTGTCCTCCATGTCCTCTCAAACTAAGCAGATTGTTGTCCTCAAAAGGCAGGTGTGTGTGTGTGTGTGTGTGTGTGTGTGTGTGTGTGTGTGTGTGTGTGTGTGTGTGTGTGTGTGTGTGTGTGTGTGTGTGGGGGGGGGCCTTTACACACTCCCAGCGGGTAGTCTAACCCTGAACAGCAGACTCCCTTACACGCGGGTGATGATGTCCATGAGTAGGACTCCCTGAGTAGGATGTATCTAAAATGAACAATGCAGGTCGCTTTGGCTAAAAGCATCTGCTTAAAGACTCAAATGTTTAAGCAAAGTTCATGCAGACCATAGGCACTGATGGACCTTACCTGGTGTTTGTGCCCAAGTCTCCGTCTTTTACCATCTCTACCCATCATCTGCTTTCACCACAGATATTCACTTTCTCTTTGAAATTGCTTCATTTTCAAATACATGAGACACACACTCATGCACAACATTGCACCCACACATTCCGAACCATAACTAGGTCCATATCCCACACAACTCTTCACACAGAGAAAGATATGCCCACACATCCCTAAACACTTGTGCACACATGCCACCTACTCACACACATTAACACCACGTCGCTGGCTGGTGGAGCACCTACTTGTAAGAGACTCCTGTCAGGTGTGTGTGTGTGTGTGTGTGTACACAGTGATGGAGCCCTAACGACACTCGTCTTGTGAACTCTTGCACAACTGTTACTGCCACACATCATGGCGAGTGTGGACATAATTAACAACGCACTAGAACACACAGTGCGAGTGCTAACATAACATGCACAGTGAGTGCTAGAAATACTAGCAGATACACAGTAATACCCACTAGCATAGTGACTAGAACTAGTACAGTGAGCACTAGCACTAGCCATTGCTAGCAAAATAAGCACTTACGCAACAATCCCAGTGAATGCTATCCCAGTGAGTGCTAGCAGAGTGAATACAAACACGGTGTGTGAAGCAGGGCCCTGGCTGTGAACGCGGCCCCCTTGCAGCCCCTCTGAAGCAGCAGATTGAGGCTATTTTTACCAGATAGCGAAGGGCCTTTTGTCCTGCCTCTGCGTGGGAATGCAGAGCAGAGTGTTCTCGCTTTACTGCCGAGCGGAGGGAGGGAGGAGGGAGGGAGGAGGGGGGAGGGAGGGGTACTGTGGCGGTGGAGGCTGATCTCTACTCCATCAATTAGTGTGTGTGTGTGTGTGTGTGTGTGTGTGTGTGTGTTCGTGTTCGTGTAGCCTCTTGTTTAAGACATGGTTAACTAGTTGGATCAGGTTTTAAGTCTAGATGGAAGAAATGTTCAGTATTTGGTAAGGGGTTGCTGGTAGTATGGTATCAGTCTGTGGATGTGGTATGGTTGGAGTTAGCTTAGGGTTAAGGGACAGGGTAAGGGTTAGGGTCTTGCTGTGGCAGACTATTCTTAGAAGGTAATAGGGAGAAAAGGTTGGAGGTATAGATGGCTTGGGTTAGAATGAGGTTAGGGTAAGGATGGTTGGGTAGAGAGCAAGGCTGGGGTAGGGTTAGGAGGGTTAGGGTAGAGAGCGAGGCTGGGGCACTGGGGTAGGGTAAGGAGGGTTAGGGTAGAGAGTGGGGTCTGATGAGGAGGATTAGGGTGGTATGGTAGAGAGTGGGGCTGGGGGTCTGGGGTAGGGTGAGGAGGGTTAGGGTAGAGAGCAAGGCTTGGGTACTAGGGTCGGGTGAGGAGGGTTAGCGGAAGGCTAGCATGGCCAGTCATTCCCATGGTCCTTTAGGGCTTTGTGCGGCGATGAACACTGACCCCTTCTGTAATCCTGGGCTGTTTACATTCCACCAGATCAGTTGGTACTGGGGTGGGAGGGTTGTAGTTACCAGAGGACTCCCACACACTCTGTCTCCCCCCGGATCCAACCATACCCACCCCCTGACTGAACCCACACTCGGTCAACAAACACACCCCCGACGGCAAGATGGTCTGTTGATAGAAACGTAGCGATGACCAGGGTGTTCAGAAGGGATTTGGGGCTTTGATTCGTCTACGAAGCCGTCGCATCGGTTATGTCTTCTCTCTACGTCGTAGTGTCTATTTTTCTCCATGTTCTAAGTGGGTTCTCAGAGAAGGTTCTGGACTCGGGGAACTGCCTGAGTTCGTCATGGTGCTTCTGCCTGGTAAACCTGAAGGCCATGTTCTAATATTCAACATGTTCCAACATTCTTTATATTCCAATGTGCTAACTATCTCTATGTTCCAATGCTCCCTATATTCCCTATGTTCCAATGTGCTACATGGCATGTTCTGCTGGATTGTACAGCAAGACCACGCTATCTATTAGCTTCAGACCTGTTGGTCGGCACTGGCTTATCTCTTAATCTCTCTCTCTCTTGCTCCCTCTCATTCTCTCTCTCCCTCTTTCCCGGCCTCCCTCTCACTCTGTCTCTTGTTCTCTCTCTCTCCCTCGTTCAGATGAAGTTCTTATCAGCTCCGACCGGCTCTGTGTTGCTGCTTTCATCGCTAGAATCAAAGCAAACATGCTCCACCACCCTTAACTGGCCTCAACTAAACTATACTAACCTCTCCCCATTCACCCTGGCCACACTAAACTATACTAACCTCTCCCCATTCACCCTGCCCACACTAAACTAAACTAAACTAACCTCTCCCCATTCACCCTGCCCACACTAAACTAAACTATACTAACCTCTCCCCATACACCCTGCCCACACTAAACTAAACTATACTAACCTCTCCCCATTCACCCTGCCCACTCTAAACTAAACTATACTAACCTCTCCCCATTCACCCTGCCTACACTAAACTAAACTATACTAACCTCTCCCCATTCACCCTGCCTACACCAAACTAAACTATACTAACCTCTTCATTTTTAATAACTTCTCCATTTCTGCAGCAAGCCCCTCCGTCTCCCCTCTGCCATCACATGACTCCAGCATGACTCCTTCTCTTTATCTCCCAGCTCTTTCCCTCAGCTGTTTTCTTTCCCTCTCTTGCCGTGTTTGGTTGTGTGAGCTGTTCCTGGAATGCTGGAGTCCTGAGATCCTGCTGCTGCCTGGTAAACGTGCAGAGAGGACTCCTCTCAGGAGTTCTCTATCCTGATTAGATAAAGTGTGAACCTGGATACCATAAAACAATTGTTTGTATTGACTGGAAGGGCCTGGGAGACCTTTGTTACTGACCAACCTGCACTATCAAACTATATCAAACCTGTGTGTTAAAGTTGGCCGTCCAGCTGCTGTCCCACATGGAGACTCTGGGGTACAACGTAGTCACTGTCGCTCTGGGGTACGGCGTAGTCACTGTCACTCTGGGGTACAGCGTAGTCACTGTCACTCTGGGGTACAGCGTAGTCACTCACTGTCATTCTGGGGTACAGCGTAGTCACTGTCACTCTGGGGTACAGCGTAGTCACTCACTGCCACTCTGGGGTACAACGTAGTCACTGTCGCTCTGGGGTACAGCGTAGTCACTGTCACTCTGGGGTACAGCGTAGTCACTGTCACTCTGGGGTACAACGTAGTCACTGTCGCTCTGGGGTACAGCGTAGTCACTGTCACTCTGGGGTACAGCGTAGTCACTGCCATTCTGGGGTACAGCGTAGTCACTGCCATTCTGGGGTTCAGTGAAGCTTGTCCCGGTGATACCGGTCCTTCACCGGGTGGTGAGACCAGGTCCTTGGCCAAATGCAAGGCTCAGACGCAAACCGGCCATTTCTAATTTTAGTTTAGAGGATATGGCAGCCTTGAGTGTGATGGATCTCAGGCTCCAGGGCTTTAAACAGCCGGTAGGTTTGCAAGGCTTCTCTCTTCAGGATGCCTACAAGTACACCCGGGGTCATTGGGATTTGAACCCAGAAACCTTCAACACAGTGTAAAATATCCTAGAGCACTACTACTCTCTTGCTGGTAGTATGGTGTCAGTCTGTGGATGTGGTATGGTTGGAGTTAGCAAGGCTCAGACGTGTGTGTGTGTGTGTGTGTGTGTGTGTGTGTGTGTGTTTGTGTGTACCAACACGCTATGTAAGTTATTTGTTTGGTTATGGGCAGGAGTGTTATCTTGCATGTTTAGCGGTGTGGGAGGAAACCCAGGTGGACACAGAAACACCGGGAGGCCCGTGAAAAGGCCGTTCTGAGAGCATTGCTAGCCATCAAGCCAACATGAAACCCCCTGTGTTCTGCTAGGGGTTGGCTGGGCTGCTGTTGGTCCTGCAGGATCAGGACCCGTCTGTTCTGCTGGTGGTCCGGAACACCAGAACACCCTGGGTTCTGCTGGTGGTGGTCCGGAGCACCAGAACACCCTGGGTTCTGCTGGTGGTCCGGAGCACCAGAACACCCCCTGGTTGTCCCAGTGCAGTGGTGGAATGTGTCCTTATAAACCCAGAGGAAGAAGCGCATCCCTGCTGTTCCTCAGCCAGTGGAATACATTAGAATATATTCAAGTTGAACTTCTTTCAGTCGCTTTTGAAGTCTTTTTTTACCTTCAGTCTTTCAGTTCATTCGTTTAGTTTTCTTTTTACGATCTTCCAGCTTTTTTTTTGTTTGTTTGTGTGTGTTTGTGTGTGTGTGTGTGTGTGTGTGTGTGTGTGTGTGTGTGTATACAAACCAGACTACTCATTTTTATTTTCAGATAATTCACATTCAGTCACCACTCTCTTTCTAGCTTTCACTCTTTCTCTGTCTCTCTCTTTCTGTCTTTGTCTCTGTCTTGTCTATAAATCAACCCCCCAACTATAAAATCTTCTCTCACAGCTTTTCCAAACCCTCCGAGCCCCAGGGGGTGAGAGAGGGAGAGGGGGAGAGCAAGGCTTCTCAAACCAATAAAACCAGCCGGGAGGGAGGGAAGAGGGAGTCAGTCAGTAAGTAGGTGGGGAAGGAGGCAGTCAGGCTGTGACATGGAGGTTATCGGGAGTCAGCCCTCCCCAGCAGGCTTTCTGTAATGTGGGCGTTACCGTGACAACCGTCCTACTCAGCTGCAGCACCTCAGTGAGGGTGGCTGGTCAGCCCTAACCTTAGCCCAGCCCGCACCTGTCAAGGCAGTCCATCGGACGGCTGCTAAATGATGGGAGGTTCCAGGTGCTGAGCGACTTGAAGACGTGCCTGTTCATGTGTTCATACTGCTAGGAAACAGATCTCAGACCTGCCCATTTGCCTTCTCCTTCTCTCCTAAACAAGCAAGGGAAACCCTGTTTGGAAGCAAACTGACCCGGATAGCATCGGCCGAGTCAGTAATGATGATGAGCCTTCGTCATCATAATAATGACAACACTGTAAGCACTATTTATCTGCATGCTCCTTTAGAACAGTTTTATATTGTCTCTCTGCCTACCTCGCAGGAAGGCCGACAGATGCCACCAGCAGCCGGGCTCTTGTTGTTGTCTCTCTCTCTCTCGCTGGGTCTCTCTCTCTGTCTCTCTATCTGTCTCTCTCTGGCTTGTGTGGAGGATTGGAGCAGCTTCTGGACCAGTGCCTGATCCATGCTGGCCCAGAACCAGCCCAGTCTGTTAGCCTTCTACTGCAGGGCTGCTTGTGTGGGACTGCCGGCATGTTAAATGCTTTGCCCTGATTCAGAGGACACTCTTGAGTATCTTGAACCAACCTTTACTGATGCTCTTTACTGCAGACTCAATGTGTGGGCCAGGGTAGTCACGGGGTCAGGGTGTGCCTGAGAGGCTCTGTGTTTGAACCCTAAGGACCAGTCCATCTGTGGTATATGGGTATGGACTACTTGCTTATGATAAAATAACCTGCTAAATATTATTTGTAAACGGTGAAAGTATGTTGTACTGTGCACTGTGCACAAAATAACAAGTAAGCTGATGTGTGGCAAACAATCACGACTTGGAGTGTGTGTCGACTGAGTGGGCGTAACCATGGTGATGGTGACAGTATGAAAATAGGCGTACAGTGAGTGACAGGAAGCTCGGCTCGAGGAGACAGAAGGGATTGGACAAGTCTGGGCAAACGAAGAATCACTCTCACACTCTTTCTCACACATAGACACACACACACATTATCGTCCTACACACTCAGATCATCATCCTCCTCTTCCTTCTCCTCTGCTCACTATGATTGGTCTCCGGTTGGATCTCTCTCGCTCTCTCGCTCTCTCTTGCCTCCCCCTCCTCACCTCTCCCGTTCGCCCACTTCAAACATGCATGTTCCAGAACACTCCTCCGCAGCACATTGTGTGTTTCACGATATAGATAGTAGGGCTGGGTAAAAATATCGATTCATCAATGCACTGCAATTTATTTGTTCTCGATTCAATTTCGATTCAGATTTTTTGGGAAATCGATTATTTCGATAAAAATAGAAGAAAAAAGCATACTCAGTCATTGTAATCTAGAAGCGAGTATGCCTAAATGTGCATGCCCTTTTACATTTGTCCATGTTGTGATTATTGCTTTTATGCTGCAAGTTTAGCTCAGGAACAATACTATACAATGGTGTATTCCCTTTTTGCTAGTTAAAGCACAATGAAATGGTTAATTCATTTTGAAATGGTTAATTCTAAATAATATTTAGGTATTTTTGTCATCTGTACGTATTATTGAATCGACATCGAAGCAGTTGGATCTATATTGAATCGATATCGATATCGAATCGCATCAAGACCTAAAGAATCAAATTTAAGTGAATTGTGAGGTACCTGACAATACCCGGCCCTAATAGATGGATATATAGAGATATACATGTGTATGTATACAATATGCTGTATATGTGAATACCGTAGGCTGGTCATGTGACCAATCTGGACATTCTTTTGGCAACAAACCCGACCAAATATCTAAAATAGGCAATGCTGCGTTATCATTAGCATGTCAACCTGTGTGAGATTATTAACATTGATTAGGTATCTGTGCATTGGTCATTACTACAATATTATTCAGACAAAGCATGTGGGCACGTGGCCCGCCCTTTAAAACCAGTACTGTGGATGGTTTGTATGGGTCTTCTCTGGAGTGTGGGTGTGGGTTGGTGTCTGTGTGGTTGGGTGGGTGTCCGGTTTTGGGTGGGTGGGTGTGTGTGGGTGGAGCAGGATCCCTATCAGTGTTGGTTGTGGGGAGCTAGTGTGTTTACGTCTTGTTGTCCACGTCACTAAGGAAGTGGGGGCTAATTGATGTTACCGCCGGCCAAAGGGTGAGTCAGAGCGAGCCAGCGCCAGCTGGTTCCGCACCGCTCTTCCCGTCAGAGCGGGTGGAGGACGCTGATGTCAACCTGGCAGCAACCGCAGACGCCCGTGGTCCCCGCCTGTCAACACACAGGTGGTTGAGGAGTAGTGGTCTCATATTGGGCTTTCATGAAGCTCCCAGAACAATACCAAAGTTCAAGATTAGATATAACCCTTTAGATAGGAGTTCAGGTTCAGGTTAGAGGCAAGATACAGGAAGACAGTTTATCTCGACTGCATACCTTGTGTGTGTGCGTGTGTGTGTGTGTGTGTGTGTGTGGGGGGGGGGGGGGGGGGTTAGAGACGGGTCATTAAGGAGAGGAAGGGGTTAAACAGTACAGAGGCAGATCATTAAGGTCAGGAAGGGGTTAAACAGGTCATTAAGGAGAGGTAAGGGTTAAACAGTACAGAGACAGGTCATTTAGAAACAGGTATGGGTATGACAGTGAATACAGAGACAGGTCATTAAGGAGAGATAGGGGTTAGCTCTTGGTTTAAAGGCTCAGGGAGAGTGTTTACCAGTGTGTCTTGGCACTGTGTCCATGGGCCGTTAACCAGAGAAAGTGGTTGTGTAATCCAAAGCCGTGATGTCAGCACAGACCAATGAGCACAGGCGCTGCGGGGAGTCTGTGTTCGTCATGCGTGTGTCATCCATGCCTCAACTGTTGATAAGAGGTGACATGCCTTCTGGCAAACCGCAAGGCCACACTCCTGGTATATGTGGCCACACCCACAACACTCACTGGCCACACCCACAACAGATGCTGCTCCACCTGAGAAGAACAAGGAGCCAATGAATCAGTCGCCATCTGTCCCCCCCCAAACAGACCAGTGACTCTTGGTTCTCTCTGTACCTCATTGGTAGCCGGTGACTGACTGGCTGACTGCACTGTTCCTACTCCACAAAGGGCCCCTTTGTGCAGAGAATAGTCCCTAGTAGAGGGGCCCAGGGGCCAGAGAGGTGTGTGTGTTGGGCCGGAGGGGCCTCTCCGGCCAAGTCTGCTGGAAACAAACGGAAGCTGCTTTCAGCTTTTCAGCGTCCTGTACATGTTCTGTGTGTCCTGTGCATGTTCTCTATGACCTCTGCATGTTCTGTGTCTATGTTACGTGTAGCCTTACATCACCAGACCAATTCGAAAATGTGTATTAATCTGGAACCTCTCTGTCTCTCGCTGACTCTGTGTGTGTGACCACCAGTTCAGCAGATTATCCCCACGTCTGTCAGTGCCAGGACCGTCATGTCAGGCGGATGTGTCTCTCCCAGCTGTCCTGGGGCCCTTGGTGGGGCCCTTCCTCTGTCAACCCCAGCTGACCCCTCCGTAGTCTCTGGTTCCTCACATCAAGAGCCCCTCTGCCCCATAGACCCCGTTCTGCAGGGTCAGGGGGGCAGAGTGCTGACTAACGCATTGTGAAGGGCAGTTGTCGAGCAAAGACAGAGGAGAACCCCCCAATAAATAACAGCTTCTACAGTAGTAAAAACAACACCAAAGAAGCTGTTATTAGAAGAAATGTTGAGTCTCTGTTGACCAACAGCTGGTCAACAGCATCGTTACGGCAGAACAGCAACTATAGATGCAATGGCCGCACGTTGACTGCAGAACTTAAAGGTCATGGGTCATTCGATCTCCAATGTCCACAGTCTACCTAGCATCCCTGAGCAAGATGCGCTTATCCCAACCTGGGTCTTAATTACCTGTGACTTGGTTCGCTGTAAGTGTCTTTGGGTAAAGGCGTCATCAACAGCAGTAAATAGCAATAGTCTTGATTAAATTGTTTGAGTATATGCTTGTGTCCGAAATGGCATACTAGCATACCAAATAGGATGGAGAGAGTAGTATGTAATACATTCAAAATCAACTTTTTAATGTTATTCTCGTCCAATCCCGTGAGTGGTCTTGAAGAACAGTAAGACTCGTACCACCGCAGTATGCCTGCAGAAAGCACGTCTTGGGCTCGCATATCAATGGTGCGCCAGCCTGAAGATCAGGCGAACTCGGGAGCTCATGTTTCATGTGCTCTGGCTCGTCTGGCCCCCCTTCCGTTCAGTGACATTTCCAGAAAACCCATCTCAGTTCGGGCCAACCACAACCGTTGATATAATACGGGGCGGGTTTAACAGCTGGCTCTTCAGAGGAGCAGCCAATGGGGGTGCTGTTGAGGCTTGATTTTCATAAACAACCAAGATATCTGCCGCTGATGTTTCCCGAGTTTCGTTGTTCATTGTGGTCTGCGCCCGTTGAGAAATTCAAAAGGAGCGGAATTCAATTCAAAAGGACTAATACGCGTCACATGGAGTGTGTAGTAGACCGCTTTGGATGCAGCCTGGGGACATATTTACACAAGGCCATAGGCCGTGGTCTTCAGATTAGAAATGAAAAATAAAGATAACATTGTTGTAGAAATACAAGAATCTTAAAATTATAATTAAAATGTTATAGAATATATCCAATATAAAAACCAAAGCTACTAAATAGAATACCCCACATTGGTACACACACACACACACACAGTTCTGGAAGAGTTTTAAAGCCAAACCCGGACTTGATTAGTGACATCCTGGCATCATCATCACCTTGTTCTGTCTCTCCTGTGGAGATAGTTTGTTGATATGTTCTCTGCTGTTCTCTCTGGGCTCCTCCTGGCGCTATGAGTCTGTGTTCCTGATTCTAGACTGATTGAAACCCTCCTATTATGCCCCTCCAGCCGAGCACCCTGCCCCAGGGAACCATCAACATGAACCAGTGTTCAGATGTGGTGGACGGGGAGGGCCGTACCGGACAGAAGAACTCCCTGGCCATCCTAACCCCAGAGAGGGACCACTTTGTCCGCGCCGAGTGTAAAGAGATCATCAACGGGTAAGAAGACCACCACCCATTGTGGGTGGCATCTTGCTCAGGAGGTAGAACGGGTTGGCTGGTAACCTGAAGGTTGCTAGTTCAATCCCTGGCTCCTCCTAGGGTGTCGAGGTGTCCTTAAGCAAGACGCCTCACCCTCACTGCTCCTGACGGGCTGGCTGTCGCCTTGCATGGCTGACTCCGCCGTCGGTGAGTGAATGTGTGCATGAATGGGTGAATAATAGGCAATATTTTAAAGCACTTTGAGTGGCCATTGGTTAGAAAAGTGCTGTATAAATGCAGTCCATTTACCATTTAACCCTTTGTTTGGTCTCTGTTTGAAGGATGACCCTGTCTGTGTCGTTTGGCCATTTGGCCCAGAATGTGTAATGTGAAGAAATACTGACAAAATGACGTCTCTATATAGTGGAGTCCTGCTGCTCGTCTCCTGGGCAGGTTAACACCGCTAGACACACAATCAGACCGAGATCAAGTCTTTAGTGACCCGCGTCACATTGCTGTAATTAAGAGCGTGACTATTTGTTGATTACCCAATAGGTTTCTGACCAAAAGATACAGACTTCCAAACTACATAAAGTTGAAGACAGCGCCATGCTACTTTACCACGGCTTGTTTTGATGTTGGTTCCTGGGCTGGGATTAAAATATGATGATTAAAAAAACGATTTTCTGACTCAAATTGCTCTTCATTTGATTGATCCAATATCCGATTAATTAAAGTCCCACATTTGGCACCTGACTTCTGTAAAGGTAAATCCTTCTTGAGGCTCTTGGAGCCCTCTCTTTTTATTTTTATTTTTATGAATATTTTTAATATGAATTAAAACTTAACTTATTCATTTAAATTCCAGTAAAGTATGCTTGAATTGTAAGTATTCCACACTTAAATATATATTTTTTACATGGCATCATTTGTTTTTCATTAAACAATATCACATTTCCTCACGGATATGGGTATGGCCCCCAGGGTCATATCATGCTCTGGATCACATTGGCACCAACAAACCATATCTGACCCTCCTAGAGGTGGAATGATGTGGGTGTCTACCCCCTGGTGGTCGTACCAGGGAGTGCTAATCCACCATTTCTCCTGGTCCTTATCTGACCCTTAACCCCTGAACTCTGACGTCACTCCAACCCCAGTGACCAGCTGATGAACACACACACATTTATACCATTCTAAAATAAGAATGCCTGAAATATATACATATTTTAAAACAAGTGTTCCAAAACAAGGATACTAAAAGAAGAGTTGGCCTGCTACAAAACCAGTATATTTAAAAAATAAATAGACTTAAAAACTATAAGATCACTTCATCAAGTGTACATAAAAAAAAGTTGATTTAAAATCCCCTCCAATGTTCACTCCATGGCAGAGTTTTGATCGGATTATGTTGGATCAGATTAGACTGGTATTATATTAATCTACAAGGGGAAATTTACGTGTAACAGCAGCAAAAAATATCAGAACATGCTTGTGATTAAAAAATATGATGAATGATGAAGACATTTGCCTTTTTTAAAAGGATAAGCAGCTCACAGGACAGCCTCTCCCTCCAGAGAGACGTTATGAACACAACGCAATAAGGGTCAGGAACTGAGGAGACAGATAAACTAATCCAAGGAGTTTATGTCCGCAATGTGAGGACGATGAGTAGATGGATGTCCAACCTGAATCTATTGCATCTCCTGTCATCCTCCTCTTCCTCTCTGTGATGAAGGTGTGGGCTGTGTGTTCTGGTCTCTACAGGTGGCAGGAGGCATTGACTATCTACCCCCGAACCAACAAACACAACCTGAAGAAGAAGCGCAAGGTGGAGCCCCCCACTCCCCAGGTAATACACCGGACCCTCCCTGTCCTCTCCAGGTGATAGCCTGACCCCCACTCCCCAGGTCATAGACCGGACCCTCCTCTCTTTCTCCAGGTCATAGCCTGACCCCCACTCACCAGGTCATACAGCGCATCTTCCATGTCCTCTCCAGGTGATGCTGTTTTAGCTTAGCCCCTTCTTTCTCCAGGTGATAGTCTAACCCCTGTATCTCATAGCCTGGGTCTTCGTTCTCCAGATTGTTTTTTCAAGGTTACAACATGACTCCTTTTGTCTCAAGGGTATACATCCTGACCCCCTTTATCTCCAGGTGATTAGCTGCGCCCATTTTCTACCATGTCACTAACAACTGATGATCCAGTTATCATTTAGCCTCATTATAAGAATAGGAATGAATTGATTTGTATGTTTTAAAAAGTAAAGCAATAGAGACCTTTAACATTAAGACTAGATGTTGAAAATGGAACAAGCGGAGACATGCTTTTATTTCTAGTCTCAGCTCTATTGATCAGCAATACTTTACCTCCGACGCTATCATCTTTGTTCGGTACAACAAAGCAAAATGAAAATCTGTAGGACCCTCTCACATAATCCTTTGGACCCCCTGTCGGACCCTCAACCTCAGCACAGCAATGCCCCCCTACAGATAGACCCTCGGAGCAGGGGGAGGGGGGGGTACTACGGTCACTCAAGTGTTGACGTCCACGGCCCTGACGGGGAGGCGTCCATGGTTCTCCGTACCTGGCGGAGGTGCAGGGTGGGGTGGTTCACGTGTTTGCCTTCTGGGAGGGTCTGGCTGAAGCAAACCCAGCGCATGTCGAGGAACAAACAAGGGCAAACAAGACACACAGAACACTCTGCTCTACTTCACACATTGATACTAGAGTGGATAAAGACGTAACAATACACTTAATTAAAGTCACACAGGAAATGATGGGTTCATTGCAGAACCAACAGGACAGTTATAGGAATAAGACTGAGAGTTCCATTAATGACAGCTCAACACTTGTAATCATTACAGTCTTCTGAGTTATAAAGAACAACTAAACAGTCAAATCCAGCCACATCCACAGCACCACCTGGTGGTTGAATGCTGTTCTTTTATTTTTTTTATTGGGGCCTGTAAATTCCTTCCTGTCCATGTTATGACCAGTGGGTTTATTTGGCTCTATCTAAGCCAATCAGAAACCACCTGCAGTATTGGTGGTTAAACCTTCCAGCCCGATGAAAAAGAGTTCTCATAACAGAGGGAAATAAGTTGTATCTTGTCTGAACTATTATTGGTCAGTTTAACCAATAAGGTGTCTTATTATTGGCAGGACACCATAACTCCAAACGGTCACTTTTCCACTGAAGAGTTGAACGGGCACGCTGTGAGTTGTGGCTCTAAACTCATTCTCCCCCTGTGCTGTGATGGTTGAATCCCACATCTTAATCCCCATCTTAATCCTAATCTTATCCTGATTCTGATCACATTCAATCCTGGTGAAGGGGGGTGTTCTCGACCTGTGTTATCCTCTCTCTCCCTGGCTTTGATGGTCTGTCTGTCTGTCTGTCTGTCTGTCTGTCTGTCTGTCTGTCTGTCTGTCTGTCTGTCTGTCTGTATCTCACTCTGTCCCTCTGTCTGTCTGTATCTCGCTCCGTCTGTCTGTCTGTCTCTCTTTGATTATCTGTCTGGTTCTCGCTCTGTCTGTGTCACTGGGTCTTTCTGTCTGTATCTTACTCACTCTCTGTCTGTGTGTCTATCTGGTTCTCTCCATGTCTGTCTGTCTGTCTGCCTTCCTGCCTCTATTTGTCTGTCTTTCTGTCTGGCTTCCTGCCCCCCTGCCTGCCTGTGTGTGTGTCTGTGTGTGTGTGTGTGTGTGTGTCTTTCTGTCTTCCCCTCTCTCCTATGCCTTGGAGCTGTTGTGTTAGCAGATGTGGGTTGGCAGAGAGCTAATTAATCTATGTGTTGAATGCTTGCACGTGTAGGTGTGTGTGTGTGTGTGTGTGTGTGTGTGTGTGTGTGTGTGTGTGTGTGTGTGTGTGAAATTCAGGTATGTCTACCGTCAAAGAGCTCTTTGTTCTTTTGTCGAGTTGTCCTTTCATTCTCTTATCTTTCTTTCTCTCACCCTGTCGCTTCTCTGTCTCCTTGTCTCCTTTATTAAAATGTGCTCTACTGGCCTGACAAAGCCGTTTGTATTGCCAGGGCATACAAACCATATAATAAAAAATAAAACCTTGTCACTGTCGTCGACCCTGTCTCGCTCTGTCGCTCTCTCTGGTGGGGGCGGTCCTCTTGTTAACTCCTCTCACCTCTTACACCATCATCCCCCTCCTCGCCCTCCTCCTCCTCCCTGCAGGAGCCTGGCCCGGCCAAGGTGGCGGTCACTAGCGTGGGCAGCAGCGGGGGTCTCTGCTGGGGTCCGGGGGGCGGCGGCGGCGGCGGCGGCGGCGGCGGTAGCAGCAGCAGCATTGCAGGCGCCGAGCGGGTCCCGGCCACCAGGGCCAGCCTGTGGCAGGACGAGGCCCCCGCCCGCTGGTCCCGGGCCCCCGCCTCCATCCCCTACAGCCGCAGCTCGTCCTGCATCAGCCAGCTGGACCAGCCCCAGGACCACAGCGGCCCCCCCGCCACCCAGGACGGTGAGCCGGGGGGGGCAGTGACCTCAGTGGCATGTCGTTAAGGGCCGGGAACAACGTTTCAACTGGCATGGTGCTCACACTACGCTTCAAACATGGCCGATTTAGACGGGGACTCGCTAGCGACTACTTATGGTCTCTGAGATGTTAAGAGGTGGAGTTTGAAGTGCCAGCCAACAGACGGCCGTTCAACACTCATAAAACATGTATTCAGGTTGAGAAAGGAAGAGAGCTGTTGGAGCTTAGAATCCGTTGATCTGTAGAACGCTGTAATCTGTTGTTGGACGCGCTTCAAGAGGTCAGCATCAGCCCAGGGTCAAAGTTGAAATGGTTGGTGCGTTGAATGCAGCATCCTGGTTCAAATCCATAAGTTTACATTAGCAGGGCTGGCCCCGCCCACCATTAAGGCTCAGCGTGTGGTGACGGCTTTAGAGTTCAAGAGGTCATGAAACCCTAAAACTGAATGTCGATGAGTTAAGTTAAGTTAAAGGGCTGGTAAAGCCACTTTTTCAGCTGGAATTGGGCCGAAGATTTTGGGCCATAGGTTCTAGGATGAATGAGGTGTTGCGCACCAAGGCAACTTTGTGATGCTTCTTTAGTACCGACGTGGTGTATGGGCGATATAGTGAGCGACGTTGTATATGAGAGCACCGTGGCGTTACACTGAGAAGATTCACCCTCAGTCTGATGCGGACATCCAAAATAATCCGCTGCTCAGACCCTTTTCCCAGCATCCTTCGGAAGCCAAAGGACGTCCTCCTCAAAATCAATAGCATTCCAAAAACGAGCTCCACACACCCACACACATCCACACACACCGTGGCGTTGTACTACAGGTGTTCCGAGAAGCCTAACCCTCTCTTGTCTACACAGCCCGGGCAGAGCTCCACACACCCACAAACCCCTCGCTGCTAAGGTCCCTTTGTCGTGATGTCGATGATACTTTCAGCCTCACACCCCCAGGTGTGAGGCTGATCAGCCCCCTTCCTGTGCCCCGGTGCCCTTTAATAACCTCTCCCTGCTCGCCCCCTGGTGGTCACAGACGGTGCGGTGGTGGTGGGCAGCGGTCGTAAGCCTCGCGTGGAGAGTGGCTACTTCTCCCTGGAGAAGACCAAGTACGAACCCTTCGACTCCCTGCAGCACCCCTCCCTGCACCTGCCCCTCTCCGCCGCACCCGTGCCCCCGGGGACCTCCAACCACAGGTATGCCTCCTCCCCCTCCCCCTCGCCGTCTGAGCCCCCTCCCGCCCTCCCCTCCCCAGAGCCCCTCCCTCCGCCGGGGCCCCTCCTCTCCCCCAGCTATTCCACCGTCAGCTCCTCCCAGAGCTCCCTGGACTCTGAGCCCAGCAGCACGGGGCCCCCCGGCCCCGGTGTGGAGGGGCGAGGAGGAGGAGGAGGAGGAGGAGGAGGCGGGGGCCGGGCTGGCCGGGAGTACGCGGCGCTATCGGATGTCCCTCGCGCACGGCGGCTGAACTACCGCGAGGCGTTCCGCTCGGAGCGCAAGCGGCAGGAGATGCGGGCGCGGACCCGGAGCCCCGGGCGCGAGGAGGTGGCGCGGCTGTTTGGCGAGGAGCGCAGGTGAGACGTCCGGACGCCGGCGCGATGGCTTTGGGGAGGTGTTGCTGTAGCGTCTAGAGCAGCTGTTCACTACGGGTTGGGTGGCGTGAGCCAGCAGGGTGTGTAACATCAGCAATACGTTCTCACCCACACTGTTGGAAAGAAGAGCGTTTGACCCAGTAACACACAAGGGAGGCTGAGAACCATTATCTACGTATGCAATCAATACTGGAGTAACCGCTGCACCACCTAGTCCAAAACACAACTACACAGAGTGCAAAGTATCTCAAGGGAATTTGAAAAACATTTCTGTGGGTAACATATGATACAGTGGTACAGAAGTGGCACATTTGAATCTGTCAAATTTAAAACAAAATGGATTCCCAAAGCTGGTCTTTAGGTTTCAGTCTCAGCTCCTCAGCCTCCGGCGTCTACCCCCCCCTGCTGGAGTCCTGAGGGGGCCGGGGAGCTCAGACATCTTCTGCATCTCCCACCAGTTTCTGCCTTTTTCTACTTTTCTCCTTCTGCTTCTGCTCTCTTCCAGGGGCCTCACCAAGGAGCTTCTGCAGCTCCTCTCCCAAGGGCCCCTGGGTCCGGCGGCCATTGTAGCCCCTGGCTCCTCCCCTCCACCGACGCCACTGACTCCTGCTGCTTGTCATTTCACCTCTGCTCTGGGGTCTCATCACACACACACACACACACAGACCGCCCACACAAATAGACCCCCTCGATGCCCCCCACTGTTAAAGACCCCTCTGTTAAAAATGTATCACCCAACAGCCTTAGCTCAAAGGTCAGAAATCTCCCGCGAGCGACACCATCCGCCATCAGGTGATCCCTAATGTGTTCTCACCCCATAGGTTGAGAAACACTGACAAATATGAAGAGCGGGTCTGAAAGGTTGAGCCTGTTAAGGTTCAAGCCCGTCAAATTTCTGTCCGAACCCGTTCCGAAATTGCGCCTTTGCTCCGCTTTTATAAGCCAGAACCTGATTACAACCCGCCATTTTTAAAACCATTGTCCTCCCCCCCCCCCCCCGCTCGGCTCACTATGACAGAGGTGCGTGGTCTCAGTTGTGTCGCAGCAGATGGATCATGCAGCAAAATGACAAAATATACTTGGTTGGAAGGAGGCCCTTTCTTGCACATGGAAGCTGTGTAAACATTGAAGTTCTGTGTAACCAGGTCGAACTCGGACCGCTGAGTGGTTTTGAAAGCCACCGTCGTGCAAGCCGCCCTCCTACGTGATATTGTAGTTTTGCTCCCTGCGTTATTAAGATAACACTGTAGAAATGAAAAGGAAAAACGATCAGTGATAAAACCTTGATTCTGCAGCAGTGTTCTCCGCTGGCTCTGTTTTCACAAGGCATTCGAAACCTCTTTCCACTTCTCTCTGGCCAACGGGAGCGCAGCATGCGCTCACAGAGCACCTGATTGGAGGAGAGGAGAGAGGAGGACGCTGAAGTCTTTGGGTTAAGGGTGGTTATGACGGTGGTTTGGTTTGGTTTAAGGAGACCATCGCCCACCGTAGGTCAGTCGTTAAAAACCGGGGACAGACCAGCAGTAGTTCCATGGCATGGGGAACGCGGCCTTCTTGTCAAAGATGTTAATAGATCAATCCTAAATAGATAAATTAAGAATTTACTTGTGTTCTAACATTAGTATGATCACGAAAACATTAATAAAACCAGAAACGTGTAATATGCTAACCGTCTTATTACACACGTCTAGGCTCCTCTACTGCGCTGCATTTCCTGTCTCGTCGCAACTTTTACATTGAAGTAACCCTCCATTATTGTGATGATGCATGTTGTCAACACGTTCCTTAAACCTTCCCCTCTTGTCCTCTGGTGCAACCAAACTGAAATCGCCCACGACAGCTGGCTTTTCATAGTATTAAGTAAACACAGCCGAACCCAACATAAGCCGATAAAGTAAGTTAGCAATTTAGATGACCCTTCGTGCTGGCTTGCGGTCGGACGGAAATGTCAAACTCTAGTATGAACACACTCGCTCACTCACTCACTCACTCGCTCACTTGCTCATTCACTCGCTCTCTTTCCCCCCATGGGTCCTCTTCCACCTGCTGTCCCTGGGATCTGAACCCTAACCCTTCATCTTCTTCATCTCCAGATGGGTGTCCCCACATAACAAACACATCTTCTCCGTCACCACCTGGCACACGCTCAATGTCTCCTATCTCCAAACATCTTCCACCAGAACCTTCTACAACAGTGGTTGGAGAACAGTGGTTCTAGAACAGTGTGGTTCCATACCTCTCTTTGCCCAGAACCCCATTTTGAGGTCTGAACTTTCTTGCAAACAAAACTTCTTATATTGTGGTTCTGCTTCCCCACCCATCATTTGAACACAATCCTTCAGTCCTCCCGTAACATCAATGACCCAGTGATGTACCTATGAGCCGCAGTTGAATCATGAGGCCAGCTAGTGGGATGTTGGGGGTTATTTACCAATATCTGCCATCAACATGCATCATTGAGTTTTCCTTTGAGGCCTTCCCTATCTCTGAGTTCTCCTTCTGTTCCTCTCTGTGGATCAGTCTGGCCTCCAGCCCATTCAAAGCCTCTTCCATGAATGATTACATAGTAGGACCAATCAGCGCCAAGGGGAGGGGTTTCACTTAAAGACGAAGTCTGCAGAATTAAAGAAACTATGGCGCCGCCTTGCAGAGTGAAACACGGACAGTCAATTAAAAAAACATTTGATCCGAAATAGTCCAAATAACCATGCTGAAAGGTGAAGAGAAATTAGCATGCAAGGTTGGTCTTAAAGGAGAAGATGTTTTTTCGTTTTCCAACCGGGCAAGAGGGAAGAGAGAGTGTCACTTAGTTATTTCATCTGATGTTTTTTGGACGTCATTTGATTGATTTCCATATGTGCAAATAAATGGCTGCTCAGCAAAGGGCGGACTGAAGCTCATTGGGAAACGCTAACTTGTGTATCTGGATGTTCTCATGAGGCTCTCATGAAGTAGCTATGGCTCATTAGGTCAGAAGAACCTCCTGGGATCTGGGAGGCATTGCAGGTTGGAAACACTGTTCTAGAAGTTCTGCTGCTCTCCAGAGGAGAAGACATTGACCCTGTCCATCATGTTCCCCACACTGCTGCAGGGTTCCGTGAGGCTGGTGTCTTCACTGCCTCATCAAGTCCTCCACACTTCATGTAGAAACAGCTTTGGTTAGCTCAGACGCTGTATACCACGTCTGGCCCTGGAATCCCTCCAAACACCTCAGATCACAGCCCCTTGAGGAGAAGCGTAAAACCACGCTGAAATAGTGAATTGTCACAGTCTGATATGTCTTATTGCATCCGGCTCGGTATACAGGAATTAGTTTGGTTGTGGTACATATATTAAACAAGACGGCAATCAACTATAAATCCTCATTTCGTCGGGCTACATTTTAGATAAGATGTACTTTATTAGTTCCAGATAAAAATATGGGAATTTCTATTTATAGTGATTGTGGATATTTAACTATTCAGTATCAGACATATAGTTAAGTTATTACTCATACTCATACACTCATACAGGATGAGGGTGATAGAGAATGAGCCTCTCCCTCCCCCTGTTTGTGTTCCAGGCGCTCGCAGGTGATTGGTCGCATTAAGGAAGGTCCGCCCCTGGAGTGCATGGACACGCAGGTCTCCACGGAGACGGCCTCTGACCCGGTGTCTGCTCCGAGACAGGGCAGGGCTGAGCGACGCTATCTGGCAAACCGACCAGTAAATGTTTTATTTGTATAATCAAGAATGTATACAAAAGTATTGATCATAGACTGGTAACAGTTTAATCAATTTGAGATTATTAGGTAGATCTTGCGTTATATTAAAATCCACAGTAGTATTTATTGTATCAATTGTCTCTTATGATACTTTAATCTATGTTTATAGAGTTCTTCTCGACTGTTTCCTCTCAGGAGATGTCCTTGGATGCTGGGAGGGTCACCAGCCCAGATGTTTCCGCCGCCTCCAGCCTGAGAAGAGCCAAGTCTCTTGACCGCAGAGCAGCCGACGCATCCGCCACAGTGAGGAGGATATATATATATAAAAACTGGATTCATGTTATATCATATCGATAACTCATTCACCAGCATAAGAAGGGCTCCTGTCTTGTTCCACACCAGTGAGCCCCCCTGAGCCTCGGTCATTAGCCGCTCTTACCGGTTGTTGTTGTTGTAGTTCCACAAGACGCCACCAGGTGGTACATTGTACCGCACTGCAGGCGGGTCGAGTAGCAGCCAGCTGCAGCCCCGGAGCCGCACACTGTGGTGTGACAACCGCATTGTGGTGTGGCAACAGCACTGTGGTGTGGCAGGTCGGGTTTTTTCTGTTTTTTTTGACGTTTTGCGTCAAAGTTGCGTCACAGTCGTTGTTGTTCGACTTAATTTGACCAAAGACAGAAGAAGAAGGAGAAAACATGCACCTGTAAGTATTTAGCGTCTTTATATAGTTATTTGTATTTTTCATGTTTAATTCCATCGTCTAGCTAATTAGCATATGTTTTAGCATATGTTAGGGTAACCCTAAACCTAACCCCTAACCCAATTGAACAAGAAAAAATTACGCTGAAAAACATATACTTCTTTAGATTAGATTAATTATTCTTAATTATTCTTTTATTGAAATTGAACAAGAAAAATTGATGTTGAAAACTCGAATGGGGCAGCTAGGGGGCGACTGTTACGCAAAACGGCGAAAAAACCCGATCTACCCCACAGCAGTGCGTTGCCACACCACAGCGTGTGCCACACCACAGTGCGTTGCCACACCACAGCGTGTGCCACACCACAGCGTGTGCCACACCACAGTGCGTTGCCACACCACAGCGTGTGCCACACCACAGTGCGTTGCCACACCACAGCGTGTGCCACACCACAGTGCGTTGCCACACCACAGCGTGTGCCACACCACAGTGCGTTGCCACACCACAGTGCGTTGCCACACCACAGCGTGTGCCACACCACAGTGCGTTGCCACACCACAGCGTGTGCCACACCACAGTGCGTTGCCACACCACAGCGTGTGCCACACCACAGTGCGTTGCCACACCACAGCGTGTGCCACACCACAGTGCGTGCCACACCACAGTGCGTTGCCACACCACAGCGTGTGCCACACCACAGTGCGTTGCCACACCACAGCGTGTGCCACACCACAGCGTGTGCCACACCACAGCGTGTGCCACACCACAGTGCGTGCCACACCACAGTGCGTGCCACACCACAGTGCGTGCCACACCACAGTGCGTGCCACACCACAGCGTGTGCCACACCACAGTGCGTTGCCACACCACAGCGTGTGCCACACCACAGTGCGTTGCCACACCACAGCGTGTGCCACACCACAGCGTGTGCCACACCACAGCGCGTGCCACACCACAGTGCGTGCCACACCACAGTGCGTGCCACACCACAGTGCGTGCCACACCACAGTGCGTTGCCACACCACAGTGCGTTGCCACACCACCGGACCCGCCCAATAGATGCCATTGGGCGGGTCTGAGGTCGACTTTATACACTTGTAATTTAGAAGTATGATTAAACTCAAGCTACACCTGACTTGGAGTTACGTGCCTGGGAAGAATATCACAGTGGACTTTTCCCTACTCTCTCTGCACACATGGTTACAAACCTGACATGTTTGGATCAAATTCTGAGTGGCTCCTGATGTTGAAACCTAATACTCCATGGAGATTTTTCCGTACCTCAGAAAGGAAGCTTCTGGAGAAGGGACCCTCATGAGAGTGTTGTCAGGAAACGAATCAAACCTCTTTAGTTTGACATGTCTCACCTGATCATTTACATCAGTCGCAGTAGTGACTCACGTTTTGGGGCACCACGTTTTTGCTCACAATAACACTACCTTGGTAGTACCATGAAGGGCACACTGGCACTGAGAACACTTTTCAACCACCCTAATCAAGTATGGAATTGCCACGCTAACAATTGAGCAGGAAGAGACAAATAAAAAATTCTCCCTACTCAGTACAGCGCAGGGTTAGGGTTGACCTTGGGAAAGGGCCAGAAACCATTCCCATCTCTGATGAAAGCCAAGTGGGCGTGGGCCTTACGGACCACTTGAACCAAGGAGATACAGTGAGAGGTGGACCACACTGACGGCCATCTGTGGTGTTCTACACCAGGCCTGACCTCGCAGGCATCAATCTTCTGCTCCGTCAGAGAGCAGGCAGAACAACCCCAGTGAGAAACACATCTCCGTGCCGATCAGGGGTCAGCAGGCGGCCAGCGGAGGCCCGTCCCCGCTCCGGCACATGACAACACCAGGGTTCAGGGAACACGACACAGCTGCCATGGCTGGAAGCATCGCGTAAAAAACAAGAAAACAATCGATGACAGTCGTAATAATCATCACAAATTAGTTAAAATCAGGTATTTGCGCTTTTGGAAGCCTCAAAAGATCTAACGACTCTGCTACAGATCATTCCCCCACTTTTTTTATTGACGTTTAAGAACACACATAGGAAAACTCCTGAAAGGGCGATGCTAAAACTGGTTGAGGGTTTCACTAGACTGTCTATATTTGCTGTCCAGTGAGGCAAATGGGTCCAGTGAGGACAATGCTATAGCTGACCTTCTGGGCCTCACAGTGCCTGAACCTCAACGTATGGAGGTGGACTCACACCCACACACACGCACACACAGTGCACCTCCCACACATGCACAACCAAAACAACCGGGGGGGGGGGGTATTGATGTCCACATACCCACCCAACACCCCGACCCCCCAGACCAGTGATATAAATAGAGAGCTGACTCCCTGGGCTAGCGTCAGTCAGGGTCCGGAGGTGTTAGTCAGTCTGCCTGGGTTGGAGAGTGCCTGTCTGCTGTCTGCGTTGGCCTGTGTCTCCGTGTGTGTGCTGGCTTACTGGAGATGTGTAGCCCACAGGATGACTCTGTGTCAGTCTTTTCCTGTGCATCTGAAGATCAGTAGAAACAAGGTAGGGCTGTTGGTGGACCCCTGGTCCCCACGAGGGGTTTGGAGAACATGATGGGGGGCATTAGGCTCGGTGCTGGGGTTGCTTGGTTCTGTGTTCTGGTTCTTAACTGCTTACAACCACGTACTGTTAATTTACTTTTATGACTTTTATGCTTCAGGTCCAATATTGGAAATTTGTCTACAAATATTTTAGCAGTTCTTTTCAACTTTGAGAACTTTATTCAACGCCACCTTCGACATTTCCAAAGAAATGTATGGAATACAACAAGAGAGATGAATGTTTGGAGTCACACTTTATGTGGAACCCCAAAAAATGCCTGTAAAACAGAAAATAACCAAAAGTGTTGAGCTGTTGTTTTGGGTTTGATGTCAGAGTTTCCCCCCGTATATGGTCCAAGCGGGACGGAGCCGGGGCCACGTTCTGCTGTGGTCCTGAGTGTTCTGGGGATGGGGAGTGGAACGCCGCCACAACACAATAAAGCTGAATCCTGCGCTTCAGGAAACTGACCTTTTGTCTCGTTCCTTTTGGCAGCCTGATCTGCTGAACTTCAAGAAGGGATGGATGACCAAGCTGTACGATGACGGAATGGTAAGTGACCTCCTCACTGGTTTTACTGGGGAAGGGAAAAGTATTCCATACTGGTACATATCAACTTATACACTCTCTTGTGGTGAAAATGATGATAATGAGGATGAGAAGCTTTAAACTCTTCTGAAGTCTTACCTTTGTGTTTGATGGTGTCTGCAGTGGAAGAAGCACTGGTTTGTGTTGACCGACCAGAGCCTGAGGTACTACAAGGACTCCATTGCAGAAGAGGTACCAGTATTCATGCTGTCATACCAATATTGTATACAACTAAAGTCCTTATGTTCCTTCACAATTGCTTTGCTAAAGATGGGAAGGATGGGGTTAAAATATTAAACATAATTTATGTGAATAAAATCCTAAACACTAAAATACAGCAAACTAAATAGGAAAATATTGCTGTAAACACAGAAGTGTAGCTGAAAAGAGGTTCCTAATGTGTGTCTGCAGGCGTGTGATCTGGACGGGGAGGTGGACCTGTCTTCCTGTTACGATGTCACCGAGTTCCCCGTACAGAGGAACTATGGCTTCCAGATCCTTGTGAGTTCTACACACCAACACAGCGACACACCAGGCTATAAACACTACCTAACCCCCTCACGTCTGACCCCTACTGTCTGACCCCTATGGACCCCCACTGTCCGACCCCCACTGTCAGACCCCTACTGTCTGACCCCTACTGATCCCCACGGTCTGACCCCCACTGTAGACCCCTACTGTCTGAGCCCCCACTGTCTGACCACATACGTAACATGGTTAGCCCTTGTGGGAATGAAACCCTTAACCCGGGCAGTGCTAATGCCCTGCCCTACCAAGTGAGCTAGACAGGGAATCAAACCTCTAACCCGGCTAGTCTTAATGCCTTGCTCTACCAGCTTAATGCCTTGCTCTGAGCTAGACAGGTTCTTCTCATCTCAAAATAAGTCACTGGCCTCCATCACCAGGCATCACCCCCCCCCCCCCCCCCCCCCCCCCCCCCCCCCTGTCTACACCTGGGGTTCTCAGCCTTGAGGCTGTCCCTCACCAGACACACAACCTGTCTACACCTTGTTTCACCACACATAACTCTGCTGGCTGCAGTCGCCTTCCTGCACCCTGCACACACGCGCACACACACTCACGCGCAAATGCACACATACTCAAACGCACACACACGCACAGCACAAATTCACCACACAGCCCACACTCTGCAGGCACAGGCACATGCACAAAGCCCACGCACGTCCACATGTGCACAAACTCGGCACACAGGACAAACACAGGCATGTATCCACAGTTATTCATAGTCATGGGCATACACATACTGACACATACTTGCACACAGTTCATGAACCTGGTCAGACTCCCACCAGGGTGTCTCCCCTACCCAACATTACCAACTTGATGACCACTACAGAGTTACCAACATGATAACATGATACTGCCGTTGTTAAAGTCCTCCTCTTCCTCCTGCTCCTCTTCCTCTTCCTCCTTCTGATCCTGATCCTCCTCCTCCTTCCGCTCCTCCTCCTCCAGAGTAAGGAGGGGGCGTGCACACTGTCGGCCATGACGTCGGGCATCAGGAGGAACTGGATCCAGGCCATCCTGAAGAACGTGCGGCCGGCAACTGCCCCAGACGTCACCCGGTAAGGACCGCCCCGAAACCAAGACCCTCCCCTAGCAGCCTCACTCAGTCACACCCCAGCACAACCACATAACCCTGCACTCACAATGCATTCTGATGAAACTATTAACCTTTCTCTCCACCTCCCTCTCCTTTGGTCTCTCTCTCTCTCTCTCTCTCTCTCTCTCTCTCTCTCTCTCTCTCTCTCTCTCTCTCTCTCTCTCTCTCTCTCTCTCTCTCTCTCTCTCGGTCTCGCTCTGCTGGACGTCATGTCTTCAGAAAGCATCTTGCTCTGAAGCTGTCAGTTCTCAAGTCAAGGTTGGACCGCTTGCCTTCCCTCTCCTTCCCTCCCCCTCCCTTTCCACTCCAACCCAGTGATGTCACCGCTCAGTGATGTTGGCCTTGGCGTACTTCTACGTGTCATGTGATCTCTGGCTTGCGGCGGCTTTGCGCTGATGTGATGATGTCATGAGGTCATGTGATGAAGCACCCTGTTGTTGATGAGAGGCGTCTAAATATGTTGTGAGGACTGTCATAAGCCCTGTGTCTGTGTGTGCCTATAGATGTGTGTATGTGTCCATATGAGTGTGTGTTTATGTGTGTGTATGTCAGTGTGTGTGTCAGATGTCAGACTGGCCGTCGCCGGATTCTGGATCTCTCCTGGCGGTGCCGGAGAATGTGGGATATTTTTGTCATTTCTGCATGGACACCTCTTCCTGATCCTGCTGTTGTCTGGTCACACACAAACACACACACACACACACACACACACACACACACACACACACACACACACACACACACACACATACTTAAAGACACACATACACACTCACACATTTAAAGACACAAAAATATATTTAAAGACACACACACTTACACATACACAATCACAGTAACCCCCACGACAAAATGGAAAGGGGAGATTGCGTGGGTCTCCATTTTATGAGGAAGCTCTGCTTTCTTTTAGCCAATAAGTAAGTCTCCCCAGCACACCCTGGCCGTCTCCCCACTCAGGCTAGCGGCTCTGCCTAGTTCACGTTATGCTTCATATGCGACAAGGCTGGGCTATGTTATGAAGCTAGTCCATGCACTGAGGCTAGCTAGTGAGGACTGCTGCACATGTTCTGAATGAATCTTAGTCTTCAGTCTAAATGTGTATCCGTGTCTGCATCTGTCTGAATGGACTGTGTTTATCACCACTAACCACTATATAACCACTAAATGTGCTTCTTGTTTCTGTTTTCAAGCTTTTAAGGACTGTTGCAATGTTGTCACTCTATGGACTGTGTCTATAAGTGTCTAACTATGTCTATATATGTTTATGTACCTGCCTATCTACTTGTCACGTGTTTCTCTTTGACCGGAATTGCTTGTCCGTTGGCATGTTCCCTAGCTTTGTGGGCTTACTGCTATCTGTGCTACTTTCCTCTGTTAGTAGCTAGTACTGCTGATAAGAGCCATTGAGACTTCTGCACAGTTGCCTCAACCTGACTAAAGGTGTTTTTTCCTGAATGGACTGTGTTCATGGACGGGTTGCTTAGCGTTGTCGACTAGCTGCTATCAGCTTATTGTGTGACTTTCCTCTGTTAAGGGTCCTAGTTCTGTTACTGACCCAGGCTCTGGTTCTGACCCTGATGTTGGTTCTGCTACTGACCCTGCTTCTGTAACCGAGCCTGGTTCTGGTTTTGACCCTGGTTCTGTTACTGACCCTGGTTCTGGTTCTGATCCTTGTTCTGTTCCTCACCCTGGTTCTGGTTCTGACCCTGGTTCTGTTCCTCACCCTGGTTCTGTTCCTGACCCTGGTTCTGGTTCTGACCCTGGTCCTGACCCTGGTTCTGTTCCTGACCCTGGTTCTGGTTCTGACCCTGGTCCTGACCCTGGTTCTGTTCCTGACCCTGGTTCTGGTTCTGACCCTGGTCCTGACCCTGGTTCTGTAACTGACCCTGGTTCTGTCCCCTGCAGGTCATTACCTGAAGAGCAGGCCAAGACCCAGCTGGCTCAGTGTCTCCAGTCCCCAACGGACCGTCTTGCTGGCCCTGAGGGCTCCGGGGCCGAGGTCCCCACGCAGCCAGCAGGGGCCCCCGTCCCCTCCCCCGAGCCCCGCAAGAGCCGAGTCCGGGAGCGTCGGCGGGAGGGCCGATCCAAGACCTACGACTGGTCGGAGTTCCGGACGGGCCAGTCGACCGACCCCTTGGACCTCAGCTCCGTCCTGCCTTCCTCCTCCACCTCCTCGTCCTACGCCTCCTCCACGGCCTCCTCCCCCGGCTCCAGCACCTCCTCCCCCCAGACCTCCTCCTCCGTCTCCGCCCCGCCTCCCCGGATCTCCGCGGCCACCAGCCTGGACGGGGTGGCAGAGGAGCGAGTGCGCCAGTCGGACCAGGGGCGCGTCGCCGGCGGTCCCGCGCCTAACACGGTCACGGTTACCATGACGACTACGCTGAACGCCGCGCCCGCGCCCCAGCCCCGGCCGGCTCCGCCCCCGGACCAGGGAGCGATGGAGGTGGACGGGCAGGCCAAGGCGGGCCCAGAGGGCGGCTCGCGGCGGCGGGGCGGGGTGGAGCGGGAGGAGGAGCGGGAGGAGGATCGCCAGGGGGTGATCGAGGAGCACTGGCATCAGGTGGAGACCACGCCCCTCAGGGAGGAGAAGCAAGTGCCCATCGCCACGGCGACCACCGTCGGCGCCGAGCGACGCCCTCCGCGAGAACTGGCCACCCTGCTCAACAAGGAGGTGGGCTCCCCTGGCCCTACATTCACACGAGAGAGAAGAGAAGTTAGTTAGTAGTACATTCTTTAGCTTGACACCTTTGCTCATCGTCCAACACAGCCAAGGACATCCCACCGTACAATGTGGGGACGGTGAGGAAGGTCACTGCGTGTGCCCTTTACAGGGAGGAAACCCTTGTTAATCAAAGACGTCTGTGTTCGTCCACTCTTGGACCCAACCCCGTTGAGATTGTAGAAATTGAGGACTTGTAGACTACAGATATTTGATGGTGCATGTTTTCTGAAAGAAAGTACCAACCTATTGATCCATATCCACGAGCTAGCTAGTACCAACCTATTGATCCATATCCACGAGATGGCTAGTACCAACCTATTGATCCATATCCTCAAGCTGGCTAGTACCAACCTATTGATCCATATCCTCAAGCTGGCTAGTACCAACCTATTGATCCATAGCCATGTGCTAGTTGCGACATATAAGGCGTATGGCGGAATTCACAAAGGTTTACTGGGACATGGATGTTACGCTGATGGGATGACGCTGATGGCATAAAACTGGGAGGCGGACCCTGCGTTGGGGTCCCGAGAAATCAGACTAAAGCAGGAGTCCAAGGCCCACTGAACGATTCAATAAACATGTCAAGGTAGTGTGGGGTGATGCTGATGAAGAAGGAGGTGGTGTGAGGAGGGTTGTTCTCATGGTGGGTGTTGTGCTGTGTCTTCAGCTGGGGGAGAAGCAGCAGGAACTGGACCGTCTGCAGGAGCAGAACCTTCATCTGAAGGAGCAGCTGGACGAGGCGCGAGGCCGCGAGCACAGCGCCAGGGAGGGCTACGTCCTGCAGGTAGCCCCCGACACACACACACACGCCACGCCATGCCACACCTAACCACACAACACCACACACACACACACACACACACCACTAGCAGGGGTCCCATCATGGTTTCATCTTAATCACAATAACCAAAAGATGAGGAGGGTAGGGTGGGCCCAGTTGAGAAGAAAGTTATGTTTGGACATAGGACAGTTTAGTAAAGTAGCAGCATCTAGTGACATCAGTACTTCCATGATGCGGGGGTTAAAGGCCTCAACAGAGGCTTGGAGCACTACCCAAGCTTTATTAAGGGCTTGTACATCGTGACTTCACGTTGCAATGTTGATGGTAGTAATAAAGTTTTGGTTGTTGTTTAGTTATTCATTGGGAAATAATTAAGTCATTATGGGGTGACATTGTTGTGTTTGAAAACTGCCACCTTGATTAGCCTAGGATACACTTTATTTACGTTGATTTAGGATTTTCTATGACTACAACTCTAGGGTTCCCTCAAAATGAGTATCTCCAACCGAGAATCCCATCATACATTTTGATGTACAAGTCCTATAGAAAATAAAGGAATTGATTGACATCTGATTCATACGGATAGAGGTATTGCATCATCCAGATTAGCAATACAGGTGGAAACACGTCACATGCATATCTATACATACAATGATTATTGGATATAATTAAACAGTTTCATTTCAATGTCAAATTTGTGTGTGTGTGATAAGATATAACTCTACTAATATGTATGTGGGCTTAGACGTGTGACTCTGGGACTGCATGGATGTGGTTGGTTGGGCATGAGGTTTCACTAACTGCTGTATGGGCGCTCACATCTCCTTGGGGTTTGATGGTTTGGGACAGACACTGTCCAGGTAAGAGACTTGATCGACAAGCCTTGCGCTGTGCTTCTTCTCCCTCGTCACCTCCACTCATCCTCTTCTCTTCTGTCACTCATGTGGTTTTGCATGCTGTTGTTTCTTGCGGAGTCGCATGGGTGCTGACACCTTTCTTTCATTTTTGATGTTTGCACGTCAGGTGTTGTGGACCCGTACACAGACTTTTAGGGTGTTAAAGAATTTTATTGTTACAATTTTCTAACAGCACAGTCATAATTAACACCTTGGCCCCAAGCACCTCCCAGCCCAAACAAGCCAACCCAAACACCTCCTTCCATCCATACATCTCCCGCCCCAAACACCTCACTCCTCAAACTTCACCTTCCCCAAACGCCTCGACCCCCAACATATCCCTCCACAAACACCTCTCTCTCCCCGTCGACATCTCTCTATAGCACCTCAAACCCCAAAAAACCTCACTCCCTAAACACCTATATCCCTCCTAACCACCTCACCATTTAACTCCCAAACACCTCACTCCCTCTAAAACACCCCACTCCCTCTAAAACACCTCACTCCCTCTAAAACACCTCACTCCCTCTAAAACACCTCACTCCCTCTAAAACACCTCACTCCCTCTAAAACACCCCACTCCCTCTAAAACACCTCACTCCCTCTAAAACACCCCACTCCCTCTAAAACACCTCACTCCCTCTAAAACACCTCACTCCCTCTAAAACACCTCACTCCCTCTAAAACACCCCACTCCCTCTAAAACACCCCACTCCCTCTAAAACACCTCACTCCCTCTAAAACACCCCACTCCCTCTAAAACACCTCACTCCCTCTAAAACACCTCACTCCCTCTAAAACACCCCACTCCCTCTAAAACACCTCACTCCCTCTAAAACACCCCACTCCCTCTAAAAAACCTCACTCCCTCCAAAAAACCTCACTCCCCAAACACCCCTGTCCCTCAGGGAACGCTTCACTCCCTCCCGAAACACCTCACTGCCTCCTCATCCACAGCTCTCCCTCCCCAAACATCTCCCTCCCAAACAACTCACTCCCGACACGTCCTCCCCTCTGTAACACCTCAGCCCCAGACACATAAATTCCAACCAAAAACCACCCTCCCTAAACACCGAAATCCCTCCCAAACACCTCACTCCACAAAATCCTCACTCAGAAACATCTTGCTCCCACCCAAACACCTCATACCCCAACACCTTCCCCCGGAACAGCTCCCTCCCTCTGTTAAACATCAATCCCAAATTTCACACTCCCTGAAACATCTCACTCCAAAACACCTCACTCCCTAACACCTAAGTCTCTCCCAAAAACACCTTACTCCCTAAATACCTCACTCCCTCCAAAACACTTATCTCCACAACACCTCCGTCAGGCTCACAGGAAAGTATGGAAACCAGCATTCAGGAGATTATAGCAGTTATGTCGATACCAAGATGATGGGCACGAAGTAGAAACCATTTGCATTGTCTATATTTAAAATCTCAGAAACTGTTGTGCACATTAAGGGTTTTTGGTTTCCTCACTGGATTTGAGGCTTAGGGGCCCTTGTAGGATTATATTGTTATAGTATAGATGAGTTACTGGTAGTTTCGTCACCCTTTTCCACTCTTGTGTGTCATGTAGTTGGTCACTTTTTATTTGTTTTGTTCACCATCTTCCATCACTCCTGAAAAAGCACAGTGGAAAGCTTAGGATGAAGCTTCTTCATAACATTAACGGAACCATTTCCAGATTTACTTGAAGTTCAAGGAGAATTCCCAATATTCCTATGTCATCCTCGGAGATGTGCTCCTCCATACGCAATGGCGAGGGGGAGTGATGTCACTAACCCAACTTGTTGTCGTCAATCTTTTCAAGAGTTCCTCAACCCCCTGCTCCTCGCCACACCGATTGCAACGGCAAAGTCCGCACAAGCTCGGCATGCACCCGCACGGTGAGCCGGAGCCCCCGCTGGAAGTCGTTCCACAGCAGCTCCCCACATTGAGGAGGAGCCTCACCGAGAACCAGGGCTCCGTAGGACGCCACGAAGTCCAGATCCAGGCCCTGCAGGCCAAATTGGCCTCAGCAATGGCCGAGATCCTGGCCAGCGAGCAGGCCGTGGTCCGCATGCGCAATGAGCTGAAGTTGGAGCAGGAGCGCTCAAGGGACCACGAGGAGGAATTTGGCCGCAGTGAAGACACCCTGCGAGCCCAGCTCCGGGAAAATGAGGACAGGCTCCGCGAGGTCGAGGCCAGCCTCTTGGAGAGGAACCAGGTCCTCAGGCACCTGGAGAGGCAGCAGGCCCTTCAGAGAGACCACCAGAGGGAGGTCCAGAGGCTTCAGGAGAGGCTGAAGGAGGTGAGCGGCAGGTTGAGTGCTACAGAGGAGGCCCAGGCCCTGAAGGAGGAGCGGCTAAGGCAGGACCAACAGGGCATACAAGAGGCCTACGAGAGGGAGAAGCAGCACCTAACCGGGCTGTTAACGGAGGCCGAAATCTCCCAGAAGGAGATGGAGAGTAAACTGTGGGAGGCAGAGTTGCAGGTTGAGACCCTGCTAAGAGGAAGGCGCTCTTCCTGTGGAAGGGAGGAGAGGGAGGAGGTGCTGAAGCTAAAGGAGGAGCTGAGCCAGAAGACAAGCCTAGTGGACACCTTGAGGGAGAGCGTCCGTAGGCTGGAGGAGGAGAAAGGTCATCTTACCTGCCGCTGTCAGGAACTCCTCAACCAGATAGCAGAAGCAGACCGCGAGGTGAACAAGCTGCGCAGCCGCTTGGACACTGAGGAGGCCGACTATCACAGCCTAGAGCAATCCTACAAACGAGCTTCACAGGAGTTCCAGAGCATGAGCCAGTTTCTCCGGGAGAAAGAGGAGGAGATCCGCCAGACGAAGGCCATGTACGACAGGCTGGTGGCGTGCAAGGACGAAGACCTCAAAGAAGCCCTTGTGAAGATGGCTGTCCTTGGAAACAGCTTGGAAGACACGGAACAGAAACTTTTGGCCAAGGACGAGCTGATGTCTCAGATAACTGACACCCTGCGGGTGCAGGGCGAGCCCTGTGGGGCAGAGAGGGACCTGCAGGCCAAGCTGGTGATAGCAGAGGACCGCATTGCAGAGCTAGAGCAGCATCTCAAAACCCTACAGCTTGGCTATGCAGACCTACACATTGAACGCCACAGATTAGAGCAAGAGCACGAAGAGGATCTGGCAGAGTCGGCTTACAACACCAATAACTTCACGGTTGGAAAGCAGCCTCTGGGAAAGAGACAGAGAATTCGCTTCTCCAACATTCAATGCCAAAAGTACATGAGCCTGGACAGCTCCCAGGTGGACAGCAGTGAAGGTATTATCCAGGGTATGGGCGAAGAAACGACCAGCTCATCACCCACACCTCCTCAGTATAGCAGTGACCCAGAGAAGTTCATCTCCGTCATACATGCCCTAGAAACTAAACTTGTGTCCACCGAGGAGAAGTTGAGAAACCTCACACAGAAGCTTGACGGCCATAGCCTGGTCCAATCGGAAGACTTGCATGTATCCGAGCAACCAGCTAACCAGGTGTCCTCTGTTGGAGGAGGAGTGTCGTCTTTTGGAGGAGGATGTGTTATTGCTGCAGCTACAGACCAGTATGCCAAGGCCCTGGTGTGTATTGAGACCAGCCAAGAGAAGGTACGCAGCCTCCTCTTGGGCTCCCATGAGCCCACCGAGTGCCAGCTCTTGCTGTTATCAGAGGTCGAGAAGGAGCTGCTCAATGCAACACTGTACATCAGGCAAGGCGAGAAAACCCTGGAAGGCCACATGCCACAGTATCCAAATCACCCATTAGATACTGTTGATAGCAAGGAGCTTGGGGAGGAAATGTCCCTCTTTGCAAAGACGTTGTCTTATGAGGCTCTTGTTTTGAACAAGATGGCTTTGTTGATACAGAATTCAAACTCCGACCTTCTGCAGGGTTTCGATGAAATGCATAAAGAATTGGAGATGGTCAAGTCTGCTGATGGAGATTGCTTGGCAGTAGTGTACGCTGATGTTCTGTCCAGGAAGTTAGTACTGGAGAGTGCTTTCTGGAAAGATCTGGAGAAGGTGAAGACACAGTGTAAAATACAGCAAACAAAAGATTCTTACCTTGCTAAAAAACCACAAGGGGATGTTGGCTCAGCTGATGTTGACGTTGACACCACAGAAATCATTACCACCTTTGTCAAAGCAGAACTCACATATTCCATTCAAAATCTTAAACTCCTCTATGAGGACAAATTCAGATCAATTCAACAGGAACTTATATCAGCCCATAATAACCTACAGAAACGAGACATGGCTCTACAAGAGATCTTTGAAGCTCTACCAAGCCCTGACCTTAAACACATTATTGAAGATATCAGGAAAAGCCTTTTCGGTCAAAAGAAACGGTTAGCTGACATCAGTCCTCCAGAGCTCGCTCCCTACATGGAGCAGATTGAAATGGAGGAAGCAAAGGACATGGCTGAGGAATTTCTCAACAGACACTTGCCTGAAAATCTTTCGTCTTCTACTGTCAACTCACTGGCGTCCCTGCCCCACGCACAATCCGCCCTTGCTGCTGAGCTCCTGAAACAGGCTGCGCTTCTACATAGATGTTCAGAGGAAATCGGGAAAAGTGGCAGCTTTGAAGGACTAGCCAGCTTGATCCGGACCCTTCCAGGTCACCAAGCCTCTCGCGGCCTGGTCAGCGGATCGCTTTGCATGCGGGAGGCGTTGATTCAGGCCCAGGTGGCCTACGTTGCTTGCAGACTCCGAGCCGTCCACCAACAGGACCTGAACCGGTGTCGTCAGACAGGTCGGGATATGGACACTCTAGTCCAGGACCACGCCCGCAGCGTCAGTGCCATTCACCAGAGTTACGAGTCGTCTCTGAGCGAGGAACGTCTGGGCTTCGGCCAAATGGTGAGCTCGCTCCAAGAAGAGAACCAGGAGCTGAGGAAGGAGCTCAGCGAGAGGCTGAACCAACTCTCTCAGCAGCAGAAACAGCTCCTCGACCTGGGGAAAAACTTTGAGAGGGAGCAGGAGGAGATGAGTCAGAGGCACAAGCAGGAGCTGAGCCAGGCGGAGCAGAGCCGCGCCACCACAGAGCTGGCCCTGATGGAGGCAGCCACCGACAGCCAGCATAAAGTAGAGGTTCTGCTGGGAGACATGGAGACCCTGGCGGAGAGGCAGGAGAAACATGTAAGGAACCTCGAGGAACAGTTCCAAGAAAAGCTTCGGGAGCTTCAGCACGTTCAGGAGGAGGAGATACGGAAGTTGCAATCCCATTACATGGAAACCATCCGATGCATCCAAGAGAAGCAACAGAAGAAGAAGAACCCTGACAGCCCTCCGCTAGGCGATGAGGCCTGTGCCACGAGCTCGGCGATGGAGGAAGAGGAGCAGGGGTATGCAGGAGGTGTTGGGAGCAGGGCGGAGGTGGACCCAATGGTGGTTCTGAAGGACAGGATCCTGGAGCTGGAGACACAGATTAACTGCATGAGGGAGGAGCTGGACAGCAAACACCTGGCGGGAGACGTTAGCAGCTTGAAGGAGAAATACCAGAGAGACTTAGAGAGTCTTAAGGTTTCTGCTCTTTTACTTTACTAGTTTGTAGTTCATTTTGACAAAAGTGAGGGCATAGTGTAGTGCCTTCATCATTCATCATAGTGTTCTATTTTAGACTTCATCACAACCTTTATCTTCATTGATGAATATGGATTGAAAGCTGCAATTAATATTGGCAAAAACCCTTCAGAAAAGTACTTAGAGCTGTCATCACTGAGGGATTTTCTGATTGGCCAGCTGCATGTTTCACTTCTGAATAAATCTCCAGTCTAGGTTTGACTCCTCCTTAGAAAGTCTCCACTTTTATAGCAATCATCAGCAGTAATCATCACATCAAGTAATTAGTGCAATTTCCAACCACATCTAATCCAATGTTAAAATGCGGGACCTTTAATTGGCTGTGCTAGCTTGTCTTCTTGCTAAACTTCTTGGCTCCTGATCACCACAGGGTTGCATGGCTTCCGACATTAACATGATCAGCTTATAGCTAAGTTAGTGCTGGACACTGCATGCTCTGAAGTCACGTCTTCTACGGTAGCTCATACCCCAATCACTACGATTGTTTGCACTTTTGCTATAATGCTAATTGCATTACTTTAAATAGATGTACAAAATGTTACAGTATTTTATAGTACTTGTATATCACATTTGACTACTTAAAAGTATGACAAAATACTTTTACGTTGCAAAACATTACCAAAACATACCTTTTACGTTATTAAATATACCTTTAACATTATGTTTCATTACTTGAAAATACTTTATAGTACTAACACTATTTCCCATTTCTTGATATTACTTTGTGTTACTGTTAAACAAAGAAATAGGAATGCTATAGCTTGCAGCGGTCGTGCATTAGCTCGTAGTGCTTGGGGCTGAGCCAGAGTGGCTGTACGGTGCTGACGGAGGTGTTTCTGAACACCACCAGGCTACGTGTGAGAGAGGGTTTGCCGCCATGGAGGAGACCCACCAGAAGGTGGTGGAGGACCTCCAGAGGCAGCACCAGAGGGAGGTGTCCAAGCTCCTGGAGGAGAGGGAGAGGCTGTTGGCAGAGGAGACAGCTGCCACCATCTTTGGTAAGGAGACCAAACCAACATCTAGATGCAGTCTAGTGAACAGCTAGCATCAGTAAGAGAGGTCTACAGCAGGGGTCACCGACCTCTTTGAACCCGGGTGCTACTTCAAAGGTACTGAGTAATACCAAGGGCTACTTGTTTGATACAAACGTATGTAATGATAATAATAATAATAAGAATAAGTTTTAACATTTATGAACAATAACATAAAATTTACATCAATGTGAGTGTTATTGATTCAAATATAACTAAACTATATTAAAAACTATATTAAAAACTGACCTGCGGGTAGGGATGACCAGTACTCAGACTCTGGCCTGATGCTGTGCTCATGTACTAACTGAAACTTTGCCAATACAACCACCCGATACCACTTTACGCAACATGACTCAACGTTGAACCCAAAACTCAGTGAACCCAAAACAACCTCTATCTAGCATCAATAAGAAAGATCTACAATGCACATCGAAGACCTAGCATCAATAAGAAAGGTAGAGATAACCTATTTTTTGATAAAAAAGTTAAACCAATGAAATTGTCTTGACATGGAATTATGAATAATCATAAAAAGGCTGTGTTGCCAATGGTTACGAAACCTTGCTTTTCAAGCACAGTCAATTTAATGGAAGATACACTATTAAAATGAGTTTATAAACGTTATGATTAGTGAATGAAATGCTATGATTTCCTGGATAATAAACCTATACGACTGGTTAATAAAGTGTAGTTTGCTATACTTGATTAATTAACTGTTGTCATTATAAGGTGTTATACTAGTTCTTAACCATTAAAACTAGTTATTATACAGTTATCATAGTTTATAATAAACTGTTATAACTGGTTTCTGAGCTGTCAACAAGTGACTTAAGTCAGGTGTTTTGTGCCTTCAGCTATTGAAGCCATGAAGAACGCCCACAAGGAGGACCTGGAGAAGACCCAGCGGCCGGCTCTGAGTGGCCTCAACTCAGACATCGACCAGCTGCACTCTCAATACGAGTAGGTTCTCCTCCAACACCTCCTTAATACAAGGAGGCTCAGCCCAAACACCAAACCTCAAACACCTTACCTCCTCCTGTTAAGAGGAGGACCATTTCACCTCCTCCTGTTAAGAGGAGGTTCACCTCACCTCCTTCTGTTAAGAGGAGGTTCACCTCACCTCCTTCTGTTAAGAGGAGGTTCACCTCACCTCCTCCTGTTAAGAGGAGGTTCACCTCACCTCCTCCTGTTAAGAGGAGGTTCACCTCACCTCCTCCTGTTAAGAGGAGGTTCACCTCACCTCCTCCTGTTAAGAGGAGGTCCACCTCACCTCCTGAATCTGACTCAGACAGAGAATCACCAAGAATTCTCAAAAAGGCCTTTAAGGACTTTAAAGATGCAACGTGTGTGTGTGTGTGTGTGTGTGTGTGTGTGTGTGTGTGTGTGCGCGCAGGGCGGAGCTGCAGTCCATCCACAGGGAGCTGGAGGTGCTGTCGGAGCAGTACAGCCAGAAGTGTCTGGAGAACGCCCACCTGGCCCAGGCTCTGGAGGCCGAGAGGAACGCCCTGCGCCAGTGTCAGCGAGAGAACCAGGAGCTCAACTCGCACAACCAGGTCAAACACACACACAAGCTGTGTTTCCATCCCTCTGCTTTTATGCAAATTTTGAAGTACGACTCAGTAAACGGTGATGGAAACACCAACATTTGCATAAAAATGCTCTAATTTGCAAAAAGGTTTTTCTGCTCGCTTGAGGTGGTTTTTGACTTATGCTAAAGAGAGTAAATGCGCAAAATGGGAGATGGAAACACACTTTTAGAAACAGCTGTGACATAGCGAACATTGAACACACAGGACTGACAACGTCTTTCCGATTTCCGCATAACGATTGGCCAAAGCAACCCTGCCGACATCAACTTGTAGCGTCAATATATATATATTTTTAAGCGTTTGTATACATAGAAACCCTATATCATACATATATATGATATAGGATGTCTATGTTTGTATATCCTTTAATTATACCGTGTCCATTAATCCCTGATATATGGACACCTAAGGAATTCCAGTCAAATTGTCTCTTCAGCCTTCAAAACGAGAGCTGGTAAATTGTGGAAAATGCATTAAACTGTAATCAGAAAACGCGGTTATATGCTATAGACCCTATAGTATCTGTGGTATAAAGGCTGCGACGAATTTCGAATTATAAATATGTACAATGTATCCTTTAAATACGTCCATGGAACAGATGGCCAATGTGAAAAATAGATATGTGTGGACCGCTGAAGAGGTACAACTTTTACGGATACGACAAGCCCTGGAATGTGTGAAGTTTTCCACTCCAACCACTTGATGGAAACGCACCTAATTCAAATTATTTTTTTGCGAACTTTCTAAAGATTTGCTTCACCTTTTTAGATGGAAACGTGACTACTGTCACACACACACACTCTCACTCTCTCTTTCGCTCTCACTCCCGCTCTCTCACACACACAGGTTCACAGTCTCACACACACACACCCCTAGCTTTCCGCAGTGCGCGTGTTTAATGCTGTGTGTTCTGCAGGAGCTGAACAACCGGCTGACAGATGAGATCATGAAGATTCGCTCCTGCTTCAGTGGACAGACCGACCTTTCACCTCTGACCCACGGCAAGGACCTGTACGAGCTGGAGGTACAGTCCAAAGCTCCCTTAGCCATGTGTGTGTGTGCACACTGGAGGCCCACTGCTCAGTCCCTCTGAGAATGCTGACCAGGTTCTGTCTCCAGGTTCTCCTAAGGATCAAGGAGTCTGAGATCCAGTACCTGAAGCAGGAGATCCACTCCCTCAAGGATGAGCTGCAGTCCGCTCTCAGAGTAAGACACCCTGACCCTAACCCTTACCCTGACCCTGCATTTAGAGACCCGAACCCTGACCCCTGACCCTGACCCTTCAGGGACCCAGACCTTGAATATTTTGACTCACACACGACTCAATAAGATATTAGAGTTCTCCTTTTATCCATTTATTTTGTTAAATGTTTAATGTTAAATGTTGTTTGCTAAATCGTCTTGTTATCTACTGCAGTCTAATTGCTCTCTCTCGCTCTGTCTCTCTCTCTCTCTCTCTCTCTCTCTCTCTCTCTCTCTCTCTCTCTCTCTCTCTCTCTCTCTCTCTCTCTCTCTCTCTCTCTCTCTCTCTCTCTCTCTCTCTCTCTCTCAGGATAAGAAGTATTCCAGTGATAAGTACAAAGACATTTACACAGAGCTGAGCATCGTCAAGGCCAAGGCAGACTGTGACATCGGCAAACTGAAGGAGAAGCTCCTGGTTGCCACGGAAGCGCTGGGCGAAAGGAAGGTGGACGGGACGGTTGCCCCTGGATACGGTGAGAGCTCAATGCTAATGCTAGCTACCAAATAAATAAGAACCCTGGTCAGCCAATAACTTATACTGGGTTGAATGGAAATGTGTACAGGTTCCAGTCTTCCCAGTGAAAGGGATTTCAAATTCTTACTCAACATTATGTGTACATTCTTTTTGCATTTCTGTTGATTACTCTACTTTAACTTGATTTTATATGAATGAAATTTACTTAAATTGGTTTTACAGTTGATTTTCATGACTTTCACATGATTTCTTTTCACGTTATTTTGCAGTAACGAGGGTTTTTTTTAATTAGTATACAGCACGCGGGTTTAATGATGGCTTGGTTTGTTCTCGTAGACATCATGAAGTCAAAGAGCACTCCAGACTTCCTGAAGAAGGAACGAACGCCGCTCACTAAACAGCTGAGGGGAGTGCGCTCCAAGGTAGGAGTGGATGAATACAAACAATATCAGAACATATATAGCCCTATTTATATTATCCCCAAACAACTCCAGAAAACACACAATCATTTTCTCTATTTTTATTTTCTATGTTTACATTTTTATTGGGACAAATATTAGTACATTATACAGATCAATATGTAGACATTGTTTTATTTTTATTTTTATTTTAAGGAATGGCACTATTTTAAGTACCATTTCTGTTGAAATGTCTCTGCTACTTCGATGAGGGGGAGATGATTTTTCAGAGGATCATGTCGCCCATGGTTGACATGATGAATGGTTGCTTGGCAACCACCGCTAACCTCATCATTTGACGAGTGTTCGGGGCACGATGTCACAAAGTTAAATCTGATCAAGGTTTCTTAACCTTACTCACTTTATGTCCAACTTGCAGTCATTGTAAATGTCGATAAAAGCCCCCTGGACTGGGGCGCAAACTTCGTTGGGTAGGGCTTGTTGCTCTCGTTTTTTAACGGAGGATCTACGCGATAGTGCACCCTATCCATGTGATGGTGAGCACGTCTTGTCCGGCGCGCTGTGAATATTCCTGTTCTCATGACCTGCTATGTGTGCTGTCTGCCAGTCTATCACTGAACAGGTCTCTTGGGATAGCTGACCCCCCTCCCCCGCCCTGCTAAGAGATGCTGTAGGTATAGCAAGGTGTAGCATTAGCTAGCATGAAGTAGCATGAAGTAGCATTGAACTATGATGGTGTAGCATTAACTAGTATAAATGAGCATGATGTAGCATGAACTAACATGACGTAGCATGGGCTAGTGTGAATTAGTAGTGAGCAGCATGAGCATGCTGCCCCAAGCTCCCCCTGCATGCCCTCTCTCATTGCCAGCTCTTCAAAAGCTGTGCAGAATGTCTCTAGACCAGTGGTCCCCGGTTGCCATATGTACGATAATTATTGTATTGTACGATCATTTGCTCGCTGTACGATGATAGATCAATAATGACAAAATTCCCTTTTAAGTATGTGTTAGATAAGGTTGTGACCATTAGGATAAGCAGTAGTCCAAGCCTAGGCTACCTTATTTTAATTAGTTTCCCTACATCATCAGGATAGTAATCAGGATGCGTTTAGATTTCCATATACAAAATTAAAAATTTAAAACAATTTGGCAGATATTTACCAACGGTTTTGGATAGATTTCATAGCGGTGAAATTACTATTATTGTGTGATAAATCATAATTACATCAAAACCACCCTATAGCTACTTTAGAAACCAGCAGCAAACACTGCTGGAGCACTGATGTTTAGTGAGCTGCGTTTATGTATGTCTCTATGCTGCTGTTTGAAGTGACACACAGAAATGCATGTTATTTATTTGGTTTTATCCTTTTTAGTTTTTAGTTTTTGGGTTCTTGATAATATATTATTGATTATCGAGAGAGAGGAAATGTAATGTGTACGCAATGTAAGTTGTGTAAAAACATTAAGAGTAAAAGGGAAACGTGTAGTAAAAATATTCAGGATGTTCAGACACGTACACTAATATGCTAAATTGTATAACATTTTAAAGGACATGTGAAACCAAACCCTTTTCTTTGTTTTTAAATGTGGTAATATGTTTAAAACCCACGTGCTAATACCTCACGTGGTTTACCTGTGGAGCTCTGTCTGGGCGGTGTGTGTGAAGCTCTGTCTGGGCGGTGTGTGTGTGGACGTGTTGAACCCTCCTCTGAATGAGGGTTCAACTTCTTTATTTTAACGCCACTGTGTGTAGCGCATTTCATAAACAACATCGCTCGTTATAACCCTCATACACCACAACTGTACTAAAGAAGTAGTACAAAATTGCTGTAGTTCGTAACCATGGGGATGACAGGTTAAAACGTGTGTATATCTGCCTTACGGTAGGGCACTGAGGCAACCAGTATTTTTGAGGTTGAAGATGGTTTATTTTTGGTTTGCTTATGACAAACCAAAAATCTCTGAATTAAAAAAAAGGTCAACATTTTGCTTATTAAGGACTGGTATTGTTAACCTATACGTCTTGTTTTCAGATCCATTCTTAGAGTTTTGACCTATTTGGTTTAAGATCTTTAAAATGTACATTATTAGTATAAGAATCTAAAAGAGCTGTGTTTGAAAGCTAACTGAATCCATGCCCACTTTAGAACTCCTCATGAAGCAGCAGGTTTGGGTTGATTCCTCCTCTGCCCTCTGCTCTCTCTCCTCCAGAGCCTCAAAGAAGGACTGACCGTCCAGGAGAGGATGAAGCTGTTTGAGGCAAAAGACTCCAAGAAGATCTGAATACTCACAGCTTCAAGGCTGCTTTTTGGCCTCCCAACCAGCAAGGGGAGACAAGACACACAGGAAGTAGTTGGTCTCTTCCTGACTCTCCCGTTTTTGTTTTATTTGCTGAAAAGGACCTAAAGCCTTCGATTTCGATTTAAATCTCTACATAAACCTGTGTTGTTTTTTTTCTTTTTCTTGGATGTAATCTATATTCTGAAATGTTCTCCCATTATAGTCTCCCCTCTGGCATGCCACGGGGCATTTTATTATTAGTACACAGATGTGACAAAAAGCCAAAACGTATAGCAATATACACTATGAATAATATATATATTTTCTCTGTAGGAACGTAACCAGTACCTGCTGTAATACCTTGTGTTGGGTTCCAGTGGTTTGTAGTTCTGAAGTGTTTTTAATGTGCCGGTTGTGGAGCAGCTGGGCTGGCTGTGGATTCAGGAGTTGTCTGCTGTAGTTTATTCTGAGTTTCACTGTGGCGCCATCTAGTGGCTCCATGGGGAGGTGCGTGTTGGGCTGGGCTTTAACATTATTTGATTGGCTGTGTTTGGATAGGCTTTGTGGTTGGCCGTCTATGGTTAATTGAATGTGGTATCTGTATGATTGCACCGTTTCTAATTGGTTTTCTGCAGTTGGCCTTGCTACAGCAAATTGGACGACTGCACTTACCTCTGGCCTGCTTGAGGAAGCTGTTTGTTTTTAGACTTTTTGACTGTTTCGTGACTTCAAGCTAACTTCTACAGTGCAACCAAACCTTTTGATCAGCAAACCATGCTGACATACGTTTGCTCCTCCCCACTTATCGTCGTCCAGGGATGAGTTAAGTAGTTTGTAGTTTGTTTTGCTTTGAGAAACCTTCAGAGAGTGTGTAACCATGATATTTAGCACTGCATAGGGCGCTAGCATGCTGGCTACATCTACAGATATCTCCCTATATCACGAGCAGCTTTACCTTAAACCAGGCCTTTTTAAGGCCTATCTTAAACTGGGATGTTAATAAGCTTAGCTTGGCCGGTCCTACCAGCTTCATGTCCAGATCAAACTGGTTTTCCCTCATTGCTGTCCTCCAGCCATGGGCTCGGACACAATGTTCTTCATTTTAAAATTCATTTCAATATTGTTTGTGCCTCAACTGAGCGACATGTTCTTGAAACCTGTGCAGCTATTTAACTGACATTAAATAATTAAGTAATAATTAATTCCCACTGTATAGTATTCAAATCAAGCTTTGTACATAAGATGTATGCAACACACAAAAAACTTTTTTCCGTTTTTGTTTAAAACTTGTACTTTGCTTAGCCTACAAGCTCTATAAAGAATATATGAAATTGATATAAATATTTTTTATTTTTGTTTGAATGTAACGCAAATAAAGTCTTTTGAAATATTAGTTTATGTTACCAACATAATTTTTTTCCAACTCTTTGTGTGAAAGATCACATCCGTAAAACCAAGGACAAGAGTATCTCTTTAAACAGACTTCTGTTAAAGCGATGGGTTTTAAGAGCCCAGGTTATCGTTGGCATTGTCTTTGTTTTTAATAAATCAGCCATGATTTTAGTTCAACTCCCCCTCTGACAGTGTAGACGAGTTGTGATACTGGGCCTTCGGGGAGCCGTTGACATCCATCATCTTCCACATGAGGCTTGAGCAGCTCCCAGAGCGCTATGTTTCCAAACCAAGGTGAGCACATATGAACCCCCATGGCTAGGTAACATCTCCCATAGAGCCCACAAACAAACAAATCCACAAGTTTAGATTCTGTGCATTCTCGCCACTGCTCATGCTCCAATCTGCAACTTAAGTGCCCTTCTCTGTGCGGAGGGCAGAGTAATATTTCAGTTAGTTGAGAGGGCAGTTTTAGGAAGGTGTGCTTTTTAAAGGGCCCCTATTATACAACCAGGTGTGAGTGTAATTAGCCATTACAAGACAAATGTTGCTGATCTATACAACATACATCTAGGTGGACACTCCTACTTCGTCACTAAAACACAGAAAAAGGCAGATTTTCAAACGACTTGTAATGGCTAGTCACACTCACAACTGGTGGTGTAATATCACCCCTTTAATTGATTGGAAGGCAGTGTCAGTATTTAGCGTTAACATGCCTCTTCCCACGCTCACAGACTGAGAGTAGAGAAGGTGGAATACTTCAGAGTTAAAGATCCCATATCATGCTTTTTTAGCGTTAATAATTGCATTTGGGGGGACGACTAGAATATGGTTACATGCCACTGCACATTCTGACGTCACACTATTACGGGAATAAAGTTTGAGGGCAAACAAGCTGTTTCGCACACTTATTGAGGGTCGTTCTCGGTGGATCGCCTGGATTTTTTTTTTGCTTGAACCCACCGGTCACAGTGGAGCGGCCCGGAGGGGAAAACCCTGGCTGATAGCCATCTCGACAATGTTAGCATTAACCTGGGGGCTTTTCAAATCGCCCAGCTCATTTAAGCACAAAATGAGAAAGGCTGGGAAAATGTTATATTAATAAAATGAATTTATTACCAATATTCATATTATGAATTAGACATCTGGGGCCCCCATGTTGGCTCATACACACAAACTATATGAACAAGACAAGGCAAGTTTATTTATATAGTATCTTACAAACACAAGGCCATTCTTGTTGCTTCAGTAAGGAAGAAATAACATGAAAAGGATGATCATTAGAAGATAATGAAAAGGCCAAATGTAAAATACAAGAGATAAAGATTAAGATGCTATGAGAACAAATGTAGTGCAGAGATACATTTTTGTTAAAAGCTGCGGCAAAAAAAAAAACGTCCCTGATTTTAAAAGAATAAAGTGTGAATCAGACCTCCGATGTTCTGGAAGTTTGTTCCAGATCGGTGTTGCATACACACTAAGAGTTAGTGACAATGGTAACGAACCCTGTGAGCACCTGAGCGGGCCCTGCCTGAAGAAGACTGTCTGGGGGGGCCTCCATCCTGCCTGTCAATCTCATGCACACATCTTCATCATTGCTCTACCCACAGGGGCCTCGATGCCACAAACGCAGAGGGTTTTTTGGCTGTTTATTTTATTTTCTTGAATCTCGCTCTCTTCTTCTCTCTCTTTTCAGGACTCTCATTCTTATCTCATCTGCTCCTCATTCTCCTCCTCCTCTACCCCCCAATCAGAGCCCTTCTGAGCTCCTGGCCCTGTACCTCCCACATCAAGAAGGGGTTTCTGCACAACCGCGTGTGCAGGCGTGTGTACGCAGAGGGGCGACTGTCTGGCATCTCTTCAGGGGCACCAACAGGAGGCTGCCTCGGACTCTGAGAGCAGACTGCAGCTCATCCTGCAGCGAGCCGGCCTCCGGCCACAGGGCCTGGATCTCAGACTCCTTGATCCTCAGTGGAACCGGGACACCGAGGTCACTAGTCTTGACTGGTGTGTGTGTGTGTTTGTGTGGGTGACCTCCTGTTAAGAGGAGGTTCACCTCAAACACCTCACCTCCTGTTAAGAGGAGATCACCTCAAACACCTCACCTCCTGTTAAGAGGAGGTTCACCTCAAACAAACCTCACCTCCTGTTAAGAGGAGGTTCACCTCAAACACCTCACCTCCTGTTAAGAGGAGGTTCACCTCAAACACCTCACCTCCTGTTAAGAGGAGGTTCACCTCAAACACCTCACCTCCCCATGTTAAGAGGCGGTTCACATCACCTCCCGAATCAGACAGAAAATCACCATGTTACAGAATGCTGGTTGTAGCCCTTTAATGTTGTGAAGATGCAATGTGTGTGTGTGTGTGTGTGTGTGTGTGTGTGTGTGTGTGTGTGTGTGTGTTAGCGTTAGCCTTTAAAAAACATTTAGTCTTGCTTCTGCTGCTGAGTGTTGGTGTTTAATGACTGATGCTTGAGAACCATCTCAGTTTGTATAATATGTCTCGCCTGGGCGGGGCATCTCAGTCTCAAAGGGCTTCAATCCTCATCATTGAACACTGGATTAGGCTTTAATAGTTAAGATAGGGCGACTTTAAGATAAGGCAAGCTCTAAGAGCAATGCGTGTGTGATTTGATGATTTTAAGCAGAGGGAACATCCTTAATGATTAAGCATGACTTCTTTCTTTACCTCGCCTCAGATATCTACTGGGTTGTCAAAGTTAGCCCGACACAGATCAGCAATTAAACAACAAAGATGGAAAGAGCACTCCTGATCTATCCTGGATAATCTCTTTAAGCAGCAGTTCCACATTTACAAAAACCTATGTGTTCATCAAACTTTGCTGGACGACTAAAAACATCAACTTTGAATTGATGAAAAAAAGTATCCCTGTTTGGATGTGGGTGACTCTAAGTCATTGGATTACATAAAAGTAATGGTTTATAAATAACCAGTGGCTTTAGCTGAGGGCGGAGCTAACAAGACTGTTGAGGCCGAGCTGCAGCATGACTTCCTGTCTGTGAGGCCCTGCATGTTTCTACGGCGGCCCAGAACCAACAACTCTAGAGAGGGCCACATCTAATCGTCTTATCTTAGGATCGCTGTCTTACTTGTAAGATTTGACCTATAGATTTACAGTCTAAATAACTAACTATTTATAAATCTATTAAGGAACCTCATCCCATGAGACTTGCCTACTTTTTGGTTTGCCTAAAGGCCTGTAAAGGACACCGCAGCTCTCTTGCGTCGATGGAAAGGGAGGGATCAGGTTAGGTAGGGGGATTTTCAGTTGGTTGAAATCTGTAACCTCACCGCTAGATGGCGCTAGATCCTACACACTGCACCTTTAAGTGGTGTTGGCCATAGACTGCTGCAAGGTATTCCCAATGTACCAAATACGGATTGTTTCTGCATGGCTACGTCCATAATGCCCTTTCCGAGGAATTCACAGATGCTGTGTCCATATTGTTTGGCATCTATGCGAGAGACCATCCTGATATTCATGTTGTGTTTACATTGAATATCCGCCCTCGGCTGGACGGCAATTTATTTCCAAATATGGCCACGGCCTTAAAATGTTCAAAAGACTGGAGCCAATCCGAGGGATGCTCCACCCTCTATTGGCTCTTGCCGAGTCCGGTTGAAAGTATCTCAGAAATCTGTCTTCTGTGCAAATTGATCCTAATCTGTTAACATTATTTATCAGTCTTGTGTGTTTTTCATGCTCCATAGATTAATTTCCTTGTGCACCAAGGCATTCTTTTTTTTAATTTGGCATCAATCATAAACTTCAACGCCTCTCTCTGACCTCAATTGGAACAAACTACTAAAGTTCTCAACGACAGCCATGATGTGCGAGAATATGAACAAGAATACATACAAACGTAGGATTAGGGCCTACATGCATTCAAAATGCACATTGCACTGGAACCCCGGCTGGTAGGCCTGCATGTCCTCCAATGGCCGAGGGAGCCAGCGCCCTCACCCTCACCAGATGATTCTCGCTGCTGCTCTGGCTTTGGCAGCTGACCTTTGGGTGTCAGGGGAGCCTGGAGGAGCAGGGCCAGCAGGGGGCCTCCGCCGTTGTTGTCCCCCTGGCAGGCGTGGAGATCCAAGGTAAAGGTTCTGACCTTTTCAGAAGCAGGTCTGGGGCCTGAGGTCTGGACCAGGCCAGGGGAAGGTGGCGCCTGGAAACTTCCAGGGGAAGTTGCTGAGTCTGGGGATGGTTTCACCTTTCACCTCCGTCCACCCAGTGTGTTGGAGGGGGTCGGATACCGCTGGTGGGCTGACCTTTGATCTGTGTGTTCAGAGCTCTGTCTGTCTGTCAGACCTGTGGATGACGGCGGTTACAAGATATTGTAACATGATTTTTTTGTCATTTTGGACAATTGTTCCGATAATATTATTTGGGAATTTTAGAAGGATTTTATTTTTGTTTATAATTATTGTTAATAATAAAATAAACTTCAATTTAGAACAAAAAGATTCCATCAAATATTTTCTATAATGGTTTATTTAAGGTAGTGTGTACAATTGTATCAAGTGCAATAATACAATCCAACATGACATTGCATATAAAACAATACAACGATCTTTGAAAACGGTTTACTTACATGAATCAAATAAATACAAAATGTACACGTTAGTTTAAACAGTATGCCAACAGAGTTATAAATGATTTTGATGATGTATTTCCTTTCAACATTTATCGTGATATTATCATGATCGTGTGAATGGGGAAGCCAACGTTCCAGATCATCCCACGTGGACAACCAGACTTTCACATTTAGTTGATTAGTTCTTCAGTTCAGACGTGACTTCTTCCTTCGTCTCGTAAGGTGCAAAGTGTGACAGGAAGCGAGGAGGAAAGAGCAAGAACCAAGGCTGGAGATGGTGCTCCAGATGCGGTGGTGGTGGTGCTGGAAGTCCCGGGGGGTTCCTAGGAGTCAGTGGCGGGCAGAGGGCTAGGGGGGCGCTGTAGAGACGGAGGCCTCTTCGGTGCCTGGGCCGAGCAGGGGGGGATGTGGGACACCAGCGGCCGTCCGTCGGGGCAGAGCAGCACGCTGGAGTCGGCCTCACACTTGGTGGTCCTGCCCGGCCAGAGGACCTCAGCCGGACCGGGTCTCAGACCGAACCCCCCGGGGAAGCCCTCCCCCTGGCCGCTCAGCGCGGGGACACAGGCCTGACTCATCTTGATTAGCATGTCCAGAGACTTTGTCCGGCACTCCAGAGAAGCCTTGATGGCCTTCCTCTCGCTCTCGATCACCACATCCTCGTCCTCCTCCTCTTCCTCCTCCTTCTGCTCCGTGTCGTCCTCCTCCTCTTCGGTTTCCGGGGAGATGTCTTTGGTGTTGTTGCCGTCGTCGGTGCTGCTGTGGTTGGCCGGCGCGTCGTCGGGCTCCCTCTTGACGGACAGGTCGAGGGGTCCTTCGTTGTGCGACGCCGTCTGCTCCAGCGCCCGGTGGATGTGGAAGAGCTCGCTGCGGATGGTGCTCAGGTGTTCCCACAGGTGACCCTGGGCGGGGAGGTCATCCTTGTCCAGGTGGGAGATCTTCCTCTCCGCCTCCTGGTACTCCTGCAGGGCCTTGGAGAGGTCGTTCAGGAGCCCAGCCACCGACTGGGAAGACCCGGCCACCGGCCCCGCTGTCCTGCCCGTGGTGCGGTCGGATCTGTGGTCCTCCCCACAGCCGGCCCGGGAGGACGGCTCAATATTGGGGCCAGGAGGGGTGTCGTCCTGCCACGCCTCCACCGGCCGGGACACAAGCTGGGCCCCTTGGGAGCTGAGGGAACAGGCAGAGCATCCAAGTTCAAAATGTGCATACAAACTAGAAAAGGCAAGGTGCACAACCTAGTTTTAGAAACAAAGTGCAGAGTAGGAACATGATTCAGAATGAAGCAAGGTTAGCAGTTTTACAAATACAACCTTAGAGAATGATCGGACAATACTTAAATATAATATATATATATATATATATAATATCATATAATGTGGTTTACATTTGGTATTGATAGTAATGACTCTTACCTGCTGTGCAAAAGAAGCCTGTCAGCTGGAGAGGAAGAGTTCTGTATGTTCTTAATCATCTCCAGACCGAATCCCACGGCAGGCCGCTTCTCCACAGGGGCCTCACTCATCCCCTGCAGGGCCCCTGGCCTCTTGAGGCCCCAGCCAGTTCTACCTTCCCTGGTGGCCGACGTCAGCTTCTCCCCCGACCTGAAACCTTGATCAGGACCCTCCCTCTGGGGAGAGACCCAGCCGGCCTGAGGGGCCGATTGGTGGGCCCCTGGCCGGACTGCGGGGACCTTCCATAGGTTGACCTTAGAGGGGTAACTGGGCAGCCGGCTGGTCAGGCCGCTGCCGGATGTGCTGCTGGTGGGGACCTTCATCCCCTTGCTGGCATCACCATTCCCGAATGTGTTCGCTCCCAGGCTGTGCTCACAGAGGAAAGGGTAGAAGAGGCGTGGCGCTAGCAGGGTCCGGTCAGGGTGAGCGTGGACGCCAGAGGAGGGGTGGATGAGCTGCGCGGCAGAGGCGAGGAAAGGGAGCTGATCCGCCATCTGGGCGTGGGTGGGGGTGTTTAAGCTGGGAGCAGCAGCAGCAGCATTCATGTAGGAGAAGAGGCCCGGGCTGATGGGGTAGCCCACCCCAAGCAGGGACAGGTTGAGCCCGGTGGGGTCTTGGTAGTCCAGGAGATTGGGCGGGGGAGGATAGCAAGGGATGGAGCCTCCCATCCTGGACTGGATGCCCTCGGCCTTGGCCTTGGTGTGGCTCATGGTCAGCAGCCTCCAGTGCTCGGACAGCAGACCGGGGGCCGTCAGGCAGGTCTTGGACAGCTTGTACTGCTTCAACTGGGCCTCCACCTCCACCGAGCGGGCCCTCAGAAGCTGGTCTTCTAGGGAGAACATGTCTGCCATGAGGAGTTCTGATTCCTGCCGGCTTACAGGGTGTTTGGTACCCTGTGTGAGACCTTGACACCTGCTAGAGTTGTCCTTTGCTAGCCCTGTGAGCTCTGCCCCATCCACTCCTCCTCCCAGCTCTGCCTCCTCTCCTCCTCCTCCTTGACTCTCTGGGTCCTCCCCTTCCTCGTCTAAGGGACCCCCCTGCCTGGGCTTCTCCTCAGGCTCTGTCCCCTGCCCCTGTTCGTCCTTCTGTGGCTTGAAGAGCCCATGTGCATGCTGGAGAGGGCGCAGCTGGTCAGGGTGGAGGATGTTGCCCTTCTTGTAGGGCCAATCGGACTCTATGAGCAGCGAGAGGGAGTTCTTGCAGAGGCTGTACTTCATGTGGTTGTACAGATGAGACTTCTCCATGCAGGTGAAGGGGCACTGGAAGCACTTGTAGTTGTAGGGTTTCCCCCAGGGCCGGGGGATGTAGTGGGGCTTCTTGGGCTTGCGTTCCTTGTGCTTGCAGACAGATGCGACCTTACACCCATCCTCTTTAGACATGGCTCCCCCTGGCTCTTGTGAACAAGGGCTAACTTAATGTCTCCTCCAAAAGTCCTGCAAAACGGAAATAAATATGTATTCAATAAAGGGTCAAGTGGTTTAGGGTAATGTGTTTTGTTATCTTCTCAACAAAACATGTTCATGGGCTGTGCCTTAAAAGAGAATACATCAGCCTTGCAGACCACCGAGCATTAAGGTGTGTGTACTAGGGTGTAATGGCTGACACATGGCGCTCGGTAATAAGTGTCAGCCTCCTATTTGTGCTCCACGGGTGGATCCCGGCCCTTATCCCCCCTGGGGGTCCGACCCAACAACCACCACCCACTTTACCTGCCACTCCTCATTAAACTCAGGGCCCCGCCGGACCCAGCAGGCCCTGGGCTGGGGGTCTGGGCCGGGGCCCACGGGGCTCTGCACCTGGATCAGAGGGGCTGCGCTCACGGGACCCTGACGTTAAGGCCTGGAGCCCTGGAGGCCGGCTACAGGCGCGGTGCGGCCAGGGAAGGGGAGGCCTGGGCGGGCATGGAGAGCGGGCTGAAGCCTGGGTCTTTAATGAGGCGCCCATGGGGCATCATTAGTGGCGGGCGTGGATCTGGGTCACAGTGCTTCACCCGACTTCATCTGCTCCTCTGAGCTCCCAGGGTAAGGAGAGCCTGCTAAGCTCCACTTTGGACAGAGGTTTAGTTAAAGTGCTGTGAGTCCTCGTCTGGGGATCTGACAGGGCTCTCAAATATCACTAAATATCAAATTCTAAAACTTTGTCAAAACCCATTTTAAGATGTCAACATATTTAGTTGTCCAATAACCGTTTTTTTTCTAATAATTTGATGTTTGATAAATACTTAATACTCATAGGGAGAAATTAGAGAATAGGTTTTGAGGACCTTCCACGTTCTGAAGTGTCTCCTAAATGACTATTATTTTTCTGATTTTTTTTATATTTTAATTACAATTTCATTACCGATCTATCCATAATTTTAGAGGTGAGAGATACTTTTACATACTTTTATATTTGTGGAAACATTGTAACATAAAGATAAACAGCAAAATTTGACATTACACTATATATTATATTATATTTTGACTTATATATTTGAATATATATTTCTATATAAATGTCATATACTGTGTATTTTCACACTTAATATTATTATTGGCTTGAATCTACATCTAAGTAAATGTTTAAAAATACATATTGAAAATAATCACGATAATTTCTAGGTTTTAATTTAGTTAAAAAGCATACATAAAATATAAGTAACATTTCCCAATAGAAATGTTTTTCTATTGAATTCAAAGCGATAAATGATGCATTAGGATGTTGTTTAACTGGGAGCACAGCCCTGAGCTTCCCCACAGAGAGAAGAGGAGGTAGCTGTGTTCTTTGAAGCCCCTGCTGTGAGGGGTCTATTTACTCGGGTGTCCTTCAAGTTGTTCAGTGAAAATGCTATTTGAGGAAAAGCTATCGGATGAAACCCTATTCGTCTGCATTTGACAACTGAGAGTGTCATGCTTTTCCTTTATTTGACAAGCTCTCCCTGGTTCTCCAAGCTCTGAAATGAAGGGCTCCTGGTTCCCCTCCTCCTCCGATTGGCCCTACACAAGTGTCCCGTTTGTGTCGGTTGGCCGTCCTGTCTTCCCCGAGGCCGTATCCCTGCTCTCTGCCTCATAATGGAGACTTACAGTTGCTATTAAGAACCAATCAATAAAAATCATATTCTCCCCCCCTGTGATCGGCTCCCTGACCGCTGAAAGCCCCCGCCCGGGGCCCGGGCCCCCCCGGCCCTGTTTTTAGCCTTGTGGGTCGATGATCGTTCATGTCATCTATTGTTTCAACCGAGGAGGCTAAATGCTAAATGTTAAAAGCATTGATGAGTTACGTAACAACCGCAGCGCCCCGGCCCATAGGCAGGGGTCTGCGGGGGTTTCTGCTCAGATGGTTAAACCACTACAAGCATCGATTTACCCTCAGTGAGACAAGCCGTGGTGCTGTTGGATCTATAGCGACATCTCAGCCTAGCCCCCTGCTGGGATCAGGTCACACACAGAGGGACGGGGAGGTGGGCCGGGCTTACCTAAGACGGCCGTACGGAGGGCAGGGTGGCGTGGTGGTCTGCTTCTGGGGAGGGGAGCGGGTGGCGTGGTGGTCTGCTTCTGGGCAGGGGAGCGGGTGGCGTGGTGGTCTGCTTCTGGGGAGGGGGAGCAGAGGGAGAGGATTAGCTGGGATTAGACATGATGATCAATGTCAGGTTTCAAATGGTTCTAATGAACATGTGATCTTGTGATCCTGGCAAACTGTTAGACGCTTTATGGCAGACTTAAATCTCACTCTAGATTTGAACTTTTGAGCAACTGAAGAAATTTTGCAGGTTGTGCTTGTAACAAATTTAATTTCTAAAATATAAAACATTAAATATAATTAGGCTACATATAATGTTATGTAAATATTAAGTATCCAACACATTACAAAATGTCATATTAAATTATTAAATGAGTACAAATTATATCTCTCTTGATAATTCATTTGATGTGCACAACAAATGTGATACAATTTATAAATCGTAGCCAGAACGTGGGGTTTAATGGTGACCTTAATTAGCAGGGCCTGGCTTTCCTGCACACATTACCAGCATGTAAAACAAGCAGTTTTGACAAATACATTTATAGGTTTAATTTAGAAGATCCAAAATAATCTTTATACTAAGAAAAGTAGCCTTCTCTTCGTAAAACAAAACGGTCCCAAAGGCCTCCTTCCTCCGACACTAAAGGCACAGTTTAAAGCGGTATTTCCTCACGCCAACACATTCCATCACACGTCGTATGTGTTGACATAAACAAAGATAAATCAAACATGGTTGTCGTCATTAATAGTGCGTAATCTTAGTAGTTGTTCCAACATACCTGGACCGCGGCGCGCTGCGTCCCCGGTGCGTCTGGCTGTGGTACGTCCTCGGTGCGTCTGGCTGCGGGTTCTTGTGCGTAAAAGCTGCGACGGGAGTGCTGCGCGTCCCGCTGGAGTGGGAGCGCGGGGGCGGCAGCGGGGGGGCTTTATATCGACTCCCAGCGCCGCCTGCAGCTTTTACGCACAAGCTTTTACGCAGCCAGCTCTCCGCCCCCTCCGCCGCGCCTCTGTGTGGAGTGGAACAATATTAGCACAGGTTCGATCCCCTGGTGATACCCATGGGTTTCAAATAAATAGACATGAATCAGAATTAGGTTGAAGTTGTTTGGTCATAGGCCTGTAAACCCTATGGTTCGTTTCATTTGATTAAGTAAGAAATAATTCCCCGTATAGGACTCCCTTATATGGGGAGTATGCAGATATCCGTGGAGTACTTTATTTTATTGACTTATTTACTTTATGTACTTTATTTGGTAATAATTTAAGTACATTATACGAAAGCTATTAATTGATATTAAATATCAGTTAATATCAATGCGTTCAAATAATTCAAGGTATTATTTTCAGCATTTTTACTTTTACTGAGAATACGTTAAAAACATTCGAAAATAAAAAAAGTTGTTTTAAAATGTTTATAATTTAGGCCTTAAAAAAATGTCCAGACTTGATGAGGTCAGATTATGGCACATTGTATGGATTAAAACATTTGTATTTAATTTTACATCGAAAATTGCATTTCTCAATTTGCTCTGAAAATGTGATGAGGAAAATGAAATATCCAAGCCCTCTTTTTATTTGCCGTTTTAGAAGACCTTAGTATCAATTTGTTCATGTCAAAATAGAATAGGATTCATTTAGAATTCGCCCTCAAATCTCGCATCACAAATAAAACATGGCACAAAAGGTTTCACCCGGAGAAAATGTCCTGTTACCAGTCTTTTTTCCACAGATGCAGATATAAATCCCTGTGAATGCCCCCTTCACACGCTTCTAACAATCCTCTACCAGCACAAGTTTGACTTTCGCACTACAACACAGTATTAGCATTGGAAAAGATTGGAGTGCGTTCAGTCTGCATATCATTTGCATACTTTAAGTAGTCATTATCAGAATCAGAATCAGAATCAGAATTACTTTTATTGCATCTTATTGTACGAGTACACAAGAGTAAAATTCTTAGGCTTGGTTCCTCAACAGCCACATAGCAGCAACAATACAAGATAAAGTAAATAAAGAGAAGCAAAAATAAAAACAAGTAGCAGCATAGATCACATAATAAATAATAATAAACAAATAAAATAAACTAAGTAATAATAAAAGAGACTAAAACAGTGGTAATAAGTAATGAGTAATGATAAGTGATGAGGTATGGTAAAATGTAAAGTGTAGTGTAAAGTGTTCAAGTGGTAGTGGCAGCCACGTTGATTATGATTGGTCTGAAGTCTGTCGGTGGAGGCTCCCAACTGAGAGACGCGTTTGAAACCAGAGGGTGGATGGTCAAGAGGTCAGTGAGGTAGCAGTGCGTTTTTTTGATATATTGAGTCTATACCGTTGGTTCCAGAGGCCTGCTTGACAGGTTCACTGTTTCTCCTCTTGAACGGTTGTCTCTTTACTAATGACTTACCGACCTCTTCCAAATCCATCTCTCCTTTCTTCTGACTCGCACCTTCTTCCTTTCTTTTGTATTTGTTTGTTTATTGCCTTCTACCTTTCATTTCTCTTTCTTTCTATTTTTCTTTATCTATTTCTAAACACCTCTCTCACCCTCTCTCGCTCACGACTTAGATTCCACATATATCTGTAATTGTCTCTATCTGTATCTTTGTCTCTGGGCTCTCTCCTTCTCTCTCTCTCTCTCTCTCTCTCCCTCTCTCTCTCTCTCCCTCTGACTCTCACCCTATCATCTCTCTCTCTCTCTCTCTCCGTATCGCTCTCTCTCTCTGCTACGGATGCTCGATATAAGCTCACTAGCGATAGCGTAGCAATGTGGGTCTTGCGGGGCCCTCGGAGTGTGTGTCGGTGCCTGGGAGCTGGGGCTACTGGTGGAGTAGGGGACCCTTCAGCAGCCATCAGTCCGCCTGTCACTCTGCCACCTCCAAATGCAGTCTGACAGCCCCCAATGTAGGGCTAACCAGCTGGAGATAATGTGACAGAAGTGGGAGAGGGGAAGGTGGTGGGGGTGGGGGTTGGAGGAGAGACAGAGGAGAGAGACGGATATGCTGCAACCGAGAGGAAGTGAGGGGATTGTTGTCTTAACTCTGAGAGTCTTCCTCGCTAGACAGGTGTCACTTTTAGCCGCTGAGTTTCCAAGGAACTCTTAACTATTCTGTCTGTCAGAGCTGTCACTCACCTCCTCCCGTTAGACAAAAGATCCACAAACTGCCCAGGTGAGGCGCCAGGTCTGACATGTGTGTGGATGCTCCTGCTCTGTCTGGGGTCGGATCCTCTTACTGAAGGATGTCTGATACATTTCAGTAGGAGTCCAAATGTGTGGTTCTTAGACATTGCTGGAAACCTCTTTTAGTGGCTGAGGTAGTGCTGTTGAGCACCGCACATGGGCTGGCACATCCCAAGGTGACCTGGAAAGGGTGTTTGTCTTTCAACAGGATTAATGACTGGGGACATGCATCATGAAAACATGCATCATGAAGACATGCATCATGAAGACATTGCATCATGACATCATGAAGACATGCATCACATCATGAAGACATGCTTCATGAAGACATGCATCATGAGATCATGAAGACATACATCACATCATGAAGACATGCATCATGAAGACATGCATCATGACATCATGAAGACATGCATCACATCATGAAAACATGCATCATGAAGACATGCATCATGAAGACATGCATCATGAAGACATGCATCATGAAGACATGCATCATGAAGACATGCATCATGAAGGTATGCATCATGAAGACATGCATCATGAAGAGATGCATCATGAGATCATGAAGACATGCATCATGAAGACATGCATCACATCATGAAGACATGCATCATGAAGACATGCATCATGATATCATTAAGGACATGCATCATGACATCATGAGGACATGCATCATGACACCATGAGGACATACATCATGACATCATTAAGGACATGCATCATGACATCATTAAGGACATGCATCATGACATCATGAGGACATGCATCATGACATCATGAAGACATGTAGACATGAATCATGAAGACATGATGACATGCATCATGAAGAAATGAAGACATGCATTGTGAAGACATGCATCATGACATCATGAAGACATGCATTGTGAAGACATGAAGACATGCAGCATCCCCACACTGCAGGAGAATGAAGGAACTCTTAACCATTCTGTCTGTCAGAGCTGTCACTCACCTCCTCCCGTTAGACAAAAGATCCACAAACTGCCCAGGTGAGGCGCCAGGTCTGACATCTGTGTGGATGCTCCTGCTCTGTCTGGGGTCGGATCCTCTTACTGAAGGATGTCTGATACATTTCAGTAGGAGTCCAAATGTGTGGTTCTTAGACATTGCTGGAAACCTCTTTTAGTGGCTGAGGTAGTGCTGTTGAGCACCGCACATGGGCTGGCACATCCCAAGGTGACCTGGAAAGGGTGTTTGTCTTTCAACAGGATTAATGACTGGGGACATGCATCATGAAAACATGCATCATGAAGACATGCATCATGAAGACATTGCATCATGACATCATGAAGACATGCATCACATCATGAAGACATGCTTCATGAAGACATGCATCATGAGATCATGAAGACATACATCACATCATGAAGACATGCATCATGAAGACATGCATCATGACATCATGAAGACATGCATCACATCATGAAAACATGCATCATGAAGACATGCATCATGAAGACATGCATCATGAAGACATGCATCATGAAGACATGCATCATGAAGACATGCATCATGAAGGTATGCATCATGAAGACATGCATCATGAAGACATGCATCATGAAGACATGCATCACATCATGAAGACATGCATCATGAAGACATGCATCATGATATCATTAAGGACATGCATCATGACATCATGAGGACATGCATCATGACACCATGAGGACATACATCATGACATCATTAAGGACATGCATCATGACATCATGAGGACATGCATCATGACACCATGAGGACATGCATCATGACATCATTAAGGACATGCATCATGACATCATGAGGACATGCATCATGACACCATGAGGACATGCATCATGACATCATTAAGGACATGCATCATGACATCATGAGGACATGCATCATGACATCATGAGGACATGCATCATGACATCATGAAGACATGTAGACATGCATCATGAAGACATGATGACATGCATCATGAAGAAATGAAGACATGCATTGTGAAGACATGCATCATGACATCATGAAGACATGCATTGTGAAGACATGAAGACATGCAGCATCCCCACACTGCAGTAGAATGAAAGAAGGTGTTTGTTTGCAGAGAGAGTTGCGGGTGCTTATAGAGAGCATGTGGGCTGGCTGACAGCAGCACTCTGTTACTGCTCACAGAAAACACACTCAGGCCTGATACAACATGGCTGCCAGAGGACACCCAGCTGCTGAGAAACACACACACACACACACACACACACACACACACACACACACACACACACACACACACACACACACACACACACACACACACACACACACACATACAGAAACACACATGCAATACACACAAACACACCCACCCTAACACAGTTACAACCACCAACACAAATACACACATCCATGCATACACACAGAGTTATAATGTGTTTTAAAAAAAAACACTAGATACAAAGAGAGAGAGAAGGACAGGTAGAGAGGAGACTTGTAGATCCAGAGAGGGATACATGAGCGATAGAGGTAGAACGATGGATAGAGAGAAAGGGACAATGAGAGGAGGCAGAAACAGGGACATGAAGAGATGTATAGGGAGTGATGGAGAGAGAAAGACAGAGCGAGACAGCGGAATCTGTCCCTAACGCGTGTCTCCTGCCAGGCTTTAGGACCTTGGGGGGAATAGCTGAGAGGCTCTCTGAGCCACGCTGCCGGGCACATTAACTAAACTCATATCCCTCTCAGCCCCCATCAATTATTCACCAGCAACTCCTCCTCTAACCTCCTTTCTCCTCCTTTTTCAAAGGAGAACTTCTCCGCCAGCCATTGTTTGCTTTGCCAACGCAGAGTGTGAGAAGCTCCTGAGCGCCTGGAGAGCCCCCCTCCAGCTCCGCCCCCCGGTGGGGGGTCCCGGGGGACCACCAGGGCTCCTCCGGACGCACACAGGCTCATCACCGCTTTGCGTCACTATTGCATCGACCGATTCTGATTCACGAGTGAGTCCTCAAGTCCTGACAATGTCCACACGCCGAGACGAGAGACTAGGTCTCCACCAGGCGATGCATCTTCTCCAGACCGCGGGGGTTGATTCCCACCTGTACTGTACTTTGTGTCATTCCTCTTTCTCTCATTAACTCACTCGACTCTCCTCTTGTTCTGGTCCATACATTCACAAGAAGTCCATGAATCTGTATTTAATATATCTGTGAATCCAAAATATATATTTTTTGTTTTAAATGTCTTAGTATGTCTTCTGTGATCTTCAATCTATGCTATCTGGCCCACTGATTCTAAGATAATAGGGGAATGCAGAAAAAGCTCACCATCAGGTTGTGTAGGTTCTACTCTGCTTCAACCTCAGATCTCGACAACACAGAGAGGGAAGCAGCACCACAAAGGGATGGATCTCTGAATGGGTCTGAGAGAGGGTGAGGCTTCTCACTGCTTATAGTTATACCCACTGTGTGTGTTGCATTTCAAACACGACATCGCTGATTATAATGTACAGACTTGACAACGCATACTTGCTTGAAAATACATATTACCATAAGACATAGCCACAGGAGTAGTACCTCCTCCTACAGTGCTCAACCCCCAAACAATGTAAATGTCAAAGTCTTCCAACTCAGGCTGAAACACATTTTTACGAAACAAGCATTTATCAGTGGCTTTGGAGGAGATGTCCCGTGATTGTATCTCGGCTTCCGACAGACTGACACCTTATTGTAGTTTGTATCAGCCTTCATATGGGCAGGGCCGTGTACCAGCGGGGGTGGGACACTCAGTCGAAGCCTTCTGGGTTTGATCCTCCGTGTCTGCAGTCCAACCTGCAGGCCACATTGAGCAAGAGGCCACACCCCTGCCTGCTCCTCAACGGTTCTGAATGGACCTGAGTTCACTGGGACTCATCTTGGAAGCAGCGCTCAGGATGGGACCAAGCGGGTCTCTTCAGAGCGGTTCCTGTGTTCTAAATGTGTTGATGGAGATTTATGACTGGACCAGGAAGCCTGGCCTAGAGCTCAGAAAGAGACATTTCACTCTTAAATGAACAATCAGCCAGAGAAGAGCAGGACGGGCCTGGGCGTGTTGCCAGCCTTCAGACTGGCAGATCTCAACCGCAGACGGCTGTCTGCAAAGGTCTGTCCATCAAAGGTCAGTGGGGGTATGACGTGCCAGGGCCCTTTCTCTCTTGATCCCCCTGACCTTATATATATATTATATATATATATTATATATATAACATATTTTAAATGCTATCTAAGGTTGTTGATCAGTGATGCAGTTTGTGATCTGACCGTTGGGAAGGGGGGAGGCTCTTGCAGAGTAAGGTTTTGCAGGGTAGGGATCCAACCCTTTGGTGGACCGTGACCCCATTTGAAACTTTTTAAATCGTACATTGTTGTGCATCTGCAATCATCTGCCGGTAGCATTCATGTCCCGGTGAGCTCACTGGACGTTGTTTGCTCCTATCCTTGAAATATTAATTTTATTTCATTAAGAAATGCAGTCTTTGAAACATTTGCTGTTTTGGGTAACAATCAAGTTTCTATTGTGATCCTCAGTGTTCACGTTGACAGCCTGTCTTCACAGGGATGCTTGTCACCATAGTGACCATCAATTTCAATGATAGTGTTAGCAGATACCACATACCCACGTACATTAGGGTGAGGGTTAATTAAGTTAAAGTCAGGTATGGATTTGGGGAATGCATCTAGAGTATCATCATGGCATGACTATGTGAGCGCATTGTGTGTGTGAAGTGTTGGTAACCAAGGCACCCGGATCATCCGTTACCATGGCGAACACCCTGACAGCAAACAGCTGGTTGGCTGCTGGTTGCCTAGGCTCTCTTCTCCATCTCCCCCCGTCCCCCGACTAACATCCTCCCCTGAGGGGCGGGGGCTCGGTTGCCGTGGCACCTGTGGGGTGTCACCTGACGGGGGAAGATGGAAGTGGAAGTGAAGGGAAGCAGACCATTCTGTCAGAGAGCATCAGGACAGCTGTCCGTCACACCACACAGCTGCAGGGTGTGCGTGTGTGCATGTGTGTTTGTGTGTGTGCATATTGGGGTGTGTCTTTGTGCATGTGTTTGTTTGTGGATGTTTATGTGCTTTTGTTTGTGTGTGTGTAGTGTGTGCCAGTGCATGTGAGTGCATTAACTCAGAGGCCCTACGGGGAGTGTGTGTGTGTGTGTGTGTGTGTGTGTGTGTGTGTGTGTGTGTGTGTCTGTGTGTGTGTGTGTGTGTGTGTGTGTGTTTGTGTGTGTGTGTGTGCATGGGTGGGTGGACGGTGTTTGTGTGTGTGTGTGTGTGTGTGTGTGTGTGTGTGTGTGTGTGTGTGTGTGAGTGTGCGAGAGTGTGTGTGTGTGCATATGTTTGTCATTGCAGACGATGACTCCATGTGTTGCCTTTAACGCTTTGATCCCTGAGAGTGTATCCACACACACACACAGCTCCGGGGGGTGTTCTCTAGTAGAAGGATGACTTCTCCAGCACTGAGTTATCCGGAGAGGACAGTGTTGTCTCGCTAACATTGGTTTGATTTAAGGTTTGTTTAAACGAATATGCTGAGATATCTGTAAATTGTCTTACACAGAATCGACGAGTTGTGTGATTCCTTCGTTAGCCGCTTCCATTGAGCTGTAGAGTTCCTGCAGCCTCCTGCTGGTGTAAGGGGAAGAAACACCGATCTGTGTGGTCCCTGTATATCGCCTAACTCAGGGGTCGGCAACCCGCCGTTCTGGAGACCCACTCCAGAACGGCGTCATGCTTCATGGAGCTTTAAATCTTTTTTTTTTATAAATAATAAAAACTATTTTATTTTTTATCTGAAAGGGAAAACCTTTTATTTTGGTGATCGCGGTAATACTGTGACACAAAAATAGCAAAATAAAGTGGTTTAATATTTTTTCAACTAAAATAAACGTCACATCCTAAACACACACATTTCATAAATGCATAGGCTATAATATAAAAGTATAGGCTATTGGTTATTTTATGTGTAGTATAACTATATATAAAACATGAGATGCCGTGTTATCTTCATTTTAGGGGTTAAATAGGTAACGTGGCTCCAGATAAATTGTATTTGGTGGGAGAGGGACAAGAAATGTCTCTTTTGATAGTGACGGTTGCCTTACTTACTGTGATATAGAGTGAACACATCATTCTGAGCACAGATAAATGAAGTGAAACCACCCCATTAAATCAAATTGCATGTCAGCTGGCTTAGCTTAAGTTAAGCCTTTCCTCACCAATAAACACAGAAATAAAATGGAAACATCATGTTGAGGAAACACAGGTACATGGATATCAAGGAACCGAAAGACATCTCATCGAGAACAAAGTTATGTTGCTGTAAAACCAAAGTTATGGTGTTGTAACACCAAAGAATGACATGACATTCTGACAGTCAGTGGCTACCTGACCATGTATCAGAGCAAGGCCGTTGTTCACGTCTGTGTGATGACTGCATTGATTTCTGAGTGAGACCGGAGTGTGATGGTTAGGCTTGGTGTGTCCATAGGTGAGCATAACCGTCCCTCACATCGTGTGTCATTAAGTTAAGTGGGCAGCCACAATGCAGCGCCCGGGGAGCAGGTGGGGGTTTCAGGTGCCTTGCTGAAGGGCATGGCACCTGGCATCCCGTCCCATGGCATCCCGTCCACATTTCTGCCTACCGGTCGGGATTCGAACTGGCCACCCTCCGGTGACTGGTCCAACTCCTTAACCAGTAGGCCACGGATGCCCTGTTTCCATTAGGTGAGCATTACCGTGTGTCACATCGTGTGTCTTCAGGTGGGTATTACCGTGTGTCACATCGTGTGTCCGCAGGTGAGCATTACCATGTGTTACATCATGTGTCCGCAGGTGAGCATTACCGTGTGGCACATCGTGTGTCATTAGGTGAGCATTACCTTGAATTTCTATAAAGAGATTCACCCACTAGGTCTAAGAAGTCGGGCCAATCTTGTTTGTTGACGTTGTCTCCAGCGAATAGCATCCCGTAACACGACCAAAAGCTTTTTACGCTTTGGTTTGGTGGTTCTTAGCCCAACAGAGTTTAATGAAAACAGCTGGTCCTGCATTCCGGACCCGTTATTATACTTTACCATCAGACTTCATTCCTGCTGCTCCGCCTTGATTCTTAGTTATAATGTTTGGTCACTCATGCTAGCAATCTTCTCCCTGTCTGTCTACCTGCCTGTTGCTGACCCTCACCTGTCTGTCTACCCACCTGTTGATGACCCTCACCTGTCTGTCTACCCGCCTGTTGCTGACCCTCACCTGTCTTGTTATATATATATATATATATATATATATATATATATACAGTATAAATATATGGTCTTTTCCATTTTTTTTTGGCTTTGTCCAGGACAATGCTATTCAGTTTTTTTGATTGACCTTAATATGACACCGTTGGCACGCAAATTAGTCAGTACTGCTTACCAAGCAGACGTCAGTGAGTGTACCAGGACACATTCGGCGTACACACTGCTGAACGAAAATGGCCCTATGGGATCTCAATACGTCCTGTGTCTTTTGTGCATTCACACCTATACCTAGAGCTGTCCACTTGTGATCTAGAAAACCTGTACCTGAGCTAACGTCCCCTCAAACCAACTCACATCCTCTTAAACCAACTCACATCCTCTTAAACCAACTAACATCCCCTGAAACCAACTAACGTCCCCAGAAAATCAACTAGCATAAACCCCCTGGTTGAGGATCTTATGGGACTCTATGCGGTCTGACATTTAGCTGGATGGAGGGCAAGAGATTGAGGAAGAAGAGAGAGGGAAATAAAGAGCGATTTTTTTTATTTATTATTAATTGTTAGGATATAAATGGAGAGGTAAAGAGTGAGAGGGATAGATATACAGAGATAGAAAAAGTGATAGAGATGGAGGGAGGGAAAGAGAGAGAGGGATAGAGATGGAGACAGAGAGAAAGATAGAGAGGGACAGAGATGGAGAGAGAGGGAAAGCGAGGCAGGAAGAGTGGGCTCTGGTCGGCCATGCGGGAGGAATGTAGGGAGACAGAGAGCAAAGGGCCCCACAACTGGCCCTGGGGCGGCCCCCAACTC